>NW_006408529.1:21240866-21283210 GCF_000296735.1 Chrysochloris asiatica | reverse complement strand
TCATGCAAAGCCTTTACAGAGTATAGGACCTTAGGTGGAATCCTGAGTCCCATCCACAACCTTGTGAGGTGAGACATTCCCACTAGAAAGGACAATAGCTACAGTGACAGAAGATACATCTTCATGATGAACCTGACCTATATTCAGAGCAGTAATTACTCTAAATACCAAGAGAGGGAAAGAGTCTTCAAATCAAGTATCAATGCTATCCTCTCTGTGCACAGGATAGATAGGGACGGGCAACTTAGACATTGGCTATCTAAAATGAGGGGACAATAAAGGCACAAAGTGACTGGTTTACGAGGTTTCAAGAGGGAGCTTAGTTTAAGAGTGTGGGGGGAAAGAAAGAGTCCCCACTGAATACCTATCATCTTGTCTAGATGGGTCCGGTGAAAGGAGATAAGGATAAGAGGAACACACAAATAGAATGCAGGACCTTATCCAGAGAAGCAGCAGCACCAGAGATGGAGTCAGAGATGGGGGCATGGATAGGGGAAGCAGCTGAGGACTCTAGATTCATCAACTAAGAAGAGAAGGACTAAGAACTGGTGGCCAGGAGCAGACTTGTGGACTGTGCCCTTTGGAGATGTAAATTATTATATATGCCTGAGTGGGGTTTTTTTGTTTGTGTGTTTTTAAAAAAGCTAATGTGGATAGAAAGAAATACTTTTAACTGATGGTATATGGAGGGGATTATAATCAATGTAATGAAACAATTTATATGAATTGTTGAATGTGAAACTGATGATGTACCCTATAGACTTTCACTCAATCCACAATAAAAACCTTAAATAATAATAATAAAAAAAAACTGTATGTAAGATGATAAGGAATTTAGACCTTATTGACTAGATAATAAGAAGTCAGTAGAGATTTTAAGCAATGAATAATCATATTTTTCTTTATATCTGCTCTAGGAAGATAACTGGGTAAAAAAGATAGGAAAATGTCAATTATGAATGGTCTAGAAGCTAGATGGTACAGTTGATTGTAATAGCCCGGGCAACATTTGATGACGGTGCAAAGTAAGATAAGTATGGTCAAACAGAGGGAGTAACTCTACTCAAGAGACAGGCCTGAGACAGAATAAACTGGTATTTAGAAATATGAACATGAAGAACAAAGAAAATGGCAGGATAGAATTTTGGAAAAATGCTGTTGCTATTAACTGGTCTCATTAAAACAGGGAGAGAAATGAATGTAAAACATAATAAAATGAATATGGTTTTGCCATATCAAGATGTCTCTGGGAAATCCAGTGTATCAGTCAATAGTCAAAAAGAGTTGAACCATGGTTAGTTGGCATAACACAGTCCACAAAGACAATGTTCTACATCCTACTTTGATGAGTAGCAACAGGGATCTAAAAGCTCATGAGAGGCCATCTAAGGAACAATTATTAGTCTCTCCCTGTCCAGAGGAAAGAAGAATGATGAAAACTGAAGATGTTTAGAAACCATTAGTCCAATGGTGTCTACAACCCTGAAACCAGAAGAACGAGATGGTATCTGGCTACCACTACTAACTGCTCTGAAAGGGATCACATTAGAGTGGGAAAAAATGTGGAAGAAAATCAAAATCATAAAACACATGCAGCAGACTTACTGGTTAGATAGAGTCTAATGGAAACCCGAGACTGTGGACCTTGGTAACTCTTCAGGACTGGGACTAAACTTACCTCATGGCTCAGTTTTCAGTCCTGCAATATGCAGGTAAACAGTGAGGGGGACAACTGCATAAGTGATATACGCACATCATAGAAGCCATTTGAGATCCAAAAGGCACCATTTACCCAAGGACAAAATTCAGAAACATTGGAAAAGAGGGGGAATGGAAGCAAGAAACGCAGGGAGGAAGTAAGATAAGTGATGTGACATTGAAGGGATTGCAATCATTGAGATGAAATAAAGCATATAATTTGTTGATTGTAAAATTGATGATCTTTTCTGGAAATCTTCATTTAATCCAAAATGAAAAATTTTAAATATTGAATAAAATAAAAAAATAAAACATTAAAAGACATGTAAAATTGGATCTCACAAAAGAGAGTACCTTATCCTTAGCTGATTCTGTTTAAAGTGCATTTTTAAGTAAAACAGAACAATCCAAATATATCTAGGGTTTATGCCAGAAAATCTGATTTTCTAAGAGAAGAATATTTGACAAATGGCCTGCTTCCTGGCAAAGCCAGAAGTCTTATGTCCCCTTATGCCACATTGGATAAAAGTTGAGTGATGGACTTTGTCATTGAATTGTACATATGGGGGAAAATCACACCCATGTATAGGCATTGTTAGAGAATGCCTCTCTAACAAATGTAATTCAATCTATGATCTCATATCTGAAGGAAGCTCTGAGTGCTATTTTTCCCTAGGGGTTAGATAAAGGTGATGAGGAACTTTCGTCTGCTATGTTGTTGTTAAATGCAGTCAAATAAGTTCTGACTGTATAGAGTTTCCGAGGAGTTCATGATGAGTTTGAACTGCCGACCTTGTGGTTCACAGTCCAGACAGTTGTATAATATACATTATCACCCACACTAAAATCTTTTATGATAAATATTTTGATATTATTATATTAGGTCTTTTGGTGTGGTGTTGAAGGATAAACACTGGACTGTTAACCAGAAAACTGGCAGTTCAAACCTACCAGCTGCTCCTTGAAAACCCTAGACATGTTCAATGTAAGTCAGAACCAATTTGTTGTTAGAACAACAACATTATTATCGTTGAACATCCTTTATGTAGTAAGTGGTTAGGTACATGTCTTCTGAAAGGTTGATAGTTCAAATACACTGCGAGGTTCCTAGAAAGACAAGTCTGGTGATCTCTTTTAAAAGATCACAACCATGAAAACTTTATGAAACACAGTTGTACTCTGCATACATGAGTCATCATGAACAAGAATCAACTGGACAGCAACAACAACAACAAAAAGTTTCCAATATACTAAATAGCATTCAAGGTTAAAATGTAAAGGAAGTAACAAAGCTAGGACTCAGCTCTGGTTCCGTATGCTTTCTACGATCTCACTCTACCATATAAAGTAATTACTGGGTATTTTTGCCTGTTTGGTCTTGCAGCAGTATGGCATTTGATTTGTATGTACCCTTCTAAAATTGCTTTCAAGAAGCTAACTTGGTCCCTGAACATTTGCTATGACTAGGGAAAATGACCCTATATTTCAGGTATATAATTTATAGCACTGGCTTAAAAAATAATTTCACACCTTTCAACTCGACATGTATTTTGCAACTGAAATGAAGTCTAACTGTGCAATTGGATAGAACCTTGAATAATTTTAGAAGTTGTATTTAAATATTTTGTAAAGAATGGTGCCCACAAATTGCCTATATTTGAAACCCAATCATGTGAAGATGCCGAATATGTGCATTTAATTGTAAAATAAAGAGGAATCACAGACTAGTTGGTGTTTGGAATGACCAACTAGATGCACCTCTGTCAAATGTCATGAAATTAGAGCTACTTTATGATTTTAGACTTCATGGGCTCATCACATTATAGGATTTAAGTTTTTCTACTTTTCCCAAGGATGATTGCCCAAGAATTTCAAGGTTATCATTTCCATTATGCAAAAAAAAAAAAAAAAAAAAAAAAAAATTTCTTCTCCTCTATACTGATTCAATGAAAAATTCCTACCCTTTGGCATACACATCTGTGATACCTGGAAGTTTATTTAGGAGCATCATTTGAATGCATTCTAGGCCTCATAAATAGTCCCTCAATTATAAGACTATTTCCCGGTTTTATCTGTTTAGGGTTTAAAAATCCATAGATTGATATTCAAAGAGATGGGATTAAAACACATGGTAGATTATTTTCTTAATCTGGTTTTACAAGACATAAATTTCTACAAAATGTGCCTAATAATGTCATTTTTAAAAATACTAAATAAAATAGAATTTGGAGTTTTAAAAACATTTAACATTTAGACCAAGGCAAATATTAATTATCATACTATTTTTCTGTTCCAATGAGAGTATTGGAGTTTTTGACCAACTAATTAGCTTGAAAAGAGCAGTTTTTCTCTTAACAAAGTAATGAGAACTTATTTTGCAATGTACTTAAAGGCTTTAAAAGTACAAGAGTGTTTTGAATTTTTTAACCAGTCATTGAAATTTAAGTAGGAGGAGTAAGGAAGTGAATAAAACTGAGATTTACATTTTATTCCAGCATTTCCACTCTCCCTGGGGCTGTTGGCAAAATGTAGTAGGGGAATTTCTCAGCCACGCCTCTATAGTTTCATTGATTATCCAGAGACTAATGAGGATCTCTGGTGGCATAGTGTTTGGGAGTTGGGCTGCTAACCTCCAGATCAGCGGTTTGAAACTATGAGCCATTCCACAGGAGAAAGATGAAACTTTCTGCTCCCTTAAAGATTTGCAGGCTCGGAAACCCTATGCAGGGTCATTATGACTTGGAACTGACTCCACAGCATACCACCATCTACCACCATCATCATCAGACACTAACAGATCAGAGAATGGGAATAGGTGACTTTTCAGAAAGTGAAACATTTTAATATATGTACTAAAGTTAATAATAGAAACAAGTGTATACAGTTTGGTCTCATGCCACATTTTTCTGAGCACTTAGCTTTTATTGAAATAAAATTCATCTCAATTCAAAGTTTGGACAGGATTTCTCATAGGATATTCCCTAGTAATTTCTCTTTAAAAAACATAATCAAAATTTGAAGGTCCATAATTCTGATATTAATGTAACCCAGTTATTGAAAATCAGTAGCATTGTGATTCAAAACCCAGTGTAAACACACAAAGATGTGGTCTTGTTTTCATTTACAGGAAATCCCTCATCTTCTTCATTCTATGTTGTTGTTGTTAGGTGCCATCTAGTCAGTACTGACTCATAGCAACTCAGAATGAAATACTGCCCAACCTCACAATTGTTGCCACGTTTCAGTGCATTGATGCTGTCACTTTGCCAATCCATCTCGCTGGGGGTCTTCATCTTTTTCTTTGACACTCCACCTTACCAAACATGATATCCTTCTCCAATGACTGGTCCCTCCTGACAATATATCTGAAGGGTGGGAGATGAAGGTTGGCCATCCTGGCCTCCAAGGAGCACTCTGGCTACACTTCTTCTAACACAGATCTGTTGGTTGTTTTGGCAGCCCATGGTACTTTCAGTGTTCTCCACACCATAACTCAAAAGCATCAATTTTTCTATGGGCTTCCTTATTCATTGTCCAGCTTTCAAATGCATATGAAGTTTTTGAAAATACCATGCTTGGATCTTAGTCCTCAAGCTGACATCTTTGTTCTTCAACACTTATAAAGGTCATGTGCATCAGATTTGCCTAATGCAATGCATCGTTTGATTTCTTGACTGCTGCTTCCATGAGTGTTGATGGCTGATCCAAGAAGAAAGAAGCCCTTGACAACTGCAATTTTTTTCTCCATTGATAAGAATGTTGTTTACTGCTCCAGTGGTAAGGATTTTTGTTTTCTTTAGATAGAGATGCAATCCATATTGAAGGCTGTGGTCTTTGATCTTCATCAGTAAGTATTTTAAGTCCTCTTTACTTTCAGCAAACAAGGCTGTATCATCAGTTTATCACAGGTTGTCATTTTATAGGTGAAAAAAATAAGATCCGATAGACATCTACTAAGCATGATTCAATTTATTCATGATTTAGCTGTGGCATTATAAAGAGTTATGGCTTCACGTAGTGCTATGGGATAAAGCACTGCACAAAAAATGCAGTTTGAACCTCATAGCTGGTTGTCCAAACTCACTTGCATCTCCTTGAAAACCCTATACAAGGTCACTATGAATCAGAACCAACTTGACAGCACTTAAAAACAACATCAATATATATTGTGGTGCTCAAATATATTAGAACACTAATTAAGAATGTTGGTATTGTTAAGTCATATTAATTCAGACTTAGAAAAAGAGAGAGGCCTGAAACAAATAACCAGTAAAACTCTTTAGTATTATTGTCTGTTTGTTTGTTAAGTGCCGTCGAGTCGGTTCCGACCCATAGTGACCCTGTACAGGGTTTCCGAGGGTGTAAATCTTTACGGGAGTAGAAAGCCTCATCTTTCTCCCGCGGAGCGGCTGGTAGTTTCAAACCGCTGACCTTAAGGTTCGCAGCCCGATTTGTAACCACTACGCTACCAGAGCTCCTTAGTATTATTAGGTAGTTATAACAGGGAAAGAAGGGCGTCTCGAGTCAACCTAGTTATGGCCTATCTCAACAGGAAATAAGCAAATCTCAGCAGTGAGGTATTTCTGAAAAGAGGGGTGGGGGAGATAGGACACTGCAAAAGGAAATGAAGCTAGTGAAGAGAGGTAGGTGAGAAGGGATACTATTGCAATGAGAAAGTTAGTTAATAATAAGCTGAAACATGAAAGATAAGACTCAAGGAAACCATATATGGATCAATTCCCCTTGGTTTGAGCACTCAAATTGAGAGTATAGCTCATTCCCCTGACAAAGGGGTATATAAAGAAGAAGACAGATTGTATTCAGGGATCCATCTCCTCTTCTTTCACAAGGTGAAAGCTTGTTCTTATCTCTCTATAAGTACATCTATGCTTATCATAAACCTATCTTCTATTTCCCTAAGCCTCTTGTCTTTCTAACTTCTTTTGTATGAAGTACATGTGTTACACCTTCCCAATTCTTTGGAAGGATAGTAACACCATTCATTCTAGGGACAACACTTTGACTATTAGTGGTATGAGAAATCAGAGGAACAGAATTTCTACAAAGTAATTTCAACTTTCTATAGTGTAAATGGCTTTATTAAAATATCTGTTTTAAAGTAAGTGAGCTGGGTCATGGTGTATTAGCACACATTTTCACAAAAACACACTATGGACACTCCAGAGGCAACAAACTTTTATAAATGCTTTCCAAGTAAACTCAACTTCTTGAAACCTGTTAAAACATATTTAAATGAACAAAAACTTTGGATAAAGCATCTACCTAAAATAAAACTGGAAATGATTCTAATCCCAAATGGTGACTATGAAGAATGCTTACCAAATTTAGTAAAACTTAGTCAAAGAAGAAAATAGAAAACTGATACACCAATACAATTCTTTTCATGGGCCATTCTGAGTTTCTGCATGCAAGAACATCATAGAAACTGCCAGGTGGCACAGAGAAGAGAAAACGTAAGATAAATGGCAACCAACTTACAACTGCTTACCACTCAAATGAGCTGTAATAAATTCTAGACCCACTTACATACACACACAGCAAGTAGACTTTATAGTAAGCCCAGTTCACCTCTTTTTTGAAAGCTCAGGAAATTCTGAAAGCTCAGGAAAAACAATTCCTTAGCAAAACTGAAAAGAAAATGTTCTGAGACATTTTCCTTTGAAAGCCCTAGATTTTCTAAATCACTGTTTCTAGTACTGCACAAAATTAAGGGCCAGATTATGTCATCCACCAACACCAGAAATACAGTGTAGAACAACTGTTCAGCTAGGAATGGATACATATATTGTATATAACTTTCAATACAGAAATTCAGAAGTATAAAAGATAATTGCATTTCCTTGTGTGCTTTAAATTGTCATAGATCTGGCTGTAAGTCTCAATGCTGCAAAGTTGATGTTGTGGCTATTGTGTGCAGTCAAGTTGGTTCCAATTCATAGCAACACTGCATTGGGTTTCTGAGGAGTGACTGGGGGGTTTGAACAACCAACCTTGCAGTTAGCAATCCAGAGCTTATCCTACAGTGCCACACCAGGACCAATAGGAAATTCTATCTCAATCTTGGGGCTCCAGGACCAGACCAAGTTTCTGAGCACTAGGGAGACCTTTTATTCTCAGACCACAGTTAATTCTAGTTAAGACTGAGATGCTTTTTGGTTTAGCTCTTGTGATTTTAAAACAGACTGATTGGTCTGCTATCTCTGTGTCACAGGCCATATGAATCTTTGAGAGCTGTAAATGCTTGAATATTTGGAGTGACCTTCCTAACAGCAGCAAATGGTCAAACATTCCTTTTGAGTTCTTGACACATCCCCAGAGAACTACTGACTATTTATTTGAAGATCCTTGCTCTCTCCAAGATCTAACTCTTTTAAAACAAAAAGAAAGGCATAATCAACAATGTTTGTATACCTGAAGTATATGTCTTAAACAGTATAGGGGAATAAATCTGAGTCTGGTTAGTGGTTTGAAACAAAGGAAGAAAAAGTATATAGTCACAAAACACAAATATAAAATGAAATAAAACTTTGTTGTTGTTGCTGTTAGGTGTCATCAAGTCGGTACCGACTCACAGTGACCCTATGCACAAGAGAACAAAACACTGCCCCATCCTGGGCCAATCTCACAATTGTGACCACACTTAAGATCATTGATGCTGTCACTTTGCCAATCCATCTCACTGGGGGTCTTCCTCTTTTTCTTTGACCCTCCACCTTACCAAACATGATTCTTCTCCAGTGACTGGTCCCTCATGAAAATATGTCCAAAGTATGAGAGACAAAGTTTGGCCATCCTGGCCTCCAAGGAGCACTGTGGCTGTACTTCTTCCAACACAGATCTGTTTGTTCTTTTGGCAGCCTATGGTACTTCCAGGGTTCTCCCCCAACACCATAACTCAAAAGCATCAATTATTCTATGGTCTTCCTTATTCACTGTCCAGCTTTCACATGCATATGAGATTATTGAAAATACCATGGCTTGGGTCATACACACCTTAGTCCTCAAGCTGACAGTTTTGCTCTTCAACACTTTAAAAAGGGCTTGTGCAGCAGATTTATCTAATGCAATATGTTGTTTGATCTCTTGACTGCTGCTTCCATGAGTGTTGATAGTTGATCCAAGAAGAATAAAGTTCTTGACAACTTCAATCTTTTCTCTGTTGATAAGAATGTTGGTTTTTGATCCAGTAGTGAGGATTTTTGTTTTCTTTACATGAGATGTAATCCATACCAAAGACTATGCTCTTTGATCTTCATCAGTAAGTATTTTAAGTCTTCTACACTTTCAGCAAGCAAGGTTGTATCATCTGAATATCACAGGTTGCTAATGAGTCTTTCTCCAATCCTAATGCCACGTTTTTTTTTCATATGACCCAGCTTCTCGGATGATTTGCTCAGCATACAGGTTAAATAAGTATGGTGAAAGAAAACAACCTTATCACACACCTTTCTTAATTTTAAACTATTCAGTGTTCCCATGTTCTGATCAAACAACTGCCTCTTGGTCCATGTACAGACTCCTCATGAACACAATTAAGTGTTCCAGAATACTCATACTTCTCAATGTAGTCAATAACTTGTCATGATCCACACAATCAAAAGCCTTTGCATAGCCAATAAAGTACAGGTAAACATCTTTCTGATATTCTCTGCTTTCAGCCAAGTTCCATCGGGCACCAGCAATGATGTCCCTCATTCCACGGCCTCTTCTGAATCTGGCTTGAACCTCTGGATGTTCTCTGTCAATATATGCTTGCAGCCATTTCTGTATTACCTTTAGTAAAATTCTACTCACATGGGATATCAAAGATATTTGATGATTTCCACATTCCATTGGGTCACATCTTTTTGTAAGTGTAATGTGTAATGGGCACAAATATTGATCCCTTCCAGTCAGTTGGCCAGAGTTATCTTCCAAATTTCTTGGCAGAGATAAGTGAGTGCCTCCAGTACTACCTCACTTTCTTGAAAGATTTCAATTTTTATTCCATCAATTCCTGTTGCCTTCTTCTTTGCCAATTCCTTCGATGCACCTTGGACTTCTTCCTTCGGTATCATTGGCTGTTGATCATATCCTACCTCTTGAAAAGGTTGAACATCAATCATTTCCTTTAAGTATAGTGACTCTGTGTATTCCTTCCATCTTTTTTTGACACTTTCTGAATCATTCAATAATTTGCCCAGAGAATTCTTCAATAGCAAAAGTTGAGGCCTGAATGTTTTCTTCAGTTCCCTTAGCTTGAGAAATGCTGAGCATGTTCTTCTCTTTTAGTTTTCTGACTCCAGATCTTTGAACATTTCCTTATAATATTTGACTTTGTCTTCTCTAGCTAAACTTTGAAATTTTCTGTTCAGCTCTTGTACCTCCTCATTTTCTACATTTGCTTTAGCATCTCTATGCTGGAGATCAAGTTTTGGTGTCTCTTCTGACATCCATTTTTATCTTTTCTTTTCCACTTATCTTCTTAATGTCTTTTTGCTTTCTTCCTGTATGGTGTTCCTGATGTCATTCCACAAAACTTTTTTGGTGTTTGGTCTTTAGTGTCTAATGTATGAAATCTGTTCTTCAGATGATCTCTAAATTCAGTTGGGATATATTCAAGGTAATATTTTGGCTCTTGGGGACTTTTTTTCATTTTCTTCAGCTTCAGTTTAAAGTTGCATATGAGCAATTAACGGTCTGTTCCACAAACTGCCTCTGCCTTGTTTGGGCTGTTGACATGGAGCTTTTCCACCGTCTCTTTCCACAGATGTAGTCAATTTGATTTCTTTGTATTCCATCTGGTGAAGTCCATGTGTATAATTGTCTCTTATGCTGTTTATATAAGGTATCTGAAATGAATAAATCTAGATACTACAAAAATAAGAGAAGAACATGGAACTGTTCAGAAGAAAAGTTAACACAGCAGGCACCAGAAAATTAGACAACTATTTCACTATACCATTGAAAGCACTAATAAAAACATAAATTAATTAAATAAAGACCTCAAAAAGTAGATTGAAAAGAGCAAAGAAATATAAGACTACATGAAAACTTAACCATAATCAATCACCTTAAGGACATAAATCACTGGGTCTGGGCACTCAGAACCATACTCTTTGGGGACAGTAAGGTCAACTGTAATAACATACATAGCATAGTACACAAAAACAATGTTCTACATCCATATTTGATGAGTAGTGACTCGAGTCTTAACATTTATGAGTGGAGTTCAAGGCAAGGTGGTGGAGTGGGCAGATGCACTGAGCCGACCTTCTGCAACAGGTACATGGGAAATAGAGTGAAATCAGCACACATGGTGATCCTGGAACCCTGAGCATCAGCGAATAGGACAGTGCGTGAGACTGAGTACCAAATGGAATAGGAAGATGAAAAGGAGCAGTGAGAGAGAAGAAAAAGAGGCCCAACTATCTTGAACTTTTAGCTGGAGTTTGATGGCAAGGGAGTAAATTTCAAACAAAACATAATAAAAAGATTAAAAAAAAAATCAATAAGCCTTTTAAGAAATAATAAATGCAATAGATACAAGTGAAAACCGAGTTCCAAAAATGATTACCGTATTTCATTAATCCATGACCTTATCCATTCATCAAATTAGAAATATGTTAGGTACTACGTTAGTATTGAGGTCCTTAAATGGAGCAATTAGCACTTGTGTAGCATTGTCAGCTATTGTGTCAGACTGCAAAGACATTTTAACCGCAAAGTCGGTGATTCAAGCTTACAAGCTTCTCCTTGGAAACCCTATACAGGATCACTACGAGTCAGAATCGACTCAATAGCACTTAACAACAACAACTAACTTAAAGGACTCTCTGTGTTGTGCTGTAGGATTGGCACTGGACTGCAAACTACAAGATTTGCAGTTCAAACCCACCATCTGTTCTTCGGAAACTCATTACAGTGTTGCTATGAGTCAGAACCAACTAGACGGCAGTTAACAACTCTAACCTAAAGGAGTCCTGGTGTAGAACTTCTGGATAATAAGCTGAATTGCAAGATCAGTTTAAGATGCACAGTAGATGGTTCAAACTAACCAGCGGCTCCTCAGAAACCCTATACAGGACTGCTATCAGTGGGAGTCGACTTAATGATACTTAATAACAACAACATCTAACCTAAAGGTTGATAATTTGAACCCTTCCAGAGGTGGTTGTCATTGTTGTCAAGTTTTATATTTCATGAATCCAGTGCATTCATTTTTGAGGAAAATTAGGGCATTTTACAGAAGTTAGAGAAATGCAAACACTTTAAAAACTATGGCGATAGTGATGCCAAAGTCTGCCTCCTGTGTGAATTTGAAGGATTGTTCTACAGGGTCTTGTGGGTTTGTTAAGTGCCCTTGAGTCTGTTCCAACTCATAGCAACCCTGTATATGGTTTCTGAGGAGCAGTTGATGGGTTTGAACTGCAAACTTTGTGATTCAAAGTCCAGTACTGGAGTTAGGAACATAATAATAGCAGTCAATACTGAGAATAAGAAGAGAGATTTCTTTTCTTTAGAAGAAGGATAGGGAAAGGGGGATCCTCAGAAACCTATGACTACTAAAGTATGAAAAGGAGAGATAATGTTGTCATCCAGTAAAATGTATAATATTCAAATAAAAATAGTCTTCTAATATTACTGACTGAGTCCTGTTGTGGAGCTGTGGGTTTGAATGCAAGGTCGGCAGTTCAAACTCACCAGCTGCTCCTTGGAAACCCTATACAGAGTCACTATGGGTCGGAACCAGCTTAACAACAACAACATGATAGGCAGTCTCCAGATTATGAACGAATTCCATTTCTAAATGTGTCTTTGAATTGAATTTGTATGTAAATTGGTATAGTGTACCTATCTATGCATAAAAAGCATCCATGAAACACTTCTAGGTATACTAAAATGTTTTAACATAATAATAATGTCATGATACACTTTGCAAAGTTGTTGTTGTTAAGTGCCATTGTGTTGGTTCCAACAAATAGTGACCCTGTATAAGGTTTCCTAGTAGCAGCTGGTGAGCTTGAACCACCAACCTTGCAACTCACATTAACCCACAGCACTAGACCAGAAATCACTAGGAAGCAGTTGTTATTGTTACGTACCAGTTCTGACTCATAGCCACCCTGGGTAGGGTTTCTGAGGAATGATTGGTGGGTTTGAACCATTGGCCATGAGGTTAACAGTTTAGTGTATATCCTATAGTGTCACACCAAGACTGCAGGGTAAGCATTGGACTACGAACCACAAGGTCGGCAGTTAAAACCCACCAGCTCCTCCTCAGAAACCCTATACGGGTTTTATGGCACTTAACAGCAATTTTCAGTATACTGAGTAGGTTGGTAACTACAAGTCGTACATAGATGGGATGTTTGTAACCTCTGGGATTGCCTATGTATTTAGTTCTGGACTAAGTAAATATATTTTAAACTTTCAATGCAAAATATTTTTTAATATGTATTTAATGTAAATTGACATTCCATTACCTATCAAATTTGAGTATTGCAAATACTTAAGTAGTCTAATAAAGAATATTTGCTTAGAGAATAATTAAAGGAAATCAGTTTTTTAAATGAAAGTAATTAGCATTCACAGTACTTCTGTTTAATGTAATTGCTTAATATTAATGTGTAACATTGATGGTTTCGTTAAATTGGTTTTAATTTGGTATAGATTATGAGAGTTGTTCTGAAAGATTAGATTTCACCAAATAAGCTGTATTTCCAGATGCATAAAGTGCTGAAGAATAATGATTGGTAAAACATAATATAATTGAAATTTGTATTAGACGGTGTCCTTTGTAGTCAAAGTTAAACTGTAGTCATTATGATGCAATTCTGCCTAAATTTCAGCACAGGGGATCTGTAGTAAATTGGTCTTTGTTGGAACAAATACAGCTAGAATGCTTCTTAGAAGCCAGGATGGTGAGACTTCACAATTTCTACTTCAAAGTTGTCACCCAGAGGGACCAGTCACTAGAGAAGGATGTCATGCTTGTTAAAGTGAAGGGTCAGCGAAAAATTGGAGGAACCCAAACAAGATGGATTGACACAGTGGCAGAAGCAATGCTCTCAAACATAACAATTGTGAGGATGGCCCAGGACCAAGCGGTGTTTCATGCTGTGCATAGGGTCACTATAAGTTGGAACCAACTCGATGGTACCTAACAACAAGAGCAACAACAACAGTAACTTGGTGTCATTATAGAGGTAGAGAGTAATGATAGGAAACATTCAAATGCAGCAAATTATTTCTTGCTTATGCAGCACAACTTTGGAATATAAAGTTGTCATGTTCAAACTTCTCCAAAAATTCAAACCTACTTTCTGAGAACTGCTTTCTGACAACCAGCAGGAGATCTTGCAGCCCATTCATGTGCAGATGATGACCTTCCATGAAGAAAAACGTGAGTTTTCAACTTTCTGTATGATTCTTCAGATATGGTAACTACTTGGTGGGATCTGGAAGCCATGTTTTGTTTCTTTTTCAATCTAAGAGAATAATCTCACTTCAACTGAAGACTTTGCATTATCTAGGATACTTACTGCAATTCTGTTAGAAAGAGACACTAGAAAGTCAGTGATGTTCAATCTGTGCTAGGCATCCTGCTGAGCTCCCATATAGGATGCTTTTATAATACTTTCAATTCCGTACACTGCAGTTGCAGTTGTAATTACATAGCTGACTTTTTTTATTTTGTAGAATAAAGTGCTTGTAGGAATACATTCTTTGGAGCCCAGACCATTCATGTACATATCTCAGCTCTGCCACTTGCTAGCTGGAAAATCTATGCAAGTTACTTACTATCTCTGTTTCTTTACCTGTAAATAATTAATAACAGTAACGATAAGTAATACAGATGTTATGAGGTTTAAATTAATGAATACATGCAAATAATATACTTGAGAGAATAGGAAATAATTGATAGTTTAATAAACAGATATTTTTATTATTACTAGATGATAAGCTACCAAAATACAGAACTACTTTAATCATGGCTATATCTGCTTCAGTATTAATTCAGCATCTTGTACAAATCAAACTTTCAAAATGTGGTTGTTGTTAGGTGATATCGAGTCAGTACTGATTCATAGTGACCCTATGCACAACAGAATGAAACACTGCCCAGTCCTGCACTAACCTCACAATCATTGCTATGCTTGAGTCCATTGATGCTGCCACTGTGCCAATCCATCTCATGGGGTCTTCCTCTTTTTCTTTAATTTTCTATTATACCAAACATGATATCTTTCTCCAGGAACTAGTCCCTCCTGATAATATGTTTGAGGAATGAGAAATGAAATCTGGCCATCCTGGCTTCTAATAAGCACTCTGTACTTCTTTCAACACAGATCTGTTTGTTCTTTTGGCAGTCCATGGTATTTTCATTACTCTCCTCCAACACCATAACTCAAATGCATCAATTCGTCTGTGGTCTTCCTTATTCACTGTCCAACGTTCACATGCATATGAGGTTACTGAGAATACCATGGCTTGGGTCAGGCTCACCTTAGTCCTCAAACTGACATCTTTGCTCTTCAACACTTGAAAGAGGTCTTGTGTAGCTGATTTGTTTAGTATAATAAGTTGTTTGATTTCTTGACTGCTGCTTTCAGGAGCATTGATGATTGATCCAAGCAAAATGAAGTCTTTGACAACTTCAACCTTATCTTCACTTATATGGATGCTGTTTATTGGACCAGTGATGAAAATTTTTGTTTTCTTTACATTGAGATGCAACCCATATGGAACTCTGTGGTCTTTGATCTTCCTCAATAAGTATTTTAAATACTCTTCACTTTCAGCAAGCAAGGTTGTATCATCTGCATATCGCAAGTTGTTAATGAGTCTTCCTCCTATCCTGATGCCATGTATTTCTTCATATAATCCATCTTCTCAGATTATGAGCTCAGCATACAGATTGAATAAGTATGGTGAAACAATACAACCCTGTCACACACCTTTCTTAATATTAAACTATTCAGTGTTCCTATGTTCTGTTCAAACAACTGTCTCTTGGTCCATGTACAGATTCCTCACGAGCACAATTAAGTGTTTAAGGTATACTCATTTGTTTGGTTTTTGTGGGTTTTTTTTAAGTGTTTATTGTGCATTGAGTGATAGTTTACATGGGAGAACATTGGTTTTGCACTCATTATTTCATTGCAATGATAACAATTTCCACTGTGCATCATCATTCAATAGTATTTGCTTCCATTTCCTCTGTTTTATGTTTGTTTGGGTTTTGGTTTTGGTTTTGGGGGAGGGAGGCTGTACACAAAAACACTTAGGGATATATAATACTTTAAATAACCAAAGAGCACATTCTGTAAGACAGCCTTCTGGCTGCAAGCCATCAGTCTTCCTCTTTCCATGAGTCTAGTGTCCTCAGCTGCTCCCTCTCTCCATGTCCCCATCTCTGCCTCCATCTCTAGCTTCATTGCCTCTCTGGATAGAGGCCCACATTTGGCTCATGGTCTTCTCCCTTGATGGCCCTAGGGTCCTCTGTTCCTGGACAGTAAGATTAACTACTCCTCTTTTTGTTATAAAACTTCTACCTTTACAGCTATGACAGTTGATATTAGTCATGGTAACAATTACTCACTGTTGAATCATATGACTCTTATCCCCATCTCTTTTTACCAGGCCCGTCTAGACAAGATGAAAACTATTCGGTGGAGACTCTACCTGCCCCTGCACACTCTTAATCTAAACTCCTTCTTGAAAACGTGTAAGCCAGTTACTTCATGCCTTCATCACCCCCTCATTTTAGGTAGCCAATGTTTATGTTGCCCAATCCTAACAATCCTATATACAGAGGGGAAAGACTGTGTACAGCCTCGCTTCCTCTCAGTTGGTATTTTGAGCTACTACATCCATAAGTATAGGTCAAGTTCATCAAATTGTAGCACCAGGAATACTCATTCTTCATAGTGTTGTCCATAGCTTGTCATGATCCACACACTCGAAAGCCTTTGTGTAGTCAATAAAGCACAAGTAAACTTCTTTCTGTCATTTTCTGCTTTCAACTTTCAGCCTAGATCCATCTAATGTCAGTAATGATATTCGTTGCCCCACATCCTCTTCTGAATCTGGCTTGAACCTCTGGAAGTTCTATGTTGATGCATGGTTGCAGCCAGTTTCTGTATTTGGTAAAATTTTACTTGCATGGCTATTAGTGATATTGTCCAATGTTTTCTGCATTCCATTGGGTCACCTCTCTTTGGAATGGGCACATTCCAGTCAGTTTGCCAGATAGTTGTCTTCCAAACTCCTTGGCATACATAAGTGAGTGCCTCCAATGTTGTATCAGTTTGTTGAAAGATTTCAATTTGTATTCTATCAATTTCTGGTGCCTTGCTCTATGCCAATGACTTCAATAACCTTGGACTTCTTCCTTCAGTGTCATTGGCTCTTGATGATATGCTACCCATTGAAATGGTTGAACATCAATCATTTCATTTTGGTACAGTGATCCTGTCTATTTCTTCCATCCTCTTTTAATTTTTTTGTCTTCATTCAATATTTGCCCATAGTGTCCTCCAATACCACAAGTTGAGACTCGAGTATGTTTCTTCATTTCCCTCAGCTTGAGAAATGCTGAGTGTGTTCTTCCCTTTTGGTTTTCTAACTCCAAGTTAATCATAACTATATCTACTTCAGTATTAATTCATTGTCTTATACAAATCAAACTTTCAAAATGTGTTTGCTGTTGTTAGGTGTTTCTATCACCAAGGTCATATTCTCCAACTACTGATCCTTCCTATTTGTTTCCAACCTCTGCATTCCAATTACCAGTAATTATCAATATATCTTGATGGAATGTTTGATCAATTTCAGACTGAAGAAGTTAGTGGAATTCTTCAATTTCATCATTATTAGCTTTATTGGTTGGTTCGTAAATTTGAATAAAAGTGGTGTGAACCGGTCTTCCTTGTAGGCATATGGTTATTATCCTATCACTGACAGTGTTGTATTTCAAGACAAATCTTAATATGCTCTTTTGACGATGAATACACTGTTCCTTTTCAATTTGTCATTTCTGGCAAAGTAAACCATGTGATTGTCTGGTTCAAAATGGCCAATACCAGTCCATTTCAATTCACTAATGTCTAAGATATCGATGTTTATGCATTCCATTTCATTTTTGCCAATTTTCATTTTCCTAGATTCATACTTCATGCATTCCATGTTTAGATTATGAATGGATGTATGCAGGTGTTTCTCTTCATTTTGAGTTGTTCCGCATCAGCAAATGAAAGTTCCGAGGACTTTACTCCCTTCACTTTATCAGCATCAACTCTAATTTGAGTAGGAAGCTTTTCCCAGTCATGTTTTGAGTGCCTTCAAACCTGAGGGGCTTATCTTCTTGCGTGATATCTGACAATATTCTGGTGCTCTTCATCATATTTCGGTGCTCAATAGTCTGGTGTTGACAGTGTTCCACTGCTATTCATAACATTTTCAGTGACTAAATATTCAGAAGTAGTCTGTGTCTTCTTCTTCCTAGTCTGTGTTCATCTGGAAACTCATCTGAAACATGTGCACCAAGGGTGACCATGCTGTTATTTAAAATGCCAGTAGCATAGCTTCCAAAATCATAACAACATGCAAGTCACCACATTATGACAAACTGACAAATAAATAGTTTAACTTTCAAAATATATGCATTTAATTAAATTACCCTCACCTTCATAATTTTTATCTATTATTTCATTTTCAAAAAGGCCCATCATGATGCTATGGCTGTTTACATCCCCTTAATATGTAGAAATGGCATATAGATGCTTATCATTCTTCATTTGATTTCTTAATTTTTGTTTGTTTTGCTTTGTTTTCCCTGCTAATATAAAAGCACCAAGAGTACCAGGGCATTGGTCATTGATTCACTGTTGTAGCAGATGCCTTGCTGTTGTTGTTTTCATGTACTGTCAAGTGATTCTGACTCACAGAGAACCTACAGGGCAGTGCAGAACTGACACATAGAGTATCCTATGTGGTAATTTGATGAAAGAATTAACAGATATAATAACAACAACAACAAAAAAAATGAATCAGAGCTGACCTAGATGAATAGAGACTAGTTGATCACACTGACATGTTGGCAGAATGAATTAAAAGAGGGTCCAGCAGTGAGTATTTTCATATTTGCCACTTCGCAATATGTTTTATTGGAGTCCTTATATGGCACTGTGGGTTAATGTGTCAGACTGCAAACTCGTTTGAACTGCAAGATCAGTGGTTCAAGCTCACCAGCTGCTCCTTGGAAACCCTATACAGTGTCGTTATGGGTCGGACTCAATGGCACTTAACAACAACAAATATGTTTTATTAACAGGAAAATCAGTCACTTTCATGTCACTAAAATAATTAGGCCAGTTGTATTTATTAAGAATGTATATTAATGAATGGAGCACAGTGGCTGTGTAGGATAAACACTGGACTGCAAACTACAAAATCAGGAGTTTGAACCTACCAGCTGCTCCAAGTGATAAAGATGAGGCTTTCTGCTCCTACAAAGATTTACATGGTCTCTGTGAGTTAGAACCAACTTGAAGGCACTTAACAACAACATTAATGAAAGTGAACATTTCTATAAAACAAAAGCTATAATTTCTCTTGATTCCATTCTAAGGTATTTTTCTTCAATTCTTGAAAATCTTTTTTACCTTTTCCCTCCTCCTGATTACATTTAAAACTTGACAGTCAGTTTTACTCTGTGCTCTAGCTTGTGCTTGAAGCAGAAAGACTTCATTGCTCTTTTGAAATCAGCCATCCTTTGAGATTTCCCCACCTTAACAATGCTGTTCATGCTTTGGGAATGGCCTTGAGAATCCTTATTCCATTGTCAGTGCTAATCCCTTGTATGGTATGATTTTTCTTAAAGCTAGCTAGCAATATGGTCTGGGTATTTTTGTATTTTTAAATTAAAATTGTGCCCATGGAGGATTTTTTTCTCTCTCCAATATGCTTCTTTCTTTATAGTAGAAATACTTTTTCTTTTGCAAATAAAGGCTCAAACTCAATACCCAAATGTTAATTGCACAGATATTTCTCTGATGAAATTTTTCATACTTTGCCTAAAACAAAAGACAAAAAGAAAAGAACTTAATAGTGACCCTAAAATTATAGATTACTGTTAATATTGTTATCAGTATAATAATATAAATTGTCTGATATTTGCTACAGTGCTTTCGGCTGCTTTTTTGTAAACAGCACTATGTTATGTGCTTACAAGGACAATTAAATAATACTCTCTCAATAAATTTAATTGTTTGACCTCAGCTTATTTTATATTGTTATTGATCTTTGTAATTATGCCTTGATGCTATGTAGCTCAGAGAGACAATAAATTATTCATTCTCAAATATTAATAAATCTCCTAATTTATGTTGTTTCTCTTTAGATTTTTTTTTAAAAGAGTTGTTTAGTATTTAGATTTTGTTTTAATTATTTTTAACTTTGTATTGTGATTTTGGAGAAAGTTTACAGAGCAAGTCCGTTTTCTATTCAACAATTTTGAATTGCAATCTCCACAATGTAATAGCACTCTTCCTACTTCCTTCTTCAGTTTTCCAGTTCCATTCTTCTTTCTTTCTTATCTTTTTCTGCTTTTTGAGCTTTATCTCTAGGCAAATGCTGCCTGCATATTTCCCAGATGCTCCTATTCACCTTATAGGCTTATATACAGTTTGGCTGAAAGTTGAGCCACTGGAGTGAGTGCCATTCAAGTTGAAGGGTGTCTGAGGTTCCTAGTCTGGGGTTCCACCAGTCTATATGAGACCAGTAAACCTGCACTGCAGTTACATTAAAATGACCCCCATGTCTATGACTGATGACAACATTGAAACATTTGGACATCTGCAAAATTTGGACTGATACTTGAAGGAAGGTAAAAATTTCTTTTAAAAAATTATTACTGTTGATGAGACATGGATTCATCACTATGATCCTGAGAGTAAATGGCAGAATATGGAATAGAAACATCCTCAATCGCTGACCAAGAAAAAATGTCAAAAATCAACCATCATCTGGAAAATTGATGCTTACAGTTTTCTGGGATTCTAAGAGTCAGGATTGGAACACTATGAGGAAAAGGGCTCAATAATTAACAAAGATCATTCCAGTGAGATGGTCACTGAGCAACTGAAGGCAAAACTTTGGATTAAACACAGAAAACTAATCCAGAGGCTTTGTGATAGTCATGCAAGACAATGCACATCTGCACACCTGAGCACACTGTTGACATCCTACAAAAACTTTATTTTAAAGTGTTAAAGCATCTTCTCTATAGTCCTGACCTTGCTCCATCAGGCTTTTACTTGTTTGATTCTCTGAAAGCAGCCATTCAAGATCAAAGATTCACCTCTGAGCACTTTGGTTCGTAGCTCAGCCTATAACATTTGTAAATAAGGGAATGCAAAAACTTGTTTACAGAAAGACAAAGTGTATTGAAAACAAGGAAATTATATTAAAAAATGATGCAGCTGTCTTTTCTAAAAGTGTATTAAAATAAATTCTACAGCCAGAGTGTAGGTAATTTTTTAATAACACACATATATATGAATATATGTATATATATGTTTACCCTAAAACACTCTACAGCAAGATCAGTGTGAACCTGTCAGCTGCTCAAACTCACCAGCCACTCCTTGGAAGCTGTATACAAGATAACTATGCATCAGAACCTACTTGATGGTCCTTAACAATAACAGTATATATGTATGTATATATTTATTGTTGTTAAGTGCCATCAAGTTGGTACTGACTCATATTTTTTTTAAATTTACAATATATGCATATATATACTTCCACAGGTGTTGTTGCTTTACCCATTCCATTCTTGTTCAATTTTAGTGTCTATCTTTGAGGCTACCCTATAATTTATTATTATCGCCCAAATTTAAAACAGTCCATTCTATGTCTTGATATGATCTTGACTTTCTCTTTGGAAGTATGTGAGTACACCATTTATTTCCTTCTTTTGCTTTGAAGTTGCAATCTTAATGTCATATTGATGTCTCTGGCTCCATATGTTCAGTTTTGCAAATTTATTTTAGTATTGATACTTCTGTATCTGGCTTTTCTGGGTGATATTGTTGTGTGTACTCATCTCCAGTTGATGTCTGCCAGTATTGATACTGTGTCGTACAGACTTCCTTTAACAATTCTCATAATGTTGGCTGGTTTTTACAAATTCCGTTAATTTCTGTTTATCTGGAAATGTCCTAATTTTGTCATTGTATTTGTTGGACAGTTTTACTAGATATGTGTTGTTAAGTACCATCAAGTTGGTTCCAATTCATAATGACTCTGTATAGGGTTTCCAAGGAGTAGCTGATGAGCTTAGCTGCTGACCTTGCAATTCAAACTGATCTTGAAGTCCTGATATTATGTTTTGTTATATTTCAGGGTATATACTTGACATCTCATTATCTTTTTGCCTGCATGATTTCTGCCAAGAAATCAGAAGTTAGTCTTATTGATCCTACTTTAGAGGAAACTATTTGTTTTTCCTGAACTGCTTTCAAGACGATTTGTCTTTGTCTTTGGAAAGTTTGATTATGATATATGTCTAAGTGGTTTTCTTTTTGAATCTGTCCTATTTTGGATTTGTTGAGTTTCTTTAATGCATATATTCTCATCTTTCATGATATTAGGTAAATTTTTTTTCAAAATATCTTCAGCCATTTTCTCAGTGCTTTTGTTCATCTCTTCCTTTCTGGGATTCTGACCATACATAAACTGTTTCACTTGATAGTGTTGCATATACATCTTAGTATTTTTTTTCTTTTTCTTTCTTTTTTCTGATTGTTACTCTAACAGATTGGTGCTGGTGGTGGTGTGCCATTGAATCATTTTCAACTCATATTTCTACCAGAAATCACCTTGTGGATTCAAACTGCTGACTTTGTGGTTAGCAGCCCACCATGGAACCACTAAACGACCAGGGTTCCTTTTCTAACAGATTGCTGTTATTTTAAGTGTCGTCTAGTCAGTTCTGACTCAAAGTGATCCTGTATAAGGTTTCTGAGGAATAACTACTGGGTTTGAGCTTCTGACTCTATGGTTACCACTACAATGCTGATCCTACAGTGCCACACCAGGAGTCTATTTCTAACTGATTAGTTAGAAATTCTGTCTTCAATTGATTCAATTCTACTCTTTTTTCCTTCTAATGCCTTATCTACTTCCTATATTTTAGTATAGGAGTCCTGGTATGGCTCTGTGAGATAATACGCTGGATTGCAAAGTCAGTTTGAACTTCAAAGTCAACAGTTCAAATTCACCAGCGGCTCCTTGGAAACCTTATACAGGGTCACTATGAGTGCAAGCTGACTTGAAGACACTTAACAACAACAGCAACATATTTTAGTATTAGAGGGGATGGGAATGATCCTTGCTGTGAAGAATCCTTCCCTCTTGGTTGGTATTTTAAACTACTACATCCATAAGTATAGGAGCTCTGGTAGCGTAGTGGTTACGAATCGGGCTGCGAACCTTAAGGTCAGCGGTTCGAAACTACCAGCTGCTCCAAGGGAGAAAGATGAGGCGTTCTACTCCCATAAAGATTTACACCCTCGGAAACCCTGTACAGGGTCACTATGGGTCGGAACCGACTCGATGGCACTTAACAACTTAACTTAACATCCGTAAGTATAGGTCAAGTTTATCAATTATAGAGATTACATTTGTTTTCTTTATCAAAAAATTTTATTTTTTAATTTTTTTATCTTCCTTTAGTCAAGTTCTGATCATCCAGCCATTTAAGGTAGGTCAAATGGGTACTATCTGCAAGTTTGGGTGTTCTTGTGTATCTCCTCTCACTTCATATCAGTGGTATGCTTCACTCTCAGCTCTAGCCCTCCATGCCTATGTTCTTGACAATAGGCTCAGGCGTCCCCAAGTCTCACCATACTTCAGGTCAACAAGAGTCTATGTAATGTGGTTGGACTCAGCCCACATCATCATTGCTGCTTTTCCCCCACTTCCACTCACCAGTAGACCAAAGTGGTTACCAGCAAGTTTACATGCCTGTTCATGTATTCCCTTTCAGTTTTCAGTCTTGGAAGGGGGTTTGTCCTGGAGAGACTTGATTGCTTGCCTTGAAGGCTCCCCAGCAAACAACTTGATTGTTCTTGTGGTAGCTAATCAGACTACAATTTTTGGCTTTTCGTTTTCCTGCTGATATTTCTTTCAAGAAGTGTCTTTTGTTCCTCTACTTGCTCCAGGCTGGTCTACTTCTCTTTTCAAGTGGGAATTTTCCACCTCAGAGTGTTCTGGATTGGGATCAGGATTCCAACTAAGGTCTTATACACTAAAAAGGCTCTGCAAGAAGCCTCTTTCACTGTGCAAGTTCTAGCAATCATTTATAGGCTGAAGAGAGACTTACGAGCTTTCTATAATCATGTTTCCGAAAATTCCTTTCAGTTCCCCTCAAGTGTCTATTTTACAATAGTAGGCAAGGGAAACCATAAGACTGTCAAGCATCTTAACATTATTTCCCCTCTTTTACCAATTCAGACTATGTCTCAATCACTGTATCACAGAGTCCTTGCATCTTTCTTTCTGTCCTTTATAGTGATCCACACCATTTGCCCATGTAAGAAAGAATTTATTTTCAGTTTAATCATTTATGAGATCAATTTTCCTGAAAGATGGTGTCACAAGTTCTTAAAAGAGGAATCTGAATGCTTTTATCTCCGACTAACACTCTTTCTCTTTCATGAATCAATTTGGTTATCATATACCTGTTCCCATTTTATCACTGACCTTTGAACTGTTAAGTAAGGGCTTCTCTTTAACCAAACTGTAACTCTTCCTTCTCCATTCCTTTGAATCTTCTCTGCCTAGGATTTGGAAGGTAATCAGGACAGAATCTACTTTCTATATCCAGCATTTGGATTCAAACAGAGGGAAGAGAAAACAAGCATCCTGACTTGGGATTCCTGGACAAGGCAGGTTCTCAGATGCAACTTTTGCTAGAAATCCATGCAAATGGTGTATTGAACATTTGTTCAGCCAGAAATAAAATGTATTTGGCATTCACTGAGTATTACTCTTTGTCTGTACAATTCCCTTAATAGGAAATCTCAGAAGAAAGTAAGTGAATGATAGGATTCAATGACAAACTCTCCAGCCTCATCCATTTTTTAAAATGTAAAATAAGAATCGACATTAGGGAGTAGCTATATTTTAGTGGGCTACATACAAGCCTAATGCACATCAAACTTGAAACAATTCCAGATTCTGCACCATTAGTTCTAAAACTGCCATTGTCCAAATTGCCTCTGAAACTGGGAACTGAATATCCATGCTACAATCTAGTGCCAATAGCCAAAAAGAACTGGAGAATAATGATGATGAAGATAATACAATCTATTGAACAATTCCTTGCATTAAAAATTCTTTTAGAATAATCCTTAAAATATCTATGAGGTAGGAATTATTTTCATTCACATTGCCTACACAAAAAACTGAGCCTTAGGGAAATTAAGCTACCCCAAGGCAAATTTGAAATCCATGTTCTTAACTACTATATGATTTGCCTTCTAGATCAGATATATCCCTACAGAATAAAGACTTATTTCACCAATAGTATGGATTGCTGATATTCTAATATAAATTGTTTCATCTGTGCCACCCTCTAGACAAAAAAATTCAATAAACCCTGGGAGAGCTAACTCAATAAAGCCTATGAAATGTGTATTCTCAAAGTGAGTAACTATAACAGTTCTTTAGAGTTGATTTTTCCATAAGAGGGAGGAGATAGTGAGAGTGCACGAGGAATTGGTATGCTTCTGAAGTACCTAAAGCATGCAGAAAAAATGCGAGTTTTCTAAGACACTCACTATTTTATGATTGTGCCTCATGCTAGCCTTTTCTGTAGACTGTTCTATAAATTAAGGGCCCATCACTCCAATTTATTTCAGAGAAAACAATCAGAGGTCTGAACCATTAGGAGGAAATAATTATTTGACTCCAGACACCAATGATCTCTAAATTGCCAAATAAAATGATCAATGTTTTATCATTATTAGTTTGGTCCCTAGATTTTTCAATCTTAATTGTCTTTTTTTTCTCCACTTTCTCTTTAATGCTGGTGTTCCCCAGATTCTCCCTTAATCTCTTTACTCTGTTATCACTATGTATATATCTCATCAATGTTCAAGGAACTCAACACATATCTTTCTCCATCTTCCTCCTAACTACTGCACTAAACATATTTTCCCTTAAATTCTCTTCTCCTCCCAAAAGAGGAAGAGAAAAGATATGGGACACACAGTTCTATGTCTATTCAATTAAGAAAGAAACCTATTCTTCACTGTCTGGGAGCAAGAAATAGAAAGCAGAAAAGAAGTGAAAATATTCAACCCCAGGCACATGGAGGTATACGAGGGGGTTTCAAAAGTTCAAAGAAAAATTTAATTATCTTTTCATTTTTTCATGAATTTTTTTCAAGCCCCCTTTTGTATTCTCACTTATCCTATTAATGAGAAAGATGACACAAGTTTCTTGACATGATTTTTAATAATAGAATTAAATCTTTGATTCCTCACCTCAGTTAGAGGCAGAAATATTCTGATAGAAATTACTTGAATGACTGTCTAAGGCATCTAAGGATGGAGGAAAACTTGTTCCAGAACCTAAGATAATAAGCATATTATCAAGAGAGTTCAGTTCCTGGTAAAGGACATGATGTTTGGTTAAGTAGAGGATCAGTGAAAAAGAGAAGGACCCTCTAAAGAGACTGATACCGTGGCAGCAATCTAACATAACTACAATGGTGAGGATGGTGAAGGACTGGGCAGTGCTTCCTTCTATTATACATATGATCACTATGAGTCAGAACCACCAGAGAGGTACCAACAATGTAGAAATTGTCTTGCTTGAAATCATAATACATGCTTACTTGAAACACTAGAAAGTTAAAAAAAAGAATAAGCTTATTCTTTAGACATAACGTTTTTTCCCTCTCCCTTCCTCATGGTGCCTATGATAGTGCTGTTTTCACAAGTACCATATTTGAGGATATTTCTTTCTATTATTCTCCCAAATAGTGTTTGGACAATAGCCTTATTGGTTTTCTCTTCTTTTTTTCTTTAAAAGATTCACATGAATCATTTCTAGCATTCAATGATAATGAAAACAATACTCAAGTTTCCACAGCGTGTTACTCTTCCTTTACCTTTAAGACATTCAAATATGTCTGAATAAATACTTAAGTAAAGCTCAAAGCTAAAATAACCCTCTATCATGTCTCCTGTATCTTAAGTGGGGAAATGTTAATAACTCTTCACTTTCCATAAGGTTTCTGGAAGAATGTCTTTGAAGTTATTCTTCAGAAAAGCTATAAGAATGGCCATTATTTAAATAACCCATTACCATTTTAAACCACTTTGATGTGCATTTCTTTATTCTTCTAACAAACCTTTTGTGGAACAGTTCAGGTACTTATTAACCCATTTACATCTAAGAAAATGAATTTTCAAACAGGTTAAGAGAATTTCCCTGGTTGTATCTTAAAAGTGGTTGACTTGGATTTATAAAAGATAGTCTTCACTTCTAATCTTGTGATATTTCCACAGTCTCATGCTGCCTACTTTTTTTTTCTTTTAAGGATAATACTTATAAATTTGTCCAAGGTTGGACTGAATGGTATTATGAATTAGTAAGGCTTACCTTCTGTTCGCTTTTATGCTTTATGTGTGGATATCTCCTCATTTTCAGATTCTGTCGCTTTTCTGACCACTCAATTCCATTCTGGCTGAAATAATCTTGGATATGAAGCACTGATTTCAGTGTCTTCAATTCAGCACCAGAAATAAAACCAACTGGCATTGTGTTCTAAACTTGGCATCTATTCTAACATCCACATTCTGACTCCTGAAAATCCCTTATGTTGCAGAGTAAAACTGCTCTTCATAGGGTTTTAAGGCTATGGTCCTTTGGAAGTATATCAGTAGGCCTTTCTTCCAAAAGGTCCCTGAGTTGGTTCAAATTGCCAACTTTTATGTTAGTGGATAATAGAGTACTTAATCATTTGTACCACTCTGTGACTCTTGTAGACTCCTTAGGCACACTTACATAATGGTTGAATGGAAAAGAATTAACAAATTGTCTTAGAATGTAATGCTCACTCTTAAAAGAAATTATTGTCCTTGTGTAGCCTGTAGGATAATGCACTGGACTGTAAGGCTGATTTGAAGAGCAAGGTTGGTGGTTCAAACTCACCAGCCACTCCTTAGGAACCCTATGCAGGATCTCTTTGAGTCGAAACCAACTCGACACCACTTAACAATAGCAATAACAACTTAAGGAAATTATGAAAAATGTATAAATTATTTTGCTGTGGCTTAGTACAATATTGTTGGTGCTATTAGTTGCTGTTAAGTCAGCTCTGACTTACGGTGACCCTGTGTATAAAAGAACAAAATAGTGTTCCTTCTTCATTATCATTGGCTGCTTTAATCCATTATTGTGATCACTATGTGTTTTGAGTAACTTCCATTCTAGGAACTTTATCTTCAAGTACTATGTGAGCCATTATTCCATTATGATCCGTAGGGTTTCATTCTATAATTTTCAGATGAATTTCATTCTCTAATTTTCATCAATCAGATCACACAGTGTTTCTTCCTGCTCTACTTTGTCTGGAAACTGCTGAAACCTGTCCGCCATGAATGATCCTCGTGCTATTTGAAATTGCATCATTATAACAAGCAAGTTACCACAGTATACAAGCTGGTAGGTGGGTGGTGGAATTCCTGAATGGTGCAAGCAATTAACATACTAGGATGCTAACTGAAAGATTGGAGATTCAATTCCACCCAGAGATTACTTAAAAGAAAATTTCAATTATCCACTTCTGGAAAAAGAGCCCTTTAAAATTCTATACAACACAATTCTACTTTGGTGTATATAGGCTCACCGTGAGTCAGAACTGATAAAAAACTAGTAATATCATATTTCTCTTCCTTCTATTCTACTTTTTAAAACTACTAATGAATAAGTCATATTTTTCAGTAATAATGATCTGCTTTAACAGTATTTATCACCAGTTCTATTTGAGATATATCAAAATCAAGTGTGAATGTTGAAATATTTCCTTGCAATGACTGGATATTCCTTCAAAGTGAAAGGCTACCCCCAACTCTTTAGACTCATGGTTCTACAACTCTTGGTATCACCATTGCATTTGTCCAGGATTATCGAATGTCACAACCAAAGGGAACTTCAGGCAGGTAGCAGGCTAATTATATGGTGCAAAGAGGATGGTAGCAATGGTTCTATAAAGGTAGATTTGGGGAAAACTCACTGCATACATAACTTTAATAACACTATTTTTAGGTTTATGACAACAGAACCCCTGAGTCAGGCCTAGTCTGTGGAAGTAGGTCCAATACATATATTTTTAATACAGAAATATTCACATATTTAAAAGGGCTACTAGACAGATAGGGGGAAGAGATAAAGGGAAGAGGGAGAAAAAGAAATTAACCTATTTCTCTTACTCTGTACCTTGTAATTTATATACATTGTTGTTGTTGTTGTTAAGTGTCATCGAGTTGGTTCCAACCCTGTATAGGGTTTCCAGGAATAGGCTGGTGAGGTTGAACCTTGTGGTTCAAACTGATTTTGCACTTCAATGCATTAAGTCACAGTGCCACACCAAGACTCCTTATATAGATTAATCCTCATGAGACTTTCTGCTCTAGCAAAAATTTACTTCTTAGGAAACCCTCTACAGGGTTGATATGAATCAGAATCAACTCGATGGCACAAAACAATAAAATGTGTAGCTATCTATGGATATAGCCAGACTTCATTGTACATCCCACACCTGAAATGAAAAGTGAGTAAAACCCAGGAAAACAAAGTTATTGTCTAAAATTTAAATGAATTTTCAGATTGCAAAGGACTGTATATACTTAAGCTCATAAATTCCTAGTCCACAGTCTAAACATCTAGCCTAACACCTGTATTTTGTAGACCAGAACACTGAAACCCTAAAATATAAAATGACTTCCTTGAATGTATACTTGTTAATTCCAACATGCACATATATTTTCAAAGCAGATTTCTCTGCTTTGAAAATCAATGACAATGTGCCCTTCAATAATTGTGGGGTCACCTCTGAAAACTATCATGATGAAGATGAATTGTTTGTTTAACATTGACAGATCTGGTACTGTACCAGGCATAAAGAATATGTGCTCAAGGCTCAAGAGACACACAATCTAAATTAGAAAGACAAATACAAGCTTTCAGAGATCAAAGAATGATTAAAACCTTGAATTGTAAGTCACCATGTTCATATTTATTTTAAAAATGTCATATTCTCCTTTCATTGCCTTAACTGCTCATAAAAACCTCAGAGATGGGAAGGATGACAATCAGAGAATTTGTGAAACTCCATGCAGTTGCTTGAGAATATTATTCATTTTAGTGAGTTTATTACTGGACAGCTGTTTACAAATTTAGGAGCAGATTGGTCCATGGATGAGTGAATTTTGGTTGAAGAAACAGGAACATAAGAGACCTTTGAGGTCCTTGCTGATAATATTCACATATCAACCCATGTTCCATTGTTTCCCAGAGGGAGCAGTTGAATTTTTCCACACTAGTTGATTACTAGTAAATATTGTCTGAATTATCCTGACACAGCATAGGATACAAAATGTGTCTTTAGAGACACTGAAAATTCACAAATGCATATGGAGTCAGAAAAAGAATGTAAAAGAAGATTCAGACTTCAGGATTGAAAGGCAGTATGATTGGAAACTCCTGGAGGCAATCATTGTTTTGTGGTCCAACAGGTCATAATCATCCTGCCTGTGTTAATTCCAAACAACCAAAAAAATATGTCAGCACAGCTTGATTTTACTGCCTATTATGACATTGGGTAAGTTACTAAGACTTGATGAACTTCAAAATCCGTTTATGAAAAATGTTGTTGTTATGTGTTGTTGAGTCAGTTCTGACTCACAATGACCTATGCACAACAAAAGGCAACAGTGTCTAGTCCTACACCATCCTCACAATTACTGTTAAACTTGAGCCCATTGCTGTTGCCCCTGTGCCAATCCATCTCATTGAGGGTTGTTTTCCTCGTTTTCTCCAACCCTTCACTTTACCAAACTTGATATCCTTCTCCAGGGACTGGTCCCTTCTGATAGCGTGTCCAAAATATGGAAGATGAAGTCTTGCCATCTTGGCTTTTAGGAGCATCCTGCCTGTACTCCCAAAAAATATTTATTTATTCTTCTGGTAGTTCACGGTACTTAAAATATTATTTTCTAATGCCATAACACAAATGCATCAATTCTTCTAAGGTCTTCCTTATTGGTTGTCCAACATTCACATGCATATGAGGCTATGAAAAATACCATGGCTTGGACATCTTAGTTCTTGAACACTTTTAAAGGGGTCTTGTGCAGCAGATATGCCTTGTCCAATATGTTGCTTGATTTCTTGACTGCTGCTTCCATGATTATTGACAGTGAATCCAAGAAAAATGAAGTCTTTGACAACTTCAATATTTTCTGCATTTATCATGATGTTATTTATTGGTCCAGTGATAAGGAGTTTTGAAGGCTGTTATCTTTCATCTTTATCAGTAAGTATTTTAAGTCCTCTTCAATTTCAGCAAGCAAGGTTGTATCACTTGCATATTGGCGGTTGTTAATAAGACTTTCTCCAATCCTAATGCCACATTTCACTTTATATAATCTAGCGTCTCAGACTATTTGCTCAGCATACCAATTGAATATGTATGATGCAAGAATACAACACTGATGCCCACCTTGCCTGATTTTAAACCATTCTGTGTCCCTTTGCTTTGTTCCAATGACTCCCTTTTGTTCTGTATACAGTCTCTTCATGAGCACAATTAAGTGTTCTGAAACATTCATTTTTCACAATTGTATCCATAGTTTCTCTTGATCCACACATTTGAAAGCCTTTGCATAGTCGATAAAGCATAGGTAAATATTTTCCTTGCATTTTCTGCTTTCATCCAAGATTCATCTGACATCATAGTTCCTCATCCTTGTCTGAATCTGGCTTGAACCTCTGGAAGATCCTTGTCAATATACTGTTGAAGTTATATTTGAAATATCTTCAACAAAATTTTGCTTGCATGGGATGTTAATGATATTGTCTGATGATTTCTACATTCTGTTGGGTCACCTCTCTTTGGAATGGGCTCAGATAGGGATTTCTGAAAAAAATAAGACTGATAATACCAATATTTTAGGGTTATTTGCTTAGTATTATATGAGTTTATTTCAATAAATAAATTTGTGTGCTGCCTTTACAAGATGATATATAAACAAAAAAATATGTGGTATTGTTTATATTTACAGCATTTGTTGTTGTTGTTAAGTGCCTTCGAGTCGGTTCTGACCCATAGCGACACTGTACAGGGTTTCCGAGGGTGTAAATCCTTACGGGAGTAGAAAGCCTCATCTTTCTCCCGCGGAGCGGCTGGTAGTTTCCAACCGCTGACCTTAAGGTTCGCAGCCCGATTCGTAACCACTACGCTACCAGAACTCCTTATATTTACAGCATAGTGCATGGTAAAAGGTTGGTGTAGCTATCGTTATTATTGTTATTGTTACTATTGCTGCTATGTTCTCATTAATTTTGTGTACTTTGCAACCACAGAGAATTAAAGTTGTGATTCTTAGTAATGTGCTATAAAGAAATGTGTGCTTACTCTGAAATCAAATATACTTGAGCCTGAACAATGTATTGATATTGGAAAATTGACAGGCCCTCAGTTTCCTCATTAGGAACCAAAAAGGGAAATCGTAAAGCATAACTCAGAGGGCAGTTGTGAAAATCAAGTAACATATGTAAGCAAAGTGCTTGGAACATTGCAGGTTTCCAAAAAATATCATTTCACCCATACATAAAAAACAGTTGCCATCAACTTGATGCAGCTCGTGATTACCCCACATGTGTTAAAATAGAACTGTGGTTTTCAATGCTTTTATTTTCCAAAGAATAATGTCAGCCTCTTCTAAGGTACCACTGGGTAGACTTGATAGACACTTTTGATTAGTAACCATGCTGCCTATTTATTATTTGAACCATCCAGGAACTCCCACGTATATATAGCTCTGTCTTGTAAATCACATGTCATTATATTTGATTGTTTATACATCCATTTTCAGGAACTCTGGTAGCATAGTGGTTACGAATCGGGCTGCCAACTGCAAGGTCAGCAGTTGGAAACTACCAGCTGGTCTGTGGGAGAAAGATGAGGCTTTCTGCTCCGGTAAAGATTTACAGCCTCGGAAACCCTGTACAGGGTCACTATGAGTCACTTTCAACTCCATGGCATATAACCACCACCACATCCATTTTATCCATGGGAATGTAAATGTTTAGAGGAGTCATTGCTTTTCTGTCTCCATAATCTCAGTGTCTGTATAGTAAATGGTTCTTTTTTTTTTTAAATGAATGGATATATTTCATTTATTCCTTAAGTATGACCTCTAGGAAGAGATTTTAATAGGAGCCCTGAGGGTGTTGTAGGATAAGCATTGCACTGCTAATCACACAACTTTGGTAGTTCAAACTCACTAACCACTGCAAGGGAGAAAGATGAGAGTTTTTGCTCCCATAAAGATTTACAGCCTCTGAAAACCTCTACAATGTGGCTATGAGTCAGAATTGACTTGATGACAGTGTGTTTTAATAAAGGGTGTTGGAATTACAATAAAAATTGAAAGATTATAGAATGTTTCATTTTAGTTAACACAAAAGTCCTTATTGTTGTTAGGTGTCATATGTTGGTATCGACTCATAGCAACCTTATGCACAGCAGAACGAAACACTGACCAATCCTGGGGCAACCTCACTATCATTGCCACGCTTGAGCCCATTGATGCTGCCACTTGGCCAATCCATCTCACTGGTGGTCTTCCTCTTTTACTCTGACACACCACCCTACCAAACATGATATTCTTCTACAGAAACTGGTCCATCCTGACAATATGTCCGAAGTATGAGAGATGAAGTTTGACCATCCTGGCCTCCAACCAGCACTCTGGCTGCACTACTTTCAACAGAGATCTGTTTGTTCTTTTGGCAACCCATGGCACTTTCAATATTTTCCTCCAACACCATAACTCAAAAGCATCAATTCTTCTATGGTCTTCCTTGTTTACTGTCCAGCTTTCACATGCATATGAGGTTATTGAAAATGCCACAGCTTGGGTCAGGCGCACCTTAGTCTTCAAGCTGACATCTTTGCTCTTCAACACTTTAAAAACGTCTTGTGCAGCAGATTTGCCTAATGCAATACGTTGTTTGATTTCTTGAAAGCTGCTTCCATGAGTGTTGGTAGTTGATCCAAGAAGAATGAAGTCCTTGCCAACTTCAATCTTTTCTCCATTGATAAGAATGTTGTTTATTGGTCCAGAAGGTGAGGATTTTTGTTTTCTTTACATAGAGATGCAATCCATACTGAAGGCTGTGCTCTTTGATCTTCATCAGTAAATATTTTAAGTCCTCTTCACTTTCATCAAACAAGGTTGTATCAGCTGCATATCACCGGTTGTTAATGAGTCTTCCTCCAATCCTGATGCCACATTTTTCTTCATAGAACCCAGATTCTTGGATTATTTGGTCAGCATACATGTTGAATAAGTATGGTAAAGGAATACAACCCTATCGCACACCTTTCTTAATTTTAAATCATTCAGTGTTCCCATGTTCTGTTTGAACAACTGCTTCTTGGTCCAGATACAGATTCCTCATGAATACAATTAAGTGTTCTGGAATACTCATACTTGGCAATGTTGTCAGTAGGTTGTCATGATTCATACAATTGAAAGCCTTTGCATAGTCAATAAAGCACAGGTAAACATCTTTCTGATATTCTCTGCTTTCAGCCAAGATCCATTGGACATCAGCAATGAGATCCCTTGTTCTACTGCCCCTTCTGAATCTGGCTTGAACCTCTGAAAGTTCTCTGTCAATGTATGCTTGTAGCCATTTCTGTATTACTTTTAGTAAAACTTCACTCGCATGGGATATCAAAGATACTGTGCGATGATTTCCGCATTCAATTGGGTCACCTTTCTTTGGAATGGGGACAAATACGGATCTCTTCCAATCAGTTGGCCAGATAGTCATCTTCCACATTTCTCAGCATAGATCAGTGAGTGCCTTCTGTGCCACCTCACTAAATCTTGAAAGATTTCAATTTTTATTCCATCAATTCCTGGTGCCTTGTTCTTTGCCAATGCCTTCAATGTACCTTGGACTTCCTTCAGTATCATTGGCTCTTGATCATGTGCTACTTCTTTAAATTGTTGAACATGAACCATTTCCTTTTTGTATAGTGACTCTGTGTATTCTTTCCAACTTCTCTCGATGCATTCTGCATCATTCAATAATTTGCCCAGAGAATTCTTCAATAACAAACGTCAACGCTTGAATTTTTTCTTCAGTTCCACCAGCTTGAGAAATGCTGAGTGTGTTCTTCTTTTATGGTTTTCTGACTCCAGATCTTTGCACATTTTGTTGTAATATTTGGCTTTATCTTCTTGAGCTGATCTTTGAGATTTTTGTTCAGCTCTTGTACTTATATGTAATATATAAGAATTTCATCTGTTAAATAAAGGAAAAGGAGTGAGTAGTATAAAAAGACACCCTTGATCTTCATTTTGTCATTAATTTATCCAGTTATTAAATCAAATACCACATCCTAGACATTGTATTAAATCTTTGGGATATAATTATGAACAGAACAGTTACAACACCGTGGAAACTAAAAACACCGTGGAAACTAAAGATATTAATTAAATTATTGCCAAAATAAATGTAAAGTTATGACAATTTCAGAGAACAATAGGCTCAAAATGTCATGAAACCACTGAATAGTTTTCATCTTGTTTATATAGGTCTGGTGAAAAGAGATGTCGATAATATTCTTTTGATTCAATCGTGAATAATTGTTTCATGACTAATTGAGACTGTCACAGCTTTAAAGGTAGAAGTTGTCTCAAAATTTTGACTGACGACTTTAATTATGATAATAATCACATCCTCTAGGCAAAAATTAGCAAGATGTTTTCCAAATCTCTATCAAATGTAATCAGATACTTCCAGGGTTTATAAAAGGACAGAGAATAAATATGAAGGAAAATTCCTTGAAAGGAAAATTCATCCTCTACACAATCAAATGCATAGCTCTGATGGGGCCTGGTATTGTTTGCCTTAGATGCTGAACTGCAGAAATTCATGGGTTCAATGCATGCAATTATAAGAAGAAAACACTAACGCTCCATCTGTGTCGCCAATAGTCTCAAACTTGCATGAAATGACTTATTATCTGGTGGTTATAATAACAAAATACTAAAACTGGAAAGATAGAGCGAGCAGGCAAGAGTAAGGACAAACTGGACTGCCACTAGACTAGCTGCAGGGGGATTGTTTCTGTGAGTCAAATGAATACATTGTAACTAAAATTGAGTTATCCTGAAAGAATCCTGATCAAAGGAGTTGGCTGCCAAGATAGGAAAACCATTAAAGCAGGAGTTGAGAAGGGTTATCAAAAGGTCATCTGCAAGGAGATTTACTCATGTCAACTATCTGTGTAGGATACTGAAGAACACATAAGTGAACAATTAGGATGCCTGTCACTACAGATAAGGGTGATGTAAGAGAGTTTGAAAGCAGTGCTAGAAAGCAAACAAATTCTCCATCCAGTGACATCAATAACCCATAGTTTTGCTCTATAACTCCTTAGTCTTTGTATATGATATTATTTTTGTTCATTTTTGTGTCTTAAAGGTGAGGCCTAATTATTTGAGATAAAATGCATAGTCAGTATAGTGTCATTCTTAGTAAATTCAAGTAAAACAACAGTAAAAATGATTGAGTGAAAGTAGGAAATTGGGTCAGAGAGGAAAATATTTGGTAAATGATTTGAAAACGGGGGTTATTCTGAATGAAAACAATGTCCAGAGTTTAATAGAGGGAACTGTTATTTGAAAAAAGGAGATTAATTATAAGTGAATATTTCATGGTAGATGCCATTGAGTCAGCTCCAACTCATAGCTACCCTATGCACAGAAGAACGAAACACTGCCTGGTCTGCACCATCTTCACAATAGTTTCACAGATAAAAAGAACTATCTCAATGATCAAAAGCAGTTTTAGAGTAAAGACAAAAAACAGATTAATGATATTCTCTGTATCATTAATATTCCAGGTCCCATAGGACCAAGAAGCAGTTGTTCAAACAGAGCACGGGAACACTGAATGTTTTAAAATTGGGAAAGGTGTGTGACAAGGTTGTGTTCTTTCACCATACTTATTCAACCTGCATGCTGAGTAAAAATACGGGAAGCTGAGTTCTATGAAGAAAAACTTGACATCAGGATTGGAGGAAGACTCATTAACAACCTGTGATATGCAGATGATACAACCTTGCTTGCTGAAAGTGAAGAGGACTTGAAAAATTTACTGATGAAGATCAAAGAACACAGCCTTCGGTATGGATTGCATCTCAATGTCAAGAAAACAAAAATCCTCACCACTGAACCAATAAATAACATTCTTATCAACGGAGAAAAGATTGAAGTTGTCAAGGATGTTAATCTTCTTGGATCAACTATCAACGTTCACAGAAGCAGCAGTGAAGAGATCAGACGACGTATTGCATTGGGCAAATCTGCTGCATGGGAACTTTTTAAAGTGTTGAAGAGCAAGGATGTCAGCTTGAGGAATAAGGTGCGGCTGGACCAAGCCATAGTATTTTCAATAACCTCATATGGATGCGAAAGCTGGACAGTGAATAAGGAAGATCGTAGAAGCATTGATACCTTTGAGTTGTGGTGTTGGAGGAGAATACTAAAAGTGCTATGGACTGCCAAAAGAATCAATAGATGTGTTTTGAGAGAGGTGCAGCCAGAGTGCTCCTTGGAGGCCAAAATGGCTAAACTTCGTCTCTCATACTTTGGACATATTGTCAGGAGGGAACAGTCACTAGAGAATGATGTAATGCTGGGTAAGATGGAGGGTCAGAGAAAGAGAGGAAGACCCCCAATAAGATGAATCAGCCAGGTATCATTGATGGCGTCAAGTGTGGTGGCAGTAGTGAGGTTGGCCCAGGATCAGACATTGTTTCATTCTGCTGTGCATGGGGTCACTATGAGTCAGTTCTGACTCGATGGCACCTGACAACAACAACATAGGCCTGAAAGTAGACCAAAATTTTCATTTAAATTTTGAATTTTCAATGTGCACACATTATGTAGCTCATTCTTATAACAAATTTGGGATTACTAGGAAAAATTCAGTTGAAACTCGGATAAATTAGGTTTCCCTAGATAGCAGATGGAATTCTCTTTAACAGCACAGTTTTTTGGAGGCAAAATTATATTCTTGCTATTTATGCTACTTACAAAAGTGCCTAGGTCCTAGACCTCTTCTGACATAACACACATGGTCCTTGAATCATATATAGTCATTATGATTTTTTTATTTTAATTTTTAAGCTTTCTATTGTGAATTGAGTAAGAGTTTACAGACAAGATCGTCAGCTTTATACTCAGCGAACTATATACTTTATTTCTTCTTAGTGATTGCAATCCTTTCCATGCAACAAGTTATTCCACCTCTCTGTGCTTCCAATTTCCAGTCCACCCACCTTCCCATCCCATCTCAACTTTGCCCATAGGTAAATGCTGACTTTTGGATTTTGAATGACTGACCATTCCATGGTGAACATAACTCACTAGTGTTGTTGCCCTGCCTATATATGCATCTACTGCTAGGCCAAAAGGGTGAGTTCCTTTCCAAACCTGAAAGGGGTCAAAGGCCATAGTCTTGGGTTCCTCCAGTATCTTTCTAATCAGTCAGTCCAATCTTTCTTAATAATTTTGAGTTTTGTTCCACATTTTCTCACACTTTATCTGGGATCTAATGCGATCCCTTTCAGAGTAGTTGGTAGTGGTACTCAGGTACCATCTAGTTCTTCTGGTCTCAGAGCCATGGAGACTGATATTCACATGTTCCATTGGACTAATTGACTACAAGCATCTTCAGTTCTCATCACTCTTCTTTCTTCTGCACATAGAGAGACCAATAGTAGCACCTTAAATGGCTGTTCACGAGCTTTTAAGATCCAAGACACTACTTACCCAAGTAGGGAGTAGAACATTGTCTATGTAGACTATGTTGTGACAGTTGACCATGGTGTTCCCTGAGAATATAATCCGGAGCCATGCAACATGATCCAGCAGTTCATTTACTTCAGATGTTTGATAATATCTAATAAGTTTGCATCATATTCCCATTGTATGTGCCATCATATTTATAGTTGTGTTTGCAGTAAAAATAAAGGCACATGTACAAATATCCTCTTTCAAACCCTAGTATATTTATGGGTAAACTCCCACTCTTCCTCCCATACCTGACCAGCAGAACACTTTTGTTCCAGTATAACATTGTCTGTATAACATTACTTCTGTCCCCTTTAGCCCTTGCATACCATCCTGTGTGTTCTTCTATCTTCAGCATTCTTCCACCAACCTCCCTCTTCATATATATTGCCCTACCCCTTCCTGAAGGTGTCTACCCTATAGCTGGTGGATTACACTCCATTCCCTCCCACACCTGTTAACCATAAAAAATGTTTTAACACAATAAGTCACTTGTCTGACATGTTATTTGTTCTTTCCTGATGAACAAATTTCACTCAGCAAAATGTTCTCCAGGTTTATCCATGTTATGAGGTGTTTTGCAGATTCATCATTATTCTTCAACGTTTCATAGTGTGTGTATTCCAAAGTTTGTTTATTCCATCCTCCATGGATGTGTATTTAGGCTGTCTCCATCTGTTTGCTTTTGTGAATAGTGCTGCTGTGATGAATATTGGCGTGTATATATGTACTCATGTCCTGGCTTTCATTCCTTGTGAATATATACCAGGATGTTATTGTTGTTGTGAAGTGCAGTCGAGTAGGTTCTGACCCATATCAACCCTGTATAGGTTTTCCAAGGAGCAGCTGGTGAGCTTGAACTGCCAAACTTGCAGTTCAAACAGCTTTGCCTTCTGGTGCATTAACCCACACCTCCACACCAGGACTCCAAATAGAGAGATTTATTGGTCATAAAGTATTTCTATTTCCAACTTTCTGAGGATGTGCCTTACCATTCTCCACAGTGGTTGAACCATTTTAAAGTTCCACTAGCAATGTTATTGTTGTTATGTGCCATAGTGTCGATTCTGACTCATAGCAATTCTGAACAGGGTTTCTGAGGCTGTAAATCTTTACGGGAGCAGAAAGCCTCATCTTTCTCCTGCAGATCAATTAGTAGTTTCAAACTGCACAGCGTCACCAGCATTTTTTTTTTTTTTACAGCATAACAGCATAACTTTGCTGTTAATGCTGGGGTGAGATGATATCTCATTGGTGATTTGATTTGCAAGTGCTCCTTGGAGGCAAAACTTCATCTATCATACTTTGGACATATTGTCAGGAGGGACCAGTTGCTGGAGAAAGGTACTATGTTTGGTAGGGTGGAGGGTCAGAGAAAAAGAGGAAGACCCCCAATGAAATGGATTGGCAAAGTGGCAACATCAATGGGCTAAAGAGTGGCAACAATTGTGAGGTCCCAGGACTGGGCAGCGTTTTGTTCTGTTGTACATAGGGTCACTATGAGTTGGTACCAACTCAATGACACCTATCAACAACAACAAATGTCTAATGATCATGAACATTTCTTCATATGTTTGTTGGCTATGTGAATTCTTCCTTGGTAAAGTATCCATTCATGTCCTTAGCCCATTTCTTAATTGAGTTGTTTGTCTTTTTCTTGTAGAGGTGTTGTAGTTTTCTATAAATTTTGAGATAAGTCACTTGTATGATATGCTATTGCAAAAAACTTTTTCAACGTTTTTGAACTCTGTATCCTTTTGATGCACATAAATGTTTAACTTCTAGGAGGTCCCAGTCATCTACTTTGTCTTCTACTATTTACTTGCTTTTAATTATGTTTCACAATGTATTTATGTCCTGCATTAGAACTCCTAAGTTTGTCCCTATTTTTACATTGATGATTTTTATAGTTCTAGGTTTTATATTTAGGTCTTAATCAACATTGAGTTTGTTTTTGTATATGGTGTGAAATACGGGTCTCATTTCATTCTTCTGAAAATGAATTTCCAGTTTTGCTAGCACCATTTGTTGAAGAGATTATCTCATCCACATTTAATGTGTTTTGGGACTTTGTCAAAAATCAGCTAACTCTTTGTGGATGGATTTACTTCTGGATTTTCAGTTCTGTGCCATTGATCTATATATTTTTCATTGTGCAAGTACCAGGGTGCATTGAATATTGTGGCTTTATACTAGATTTTTGAAATCAAAGATTAGTGAGAGGCCTCCAACTTTGTCCTTCTTCTTAAGCAATGCTTGGCAAATCCAATCTCTCTTTCCTTTCCATACAAAGTTAGTAATCAGTATTTCCATCTCTTTAAAGAATGACATTCGAATTTAGAATGAGATTTGATTATATCTATAGATTGCTTTAGGTAGTGGTGACATTTCACAATGTTAAGTTTTCCTATCTATGTAAGTCTCTTTTAATTTCTTGTAGTAATGTTTTGTAGTTTTCTTTGTATAGATCTTTCATTTCTCTGGTTTGATTTATACTTAAGAATTTCATCTTTTGTGTGATCATTGTAAATAGTATTATATTCCTATTTCCTTGTCAGAGTTGTCTTTATTAGTGTAGAGGAATTCAATTGATTTTTATATATTAATCCTGTATCATGCTACTATGCTAAGTCTTTCAATGAATTCTAATAATTTTCATGCTGAGGTTTTAGAATTTTCTGTATATAGGATCATATCATCTGCAAATAAAGAGACTTTTGTTTCTTCTTTGTATTGTCCTTTTTCTTGCTGTTAGTTCTGTTGTAACATAAGCCCATATCATTTCTTATGTGTGTTATTTGCATGTTCTTCTTTTATTTTGTTAGATTTGCCAATGGTTTGTCAATTCTATTAATTCTCTCAAAGAATCAACTTCATGTCTTATTGATTCTTTCTATTGTTTTTTTGTTTCTAATTCATTTACTTCTGCTGTAATCTTCATTGATTCCTTTCTTTTGTTTACTGAAGGCTTACTTTGATTCTCTTTTCTAATTGTTGGAGATGTCATGTTAGTATGTTGACTTTGGTTCTTTCATCTTTTTGGATAAGTACATTTATTTCTATAAGTTGTCCTCTAAGCATTGCTTTTGCTGTGTCTCAAAGGTTTTCATTTTCATTTGATTCAAGAAATTTTTTGTTAAATTTTTTATTTATTCTAATAACTATCAGCTTTCAGAAGGGTATTATTCAATTTTCATATATTTGATTATTTTCCCCCTTGATTTTCCTACTGTTGATTTATAATTTTATAGCATTGTGATCTGAGATGATTTGTAGTAATTTAATTTTTTTTTTTAATGTATTGACGTTTGCTTTGTGACTTAACATATGATCTGTTCTGGAGAATGTCCCATGTGCACTTGTTGTTGTTGTTGTTGTCAGGTGCCATCAAGTCGGAACCGACTCATAGCGACCCCATGCACAGCAGAACGAAACAATGTTCGATCCTGGGCCAACCTC
>NW_006408529.1:21186670-21239155 GCF_000296735.1 Chrysochloris asiatica | reverse complement strand
TCCTCTTTGCTCCCTACTTTTGCATTCCAGTCACCAGTAATGAGCAATAAGTCTTGATTGCATGTTTGATCGATTCAGACTGAAGAAGTTGGTAGAATTCTTCTATTTCATCTTCACTGGCTTTAGTGGTTGGTGCATAAATTTGGTTGGTGCATGTGCACTGGAAAAAATTAAAAAGTATGTTGTGCTGCTGTTGGATTGGCTGTTCTGTATAAATTTATGAGGCCAAGCTGGTTGATTGTGTTGTTTATTTTTCTGAGTCTTTGCTGAGTTTCTTACTAGCTGTTCTGACATTTGTAGAAAGTTGTGTATCAAAATCTCCTACGATTTTTATAGAGCTGTGTATTTCTTTCTTCAGTTCATTAGAGTTTGATTTATGTGTTTTGGGGCTTTTTCATCAGGATCATAGATATTTCTTATGGTTTTGTTTTTTTCTTCAATTGACCCTTTAATCATGAGATAATGTCCTTCTTTTTCTCCTATGCTGGTTTTTTACTTCAAATCTATTTTATCTGAAATTGATATTGCCACTCCTGCTTATTTTTATTGCCATTAGCTTGATATATTTATTCTCATTCTTTGATAATTAATATATGTTTGTCTTTGTGTGTATGTTGTGCTTATTGTAGACAGCATATTGAAAGATGCTGTTTTCTAATCCATTTTGCTACTCTCTTTCTCTTGACTGGTGCCTTTTAATCTATTGATGTTCAATGTAATTATTGATATGAATGAATTGTTTGCAGTCATTTTGTTTAGTGTGGGGGGTTTTTTTGGATTTCTTTGTTTTGTTTTATTTTTGGTGCTGCTGATTTCTTTGTTCCACATATTTTTCTGTGCAAGTTCATTTTGTCTGTGTAATTTCTTACTAATGTCTTCATTTCTGTTGTTTTCATTTTTATTTTCACTAAATCTTCATGATTATCCCTTTTCTTGATTTGATGTAAAAGTGTATTAACTTTCTTTGAGGTCATGCTGTTATTTATTCATTTTTTTCCCCAGTTTCAAACAGTCTATTTAATCTTGGGATCTAATTGACTTCCTTGCCATTTGGAAATTCTGTAACTACACTTTTTCTTCTTTTGCATTGTAGTGGTCTTCATTTTAAGTTAATATCTCTGGTTCCCTATTTTCAGTTTTTCAGGTTTGTTTTACTTTCGATACTTCTATAGCTGGATTGAATTCTGGGTTGTGTTGGCATGTATGCCCATCTCTAGTTGTTGTTTGATGTTGTAGGTTCTTGTTTCAAATAACTTCTTTCAATATTCTTTGTAAACTTGGCCTGTTATTATAAACTCTTTTAATTTCTATTTAATCTGGAAATGTTCTTATTGTGCCATCATATTTGAGGAACATTTTTGTTGGGTATATGATTCGTCATCTCTCATATTGTCAGGAGGGACCAGTTGCTGGAGAAAGATAGCATGTTTGGTAAGGTGGAAGGTCAGAGAAAAAGAAGAAGACCCCCAACGAGATGAATTGGCTAAGTGGCAGCATCAATGGACTTAAGCATGGCAACAGTAGATTGGCCCAGTATTGCATAAGGTGCATGAGTCAGTACTGACTTGTTGGCACCTAACAACAGCAACAACAACAAATATGATTCTTGGTTGCTTTCTGTTTTTTCTTTCAGAGATTCATATATGTCTACCCATAGCCTTCTTTCCTGCATAGTTTCTGCTAAGAAATCAGAGTTTAATCTTATTAATTCTCCTTTGTAGGTAACTTTTTGTTTTTTCCAATCTATTCTCAGGACTCATTCCTTGTTTTTGATTTTATAGAGTTTTATTATATGTGTTTTGATTATCTTTTGGGGTCTATCCTCCTTGGGGTTTGTTCTACTTCTTGAATACTTAAGTTCTCATTTTTTATATTAGGGAAATTTGTTTTCAGCTCCTCTTTGACTACCTTTTCTGTTCTTTTCTTTGTCTCTTCATGTTCTGGAATTTGGATCACCCATAAGTCATTCCCCTACATGTTGTTCCACATGAATCTTAGACTTTCTTTAGATGTTTTTCATTCTTAATTATAATTTTTCTTCTAGTTTACTAGAATTGAGAGATTTTTCTTCAAGTTAATTAATTCTGTCTTCCATTGATTCCTTTGCCCTTTCAATGTGTTGTCCATTTCTTAAATCTTGGTATTAATCTTTTTTATTTATATTTACAGGTTTTGTATTGTCTCCAATACTTTTTTTTATTTTGTTTGACTATTTCTGTAGTGTTTTCCTGAATTCGTCTTTGTTTTCTTTGACCTTCCTGTCATCATTTGGAGGCACCAAAATATCATTCTATTGGATCCTCTTTCAGGTAATTCCAATGCTTTTCTCCTCAAAAATATTTTCTACCTCTGCCTCTTGGTCACTTGTTTGAACTACACTTTCTCATTTCTTCTTGTGTACAGAAACTATCTGTTGCTTTTGAGACAATGTGGTGTTGTGTTTGTATTAAGTTGTTGATTTATGTTTATGTATTTGTAGACACTCACCAACTGACTCTTGGTGGATGTGACTATGGGATAAGCTTCTGCACTATTCTATGTTCACTGTTCTTGAAGTTCAGTTTAGAATAATTTGACAGATGTTGATTGTTGTTAATGATGTTGGTATTGGCTGTTGCCTGATGGATGGGGTTTTAGAGGGTATGCTTGTAGCTGGCCTATATGGACACAATTTCTGTCTCCTGCTGGGTAAGTCAAAAAGACAAAACACACACACAAAAGAAAAGGAAAACAGATAAACAAGCAAACAACAGGGAACAAAGAAAATAGTGAAGAAAAAAGGCAGGAAGTAGCTATAAAAAGAATACAAAATCAAAGACAGAAAGAAGGGAGAGAATATAAAATAATAAAAAAGACAAATGACAAAAACTATACACAATTATGAAGAGGAATGAGTAAAAGGAATACAGACCATAGAGAAATTTAAAAAACAAAACAAAGAGTTAAAAAGAAAAGAAAAGAAACAGCAATGTTTGGGAAGAAGAAAAAATGAAAGTGGTGATAGAAAGGATAGGGGAAAAGGTAGAGGAAAGAATAAACAAACAAAAACAATGAGAGGGGAAAAAAGCAGGGCATGTGCCAGAACAAGAGAGGAGAAAACCGGAGTCTCTCCTGCCAGCCTAGGACCTCACAACATGCAGTGAGACAGTCCCACACTCAATCTTCAGTGGAGTCCTGTAAGGCTAGGTGGTGTCTGTTCTGGGTACCTAAAATGTAAGTAGTTCATGCAGACCCTGAAGCATCTGGGGGATCTGGGATTTATCAACCCAGAGAGTAAGTAGCCAAGTGTTAGAAGACTTACTATTCCAATGCTGGTCAGAACAAGTTCTGCAGATCTGGATCAGGGCACACTTGATTTCAGGTGCTGGAATTGGTGCTACTAGCTCCCCACAAGCACCTCTGAATACCCAAAGAGCTGGAGATTTGCTGGAAGTATATGTGGGTGATGGCCAGTCACACTTCTGACTACCAGGGTAATGTGGGGAACAAGAAAAAAATTGCATCATTCTTTCTGCCAATAAGCACTATGCCTCTGCACTACCCACTGCCTCTTATCTTCAAAGTCACTTGCAAAAGTTCAAGATGGTCATGCCTGCTTGACTGGCACAATCACCAGTATCCTTCCTTTTTTTCCCCACAATTCAGCTGCTTCTCCTAGTGAGGTCTAGTCCAGAGATGGACAGCACAGGCTCAGCAGATTTGTAGAAGGGTCCACCCACACTAGTTTAGTGACAGTAGCTACACCGTTCTGTAACAGTACTGACAACAGCAGCACTCACCTCCATGCAGCTCTGACCATTGGGAGAGTAGGAGCTTTCCTGGAGTGTACATGGGTGGGGGCTGGCAATGTCTCTGATCACCAGGGGAGTATGAAGAACAAGAAATAATTGCAATTTTATCTCAAAGAGCCAACTGTATCCTTCTGCAATGCCAATATGTTTTCCTGTCTCTGAAGCCACTCACAAAAGCTAACAACGATGGCTGTGCCATGTCATCAGTCTCTCCTTTAATTGACACATCGGCATAGCTCTCTCTCCTTGTAAGCATTCAATACATTTCTGTATCCATTCATCTGAAGCTCAAGGTTCTAGGACTATCATCAGCACCTGTTTCATTTGGTTTTCTGTATCTTTGTTTTAGAGGGCCCTTACTGCTTTTCTGCCTAGTGTGCCATCTTGTTGTCTTTCAGTCATTATGATTTCTGAGTGATAACTTCATGTCCACAGTCATTATTTCAAGTTCAGTGCCTTGAAAAATTCCTTGGGGTGCAGTAGAAAAAGAGGGTTAGTTTCTTGTACTAATTTAGCCACTGATATAGTCTACTGATACAGAGTCCTGGTGTGGCACTGTGGGTTAATGCGCCAGACTGCAAAGCCTTTTGAACTGCAAGGTCAGCGGTTCAGGCTCACCAGTCACTCTTTGGAAACCCTATACAGGGTCTCTATGGGTAGGAACTGACTCGATGGCACTTGACAACAACAGCATAGTCTACTAGTGAAGAAATGCAGAACCACCATGTTGTTCTTGTTAAGTGCCTTCAAGTTTGTTCCAACTCATGGTGCCCCAGTATACGGTTTCTGAGGAGTAGATGGTGAGCTTGAACCACCAATCTTGTAGTTCAAACAACTTTACAGTCCAGTGCATTAACCCCAGTGCCACATCAGGACTCCAGAAAACCACTATGTTGTTGTTGAGTGCCATTGAGTTGCTTCCAACCCATTGCAAACCTGTATAGGGTTTCTAAGGAGTGACTGGTGAACTTGAATTGCCACCTTGTGGCTCAAACCAATTTTGCAATCCAGCATATTAATCCACAGCGCCACACCAGGACTGCCTAATGGAGTCGGTTCTGACTCATAGCGACCCTGCATAGATTTTCTGAGGCTGTAAATCTTTATAGGAGCAGAAAGCCTCATCTTTCTCCCGCTGAACAGCTGGTAGTTTCGAACTGCTGCCCTTGAGGTTAGCAGCCTGACTTGTAACTACTACACTATCAGAACTCCTTTAAAACCACTACTCAGGTTTTACTGGTAGGGCAGTGATTATAAATCGGGCTGCGAACCGCAAGATCAGCAGTTCGAAACTACCAGCTGTTCTGTGGGAGAAAGATGAGGCTTTCTGCTCCCGTAAAGATTTACAGCCTTGGAAACCCTGTACAGGGTCGCTATGAGTCGGAATCAACTCCAGGGCACACCACCACCACCACTCAGGTTTTATGTATACTATAACAACAACAACAACAATAAAACCATTATAGTATTCATAAAACCTGACAACTGGTCAAATTGAACAGAACTTTGCACAGCAATCTAATTTACTTCTAAGATGTAGATTGTTAGCATATGTTTAAGAATCTAAACTATTCCCAACATTGTTGTTGTTAGATGCCATAGAGTCAGTGCCGACTCATTGCGACCTTATGCACAGCAGAACGAAACAGTGCCCAGTCCTGGGCCAACCTCACTACTGTTGCCTCTTGAGTCCATCGATGCTGCCAATGGGCTACTCCATCTCATTGGGGGTCTTCCTCTTTTTTCTCTGACTTTCCACCTTACCAAACATGATATCTTTCTCCAGAAACTGGTCCCTCCTGACAATGAGTCCGAAGTATGAGAGATGAAGTGTGGCCATCTTGGCAGCCAAGGAGCACTCTGGCAGCACTTCTTCTAAAACATATCTATTAGTTCTTTTGGCAGCCCATGGCACTTCCAATATTCTCCTCCAACACCATAACTGAAAAGCATCAATTCTTCGGTCTTCCTTATTCACTGTCCAGCTTTCACATGGAGCTTATTGAAAATACCATGGCTTGGGTCAGGGGCATCTTAGTCCTCAAGCTGATATCTTTGATCTTCAACACTTTAAAAAGGTCTTGTGCAACAGATTTGCTGAATGCAATAAGTTGTTTGATTTCTTGAATGCTGCTTCCATGAGTGTTGATAGTTGATCCAAGAAGAATGAAGTCCTTGACAACTTCAATCTTTTCTCCACTGATAAGAATGTTGTTTATTGGTCCAGTGGTGAGGATTTTTGTTTTCTTGACATTGAGATGCAATCTATATTAATGGCTGTGGTCTTTGGTCTTTATCAGTAAATATTTTAAGTCCTCTTCACCTTCAGCAAGCAAGGTTGTATCATCTGCATATCACAGGTTGTTAATGAGTCTTTCTCCAATCCTGATACCACGTTTTTCTTTATATAACCCAGCTTCTCAGATTATTTGCTCAGCATACAGATTGAATAAGTATGGTGAAAGAATACAATCTTGTCACACACCTTTCTTAATTTTAAACCATTCATCTTCCTCCAATCCTGATGCCACATTTTTCTTCATAGAACCCAGGTTCTTGGATTATTTGCTTAGCATACAGGTTGAATAAGTATGGTGAAAGAATACAACCTTGTCTCACACCTTTCATAATTTTAAAACATTCAGTGTTCCCATGTTCTGTTCAAACAACTGCCTCTTGTTCTAGGTACAGATTCCTCATGAGCACAACTAAGCACTCCAGAATACTCATACTTTGCAATGTTGTCCATAACTTGTCATGATCCATGCAATCGAAAGCCTTTGCATAGTCAATAAAGCACAGGTAAACATCTTTCTGTTATTCTCTGCTTTCAGCCAAGATCCATCAGACATCAGCAATGATATCCCTCATTCCATGGCCTCTTCTGCATTCAGCTTGAATCTCTGGAAGTTTTCTGTCAAGGTATGCTTATAGCCATTACTGTATTACCTTTAGTAAAACTTTACTCACATGGGATATCAAAGAGATTGTCTGATGATTTCCACATTCCATTGGGTCACCTCTCTTTGGAATGGACACAAATACGGATCTCTTCCAATCAATTGGCCAAATAGTTGTCTTCCAAATTTCTTGGCAGAGATGAGTGTGTGCCTCCTCTGCTACCTCACTTTTTTGAAAGATTTCAATTTTTATTCCATCAATTCCTGGTGCCTTGTTCTTTGCTAATTCTTTTCTTTCCTGGGCCAATTCTATACTTCATATTTCCCTCTTTAATTAGCCTCCTTAATTTTCTGTCCTCAAACTTCCATGCTATACTTTTTTATCATTTTTTTCCTACCTTGAAGATATATGGAAATATGAAAGCAAAGAGTGGCATGTGATTAATCATATGCAAATCTAAGTATGTCTTTTCTTTTCCCAGAGCACTATTTTATGAAGCAAACACAGATTTTTTAAAATTGAAGACACTATGGTTATTTAACCTTCATACAGGGCTATTTAGTAAGAGCAAAAAGGCAACATTGACTAGATATTTTAAAGAAGGGAGCAATAGCATGCAAGGCAGGATGAATTAGTTGGTGTCATGTCACAGAGTCAAATATGCTCAGGCAAGGGCCTTATGTTGAAACTGATAGGTAGTGATAACCCAACATAGATGGTTAGGAATAAAAAGTGACATAGTCAAATTTATCTATCAGCTTGTTAAGCTGGATACTATTATGAATAAAGAATCATAATGGAATTAAAAGTTAAAACAATGCTCCACTAAAAGTAATTGTGTTATTGAAACTGTTAGAAAATACAAATATCCTGTTTAACAGAATGTGTGCATTACCAATTCATAATGGATACAATATAAAAGTATTCACTTAACAGCAAACTTACTAGACATAATATGACCTTTTTTGTAGGATACAGAAAGATTTTCAGAAAATTGCAGCATATCTGAGTCACCATGATAAATAGTGGCTGATTGAAAGCTTATCAAGACTGTTTTAGGGAGTAATTTTAATAGATGTATACAGTAATCTTTTTGCTTTATTTTAGGTATTTTAGCCAATAATATTCCTGGCCCAAGTTATAGTTATAACTCAACTATACAAACATAAATTTTTAATTTGTCCACAGTTGAACCCAATTTACTCTGGTTTCACATAGTTTAGTATCTAGCAATAGTGAAAAGATGAATCTTTCTATGGTAAGCTAACTTAATCATTTATAATGCAAAATTTATATTTCTGTAGGTAAATATTTAAACAAAATTAAATAATTAAGTTTCATAATGAAAAATTTAAACTGTCACCACTATTTCCCACTCCAAACTATACTTCCTTCCTGCTCTTTCCTAGAATTATCTGAAGACAAGAAAACATGGATAATGAGGAAGGGTGTCTGATCTGAATGAGATTCTTCAGTCTTTGCTTCCCCCTTTTCCCAGATGTCAAGCCACATTTGTTTGAGGAATTCCCATCTTGAACACCAGTCCATTTTTGCTGGTTTCAGGCATCATTGTTTCTTTTCAGCATATATACAGCATCCTGATTGCTACTGGGAGCTTAGAAATATCTTACCCCAAAGGCAACACTTCCTGTAATGTATATTACCTTTTAATTCTAGGAAATTCACTGAGACCATGCATTATACTTTTGTGTACCACCATAATAAAAGAAGAGTTGGTAGACCCTCTCTCATCTGTCTAAAACCACCATGAAAACATTTGTCATTACTGGGGCTGCCTGTCTTGGTGCAGAGTTCTCTTCAAGCCAAACTCCTAATAGCACATATATTGCTGTTTTCCCATTTTCATTCAGCCTATCTAGGACTGCTACTCTACTCCTTGGCCTCCATCTAAGGCAAGAAAGTGAGAAGTCCATATTTTGGGGATCTAGTCAACCTTTTCACCACTCATCTGCCAGTCAACCTTTGCACCACTCATATTTCTGTGGTGGCTTGCATGTGGATGTGATGCTGAAAGCTATGCCACAGGTATTTTAAGTACCAGTAGAGCCACCTATGGTAGCAGGTTTCAGATGAGCTTCCAGACAAAGACAGTAAAAGACAGAAAGAAAGATGGACTACTGCCAAATATTTAGTCATAGAAAACCTTATGAATAACAGTGGAACACTGTCAGCACCAGAATATTGAATATTGAAATATGAGGAAGAGCATCAGCATATTGTGATATATAGCACAGGAAGATGAGCCCCTTGGTTTGGAAGGAACTCAGAATGCAACTGGAGAAAAGCTGCTTCCTCAAAGTAGAGTTGGCTATGATAATGCGAATGAAGTAAATCCTTCAATATCTTCATTTGCTAATGGGGCACAACTCAAAATGAAGAGAAACAGCTGAAAACATCCATTACTAATCAGAACATGGAATGTACAAGTATGAATCAAGGAAATTTGTAAATTGTCAAAAATTAAAGGGAGAGAAGAAACAAGATGGTGGATCAGGTGAAAGTGCAGTAAGGAGCTCCGCTGACAACAACACAGAATGTCTGACCAAACAGGCTCAGGGGATGGTCCCAGAACTCTGAACAACATATAAAGGGATATTTATAAGGTTGGAAGGCTTACAGCTGGGGGAATTTGTAGCAGAAGCAAGAAATCCATTGCTATCTAATTCAAGACACTCAGCTGCTCCCAGAGCGGCCATCTAGGATGAGACAAAGTGGGGAAAGGATTGCAGCAGCCACAGATGCATAACAGAACCCCGGAAATAAAGGTGTGGACATTCTTTTCTTTTGGTATCTATTCGTCGGTCCCTTGTTGTCTAAGTACCTCTATTCTGTTGACTATAGGGGTACCTGAGCTAGTGGACACCCCAGCCCCACCCTCTGAGCTTTCTACTACGCATGTGCACAGATCTCCGCAAAATTTAAAGACACAGTTTCCAATTAAAACCAAACAGCCATAGCCAGCCCTAAACTGTTTATAACTAGAAAAAAAGGCCTAAACGGAGATTATGGAGCAGGACAAGCAGCCAAAAAAGGAAATAGGCTAAAAATTAAATCCTAAGTTGCATCAAAACGACCAACAGTGGCATCTTGAAACTTCTCAAGAAGAAGAGTGAAAAGGGAAGCTCATTTCCTGATCACATCTACCTGAAGGCAATCAGAAAGCATAAAAAATGCCAAAAGACATACCCATCTAAGTATTAAGGCCACAGATAACCCCTGAATATGCCTCCCAAAATAGAAGCAGATGACCATATCTGCACATGTCCAGAAATGAGATAAAGTGAGTGAGGCAAATGACCTGGAAGGAGACGTACACTCCATACTGGAAGATGGGCAAGCTTTGGAAATGCCAGAGAAGGAATTCAGAAAAATGGTTATAAAATATTTTAAAACACTTTATAATGGAGTTGAGAAAAATAAGGAAGAAGTCAGGAAAGCGCTACAGGAACAATCAAATAAGATAGATACATCACTGGAAACAATTCAAAACCTACAGAAAGAGGTCCAAATGATTAATATTAGAATATTAAAAATGGACAATACACTGAAAGGGCAAAGGAGTACAATTGAAGAGATAGAAGCCAGAAGGAGTGAGCAAGAAGATAAATCTCTCAACACTACTAAGATAGAAGAACAAATACAACAAAGGATAAAAAAAAAAAAATCTCAAGAAGTCCTAAGATTCATGTTGGATAACATGAAGAGGAATAACATAAGAATTATTGCCATTCCAGAACAGGAACAATCACACAGGTCCACAGAGGAGATAGTTGAAGAGCTTCTGGAAGAAAATTTTCCTAACATCATGAAAAGTGAAAACATAAGCATTCAAGAAGCTCAACAAACCCCAGGATGGATAGACCCTAAAAGGCAATCACCAAAATATATAATAATCAAGCTCTCCAAAATCAAAGATAAGGACAGCATCTTGAAAGCAGCTAGGAAAAAGAGAAATATAACATACAAAGGCACACAAATCAGATTAAGCTTGGATTTCTCAATAGAAACCATGCAGGCAAGAAGGCAATGGGGAGACATATATAAAACCCTGAAAGAAAAAAACTGCCACCCAAGAATCTTCTATCCAGCAAAGCTGTCAATCAAATACGATGGTGCAATCAAAACATCCCAGGATAAACAGAAGCTAAGGGATTTTGCCAAAGCCAACCCTGCTATCAAAACATACTAAATAGAGTTTTTTGGTCTGAAAACCAACAAGAACAGACAACAACTACAGAATGACGTACGTGGCAGCATCACCCTGAACTCAATCGACAAAAGGAAGAGTCAAGAACAGAATAAAATTATAAGAACAGAGCATCTGAGAGGTCAGCCTATGTTCAAAACAATTACAATGTGAAAGAAGGTAAACACAGAGGAACAGAGATCCAGGTGGTGGGAAGGTCAGGTAGATTACTGGATAAAATAGACTGTCTTAACTGGGGGGAAGAACTAATGGAATATAAGGTACCTGCAATGGGGTTGTAGTGGGGAGTTTAGTTTGGTGTTGGGGAGGGCAATACAAGAAGCGGGGAGGAGGCAGAAGAACAAGATAGATAGGGGAACACTGAGACAGGATTGCATGACCTAGTGGGACAGAGGTAAATAGTGATACAGACTCAAATTTGGAACAACAGGGCTCTGGGATACAGGGATCTAGGTATAGCTTGAAGAGGGTAAATAATACTAAAATCCTTGACTGCCTTATGAATATTAGTTTCCCTTGCCTACTATTGTAAAATAGAAAGGAATGTTGGGAAATATGATTAGAGACAACTTGTAAGCCCTCCTCCAGCCTATAACTGATTGGAATACCTAAAAGGGGTTCTACAACTTGCCCAGCAAAATAGGCCTCGTGCAAAGCCTTTACAGAATATAGGACCTTAGGTGGACTCCTGAGTTCCATCCAGAACCTTATGAGGTGGGACATTCCCACTAGCAAGGACAAGCAGACTGGAACAGCTACAGTGACAGAAGATACATCTTCATGATGAACCTGACCTATACTCAGAGCGGTAGTTACTTCAAATACCAACAGAGAGAGAAAGAATCTTCACATCAAGTATCAATGTTATCACCTCTGTGCACAGTATAGATAGGGATGGGCAACTTAGACACTGATTACCTAAAATGAGGGGGGAATAAAGGCATGAAGTGGCTTACAAGGTTTCAAGTGGGAGTTTAGTTTAAGAGTATAGGGGAAAGGAAAGAGTCCCCACTGAATAGCTGTCATCTTGTCTAGTGAAAAGAGATGGGGATAAAATTTGTAAGATTCAATAGTGAATAATTGTTATTATGACTAATTGTGACTGTCACAACTGTAAACGTAGAAGTTTTGTAACAAAAAAAGGGGAGTGATTAATCTTACAGTCCAGAAACTGAGGACCCTAGGCCCATCGAGAAGCGCACAAGCAGAATGTAAGACCTTATCCGGAGAAGCAGCAGCGCCAGAGATGAAGGCAGAGATAGGGGCATGGAGAGGGGAGCGACTGAGAACTCTAGATTCATCAACTAAGAAGAGAAGGACTAAGAGCTGGTGACCAGGAGGCAGACTTGCAGAATGTGTCCTTTGGAGATGTAAATTATTATATATGCCTGAGTGGGGTTTTTTGTTTGTTTGTTTTTTAAAAAGCTAAAGTGGATAGAGAGAAATATTTTTAACTGATGGTACATGGAGGGGATTGTAATCAATGTAATAAAACAAGGTATATGATTTGTTGAATGTAAAACTGATTATATGCCCTATAAACTTTCATTCAATTCACAATAAAAACCTTAAATATTAAAAAAAAAAAAAATTAAAGGGAACGCATAAACATTGATATCCTAGGCATTAATTAACTGAAATGGACTGGCATATGAAGCTATTGAAAATACCATGGGTTGGTATTTTGCTCTTCAACAATTTAAAGCTGTCTTGTGCAGCAGATTTGCCTAATGCAATACGTTGTTTGATTTCTTGACTGTTGCTTCCATGAGTGTTGATCATTGATCCAAACAATGGTCCCATGATGAGGATTTTTGTTTTCTTTACTTTGTGATGCAAGTCATACTGAAGGCTGTGGTCTTTGGTTTTCATCAGTTTTTTAAGGTCTCTTTACTTTTAGTAAGCAAGGTTGTAATAGTCTTCCTCCAATCCTGATGCCATGCTTTCTTCATACAATCCAGCTTCTCAGAATATTTGCTAAGCATACAGATTGAATAAGTGTAGTGAAAAATACAACCACGGTACACACCTTTCCTAATTTTAAACCACTCTGTGTTCCCTTTTACTGTTCTAACAACTTCCTCTTGCTCTGTGTACAGGTTCCTCATGAACACAATTAAGTGTTCAGGAATATTCTTACTTTGTAATATTGTCAAAAGCCTTTATGTAGCCAATAGAGCACAGATAAATGTCTTTCTGGCATTCTTTGCTTTCAGTCAAGATCCATTAGACATCAGAAATAATATCATTCATTCCACATCCTCTTCTGAATTCAGTGTTTCTGAATCAGCTCAGACCTCTGAAAGTTCTGTCAATATATGGTTGCAGTCTTTTTTGTATTACCTTTAGTAATTTTACTTGCATGGGATATCGATGATATTGTCCAATGAATTCCACATTCCATTGGGTCACCTTTATTTAAAATGGGCAGAAATACAGCTCTATTATAGTCAGTTGACCACGTAGTTGTCTTCCAAATTTTTTGGCATAGATGAGTAAATGCCTCCAGTGCTTCAACAGATCGTTGAAAGATTTCATTTTGTATTCCATCTGTCCCCAGAGCCTTGTTATTTGCCAATGATGTCAATGAAACTTGGACTTCTCCCTTCAGTATCATTGACTCTTAATTTATATGTTACGTCTTGAAATGGTTGAACATCAACCATTTCTTTTTGGTATAGTGACTCTTCTGATGCTTTCAGTATCACTCAATATTTTGCCCATACAATACTTCAATATTGTAAGTCAAGGATTGAATTTTTTTCTTTCGTTCCCTCAGCTTGAGAAATGTTGAGCATGTTCTTTCTTCCCTTCTGGTTGTCTAAGTCCAGGTCTTTCCACATTTCATTAAAATATTTGACTGTCTTCTCCAGCTGCCTTTTGAAATTTTATGTTCAGCTCTTTTTATGTCCTCATTTTTTCCAATTGCTTTAGCATCTTTATGCTGGAGAGCAAGTTTCAGAGTCTCTTCTGACATCCATTTTGATCTTTTCCTTGTTTCTTGTCTTCTTAATGACCTTTTGCTTTCTTCCTGCATGATGTTCTTGATGTCATCCCACAACTCTTCTGGTCTTCGGTCTTTAGTGTTTAATGTATCAAATCTGTTCTTCAGATAATCTCTAAATTCAGGTGGGATATATTCAAGGTCATATTTTGGCTCTAATAGACTTGTTTTCATTTTCTTCAGCTTCAACCTGAATTTGCATATGAACAATTGATTGTCTATTCCACAATCTGCCCCTTGCCTTGTTTTGGCTGATGATCTGAAGGTTTTCCACAATCTCTTTCCACAGATGTAGTCAATTTTATTTCTATGTATTCCATGTGGTGAGGTCCGTGTGTGTAGTCATTTATTATGTTGTTTAAAAAAGGTATTTGCAATGAACAAATCATTGGTCTTGCAAAATTCTATCATGAGATCTCCAACATCATTTCTATCATCAGGCCATATTTTCCAACCACTCCTCATTCCTCTTCGTTTCCAACATTTGCATTCCACTTACCAGTAATTATCAATATATCTTGATTGCATGTTTGATCAATTTTAGATTGAAAAATTTGGTAGAATTCTTCAATTTCATCATCACTGGCTTTCATGGTGGGTGCGTAAATTTGAGTAAAAGTAGTATTAACTGGTCTTCCTTCTTGGCGTATGGATATAATTGTATCACAGACAGCGTGGTACTTCATAACTGATCTTAATATGTTCTTTTTTGATGATGGATACAATGCCATTCCTCTTCAATTTATTCCTGGAATAGTAAACCACATAACTGTCAGATTCAATATGGCCAATACCAGTCCATGTCAGCTCACTAATGCCTAAGATATCAATGTTTATGCATTCTATTTCAGTTTTGACCATTTCCAGTTTTCCTAGATTCAGTCTTTGTACATTCCATCTTCCTATTATTAATGGATGTTTACAGCTGTTTCTCTTCATTTTGAGTTATGTCCCATCAGCAAATTAAGGTCCATAGGGCTTTATTTTATTCATGTTATCATAGTCAACTCTACTTTGAAGAGGCAGCTCTTTCCAAGTCACATTTTGAGTGCCTTCCAACCTGAGGGGCTTCCCTTCCAGCACTGTATATGACAATATTCTGGTGCTCTTCATCACGTTTCAATAGTCAGTATTCTGGTGCTCACAATGTTCCACTGCTATTCATAAGATTTTCAGTGACTAAATATTTGAAAGTACTCAGTCTCTCATTCTTGCTAGTCTTTCTTTGTTTGAAAGCTCAGCTGCAACCTGCCCACTATGAGTGACCTTGCTACACAGTAACACACAAGCCACCATAGTATGGCAAACTTATGACGAGTGGCGGAGATATATATAGATATAGATGTACATATGTGTGTACATCTATATGTATAGCTCTCTCTGTAGAGAGAGAGAGAGCTATACATATGTGTATAACTCAACGTATATCAATATTGTTGTTGTTGTTAAGTGCTGTCACTTCGGTTCTGATCCATAGCAATCTTGTATAAGGTTTCCAAGGATCAGCTGGTGAGCTTAAACTGCTGACCTTGTGGTTCAAACTGACTTTGAAATCCAATGCATAAACCCAGTGGTACACCAGACCAAGACTCTCAGAATACTCTCTCTCTCTGTGTCTAGAGCTCTCTCTGTCTCTCTCTGTTTCTCTCTCTGTCTCTCTCTCTCTGTCTTGTCTCTCTGTCTCTGTCTCTGTCTCTCTGTCTCTCTGTCTGTCTGTCTCTCTCTCTCTCTGTCTCTCTCTGTCTCTCTCTGTCTCTCTCTGTCTCTGTCTCTCTCTCTCTCTCTCTCTCTCTCTCTCTATATATATATATATATATATATATATATATATATACAAAATCTTCATAACTTAGAGTCATTCATTCTCTTTTATTTTCTATGTTTTTCTTCAACATTCTCTTCTAAAAGCATCTAAGGCATGGAAAGAAAATAGAAATATCCACTGTGACAGACCCCTGATTTAACTATTTCACATTTGCCTTTAAAGGATATATTTATGTTTATACTATAGTAGTTGTTTTTGTAAGAACCTACCATCCCCTTTGACTTTAAACTATAGGACAGCTGGAACTCAGACTTACTCGTCTTTATGAGACTGTTAAATGCTATAAAAATGGTTCTGACTCATAACAACGAGGAACACCAGTATGGATTAGGTACATAACAGGTACACATTGAAAACTGAATTGCATTATACAAGGGAGAAAGATGAGGCTTTCTGCTCCTGTAAAGATTTATAGCCTTGGAACCCTGTACAGGGTCGCTATGAGTCGGAACCGGTTCCACGGCACATAACAACAACAACAGAGAAAAGCACTCAAATGCATATACTAAAGAAATATTCGTGCCTAAGAATTCGGTGAATACCAGTATTAGTAGGTTGAACACCAAACAACTTGCCTATTGGCCAAGTTCTGTATTTAAGAACAGATAAATAGCACAAGACAGAAAATTCAAAAGAATTAAAACAAAACTACTTGTGTAACAAATACTGGGTATTAATAGTGATCAAAGAAACACAAAAGATGTATCACTTTTAATGACAATTAATACTCCAAGGCAAATATAATAAAGATATTTTAATGTGTATCTATTTAATGTAAATTGGCTAAACTTAAAAAAAAAAAAAAAACCAGCATGAATAATCTATCAAAATAAAGCCCTCAATGTATGTATACTTTTTAGCCCAGTAAGTTTATCTTTTAAATTTCTATCCTGCTGTTTCCTCTTTTATCAGGGACCCATCAACATAGGCCGCATTCACACCAAAACCCGTGATGGCAGCGGACCAGATCATTATTGAGAAGTATTACGTTCGCTTGAGCAACGACTTCCAAACCAACAAGTGCGTGTGCGAGGAAATCGACATTATTCCCAGTAACAAGCTCCGCAACAAATGTCACAACATTTGATGAAGCGATTCAGAGTGGCCCGTGAGAGGTCTCTTCATCAAGTTGCAGGAGGAGGTGAGACAAAGGAGAGAAAATTATGTTTCTGAGATTTCAGCCCTGCATCAGGAGATCATTGAAGGAGATCCCGACACTAAGGAAATGGTGAAGTTCTTGGGCTTTGGTAGTCTGTCCAAACAGCAGGTCACTCAGCCCAAAGTTGGGATAAATTTCAAAATACCATGTGGAGCAGTCTGAATCCTTTCACTATGCTATAATATTTTCAGTAAATCTGGGAACACCAAAAAAAAAAAAAAAAAAAATTCCTATCTTAAAGAAAATATAAATGGAAATGGAAAGACTTATTCATAGTTTGGTGTTATTTATAGTAGTAAAACTTGGGAACACACTAATCTAAAATACTCAGCATAAAATACCTCAATATTTAAAAAAATATGGTGCTTTTACTCAATAAATTATTATCAACATTTAAATTATGGTTTTAAAGGGTTTAACATAACTGAGGAACAGCATTACATATGAGGCTAAGTCAAAAATTATTGCTACTTGGGTTCAGTTCATACTGTCATGGATTTATTCCAACAAAATGTGTTAAACATATCTCAATGGATGGTTGCAGACAAGTTCTCTCAATAATACTTGGTGTTGGAGGAGAATATTAAAAGTGCCATGGGATGCCAAAAGAACCAATAGATCCATTTTGGAAGAAGTACAGCCAGAGTGCTCCTTGGAGGCCAAGATGGCCAAACTTCGTCTTTCATACTTTGGACATATTGTCAGGAGGGACCAGTCTCTGGAGAAGGATATCATGTTTGGTAAGGTAGAGGGTCTAGAAAAGAGGAAGACCCCCAATGACATGGATTGGCCAAGTGGCAGTATCGATGGACTCAAGCATGGAAACAATAGTGAGGTTGGCCCAGGAACGGGCAATGTTTTGTTCTGCTGTGCATAATGTCGCTATGGGTCGGTACCGACTCGGTGGCACCTAACAACAACAACAAATCTCAGTAGGGTGTCTTCAAAAGTAAAAAGAACACTTTTACTGCTGTGTGTTAAAGTGATTTGGGTCAGAAATAATATCAAATTTTTAACAAAACTCAGTGGACATCTTCCCAAATTGTTGAAGCTTTGTAACAAGTTTAGGGAATGCTGCTCCACATAAAATATATGTTTTTAGCTGAATCAAGCACTTTAAGGAAAGTTGGGAGGACCTCAAAGATGAGTCAAGAGAGGGAAGATGATCAACCTCAGTGAATGAAGATACTGTGGCTGATGACCAGAAATTGGTAGAAAAAGATATTAGAATTACCATTGATATGGTAACTTCTGAAGTTAGGATCACACATGGTTCAGTATTTTCAATTTTAAGCAAACATCTTAACCTCAGCAACTTTTCAGCTCAATGGATATTAAGAGCTGATCTTTCTATTATCTCTAGGCAAAAATCAAAGACAATGACAATTATATCATGGAATGAATCATAACCAAGGATGAGTTTTAGATTTACCAATATGATCCAGGAACAGAATACAATAACTTCCTATGGAATTTGTCAAGTTTGCTGTTCAAATTTGTTATTGCCACAGCTGCTCAGAAATACTACATAACCATTTTGAGCCTTTACTTCCTCCTGTGTTAAATGACAGTAATAATAATAATAAACTATTTCACATGATATCAGAGAGAATATCATAGATCATATTGAGAGCTTGTACTTTAGTACATAGATCATATTTAGAGCTAGTACGTTAGTTCTATTTTTCTGCAAGAATGTCATTTTGATATCTGATAGCACAAACTGCCATCATAATCTTCAGTTGAGCTCCCTGCCATGTAGCCTCTTGGTTTAAATTGGAAAAACCAACAACAACCTTGCATGTGGTAGCATACTACATGTACTTGAAATTGAGGTAATGAGCATTATTAGTAAGAATTAAAAAATAAATTTATTATCTAGGATTATAGCAATTATATGTTCTTAGGAAAGGCTTTAAATAGCCTTTGGAATGAAATAATTACACCATTGCTATAGGACTTAAATACTATTAAGTGTGTTCGCCTGTTTTCAGAATAATAGAACATTTTGGAAAAATAGGAGTCTTGTTAATATGCTAATTTAATGGGCATATTTCTACTTGACAACTGTGAGTATTATTTTAATTAGAGTCATACTTACATTCTAATATAAGAATTACTACTAAAAGCAAACTTAATTCCCATCAAGAATAACTTATTGTATTCTTTTCACTTTATTCTTGAATCCACACCCGTTGCAAATTATCTTGTCTCTTTTAATTAGTAGCCTAAAGCAGGCTTCTTGTTTTCTACTCTTCTGTGCTATTTATATCAATTATCTTCATTTCTTTTTCAATTTTCCCTTCATTTAAATCTTGATGTGATAAAACTTCAGAATAAAATAATAATAAAATAATTTTGCTTAGTTTTAAGTAAGAATCTATTCAGCATCATTCTCATTTATTCCCAAGTAGTAAGAAAATATATACCTTAGCAGGACACATGGGAAAAACAAGCTTATATCATCACTGTATTTTAGATGGAAAAGTTTATTCTATTTAACCAAACTAACCTTTGGAATAATTGAGAACTAATTCTGGACTGTTTTATAGTTTCCATCTTTCCCCACTGATTCCCATTCGGGACAATTATGTAACAGATGCAAGGTAAACATTAATAGAAAAATATTGCATTTTTGATATTTGAGGACCATCATGTCATATGCCCAATATAAGTCTCTAAAGGATTCCTGGTGGCTCTGTGGAATAAACATTGGGATGCTGATGAAAGGTCTGCAGTTCAAATCCACTAGCTGCTCCACAGGAGAAAGATGAGGCTGTCTGCTGCCATACAGATTTAGATTCTTGGAAATCCAATATAGCGTCACTATGAGTCAGAATCCACTAGATGGCAGTGCGTTTGGCTTGGGTATAGGTCTGTATGGGTCACTGTGAGTCAAAACTTGACTTGGTATACTTGATATCAATGCTTTTTTTCCCCCTCAATAGATCCCTGGATAGTACAGATGGTTTGTGCTCAACTATCACTGAAAAGTTGGTGACTCAAATTCATCCAATGGTATCACTGAAGAAAGGTCTGAAGATCAACTTCCTTTAAATGACAGCCATTGAAAACCCTAGGGAGCACAATTCTATTCTGAAACACATGGACCACCATGAATCTGAATCAATTTAAGGTAACTAGTTTTTATGATATACACACTGAGCTTAGTGAATACAAATCTGACCTTTTACAGTAAACTAATGGTGTTTCTTCCTCTTTGGTTGGCCCAGGATCAGGCAGTGTTTCGTTCTGCTGTGCATAAGGATGCTATGGGTCTGCACTGACTCAATGGCACCTAACAACAACAACAATGGTGCTTCACTGTAGAATCAGCACTGGACTGCAAATCAAAAGGATGGCAGTTCAAACCCACCAGCTGCTCCTTGGAAACCATATACAAAGTAACTGTGAGTTGGAACCAACTCGATGGCACTTAACAACAATAGTGGTTGAACAAGCCCTGGTATGACACTGTAGGGTAAGCATTGGACTCCTAACCGCAAAGTTGGCTGATCAAACTATGAGTTAGAACTAACTCATCAGCACACAGCAACAACAATAATTAAACACGCACTATTAAATATCACCACACAATTTTCCTGCTTTTCTGTAAATGCATAATAGAGTTAATAAGTTAATCTGTTAATTTTTTTTTTTTCTGATATTAGTGATGACTTCTATGAAGTCAGTGACTTAAAAAAATGTACATGCTTAAGTAACAACTTACACATATACTGGGGCATTCTCCCAGTGAAATAACAATCTACTAAATGTCTTAGGTCTGAAGATTATTTTATATGGTAAGTATGTCAATTTTGCTAAAACTTCAACTTAAATATATTACTTTAGAGAAAGATTTAAACTGATGAGTTAAGAGAGATGGGCATTTTGAAGTACTATTATGCAAATAAATCTATAAAATAAAAATATTAAATGTCTTTCTATAATAGGAATTTATAAATGTATTATCCAGTATAAGACATTTCATTTCATAACCTAATAGTAACTACTACCATTCAGTTTTGTCTACTCCTTAATTTCTAACAAGGCTGACTAAAATATCTCATCTATTTTTTAAAAATGGAATTGTTTGTTTAACACAATAAGTTTTTACAGTGCCCTATAGATATTCCAACATTCAGGTAATTTTTTCTAATATACTACCTTCTTTAGAATTCAGACGTGTTGAGAAGTATAAATTAACTGTGAGCAGAATACAAATTTTCACCATACATACAAAATCTGTGTCACAAATTTATTGACTGGCAGTTTAAATTATCCTCAGTTGAGATTGGTGTCGGTATTAACCAATGCGGGATTGTAAATTTTCCTTTCTTACATACATTTCTCTTTTAGATTATCATAATTTAATGACCACTCATGTCTTTAGCTTCTAGGTGAGTTTTGAAACATTTTAGTCCTTTATAAGGAACCTCTTAGAAAATTCAGTGAAAGCTATGGAACTTCATTTTAAGAAAATAATTCACATACACACCACCTTTTACAATGCCCACTCACAAGGTTCACAAAATGCTTTTGAGTTCATTGATAAACCCTTCCACCAGAAGTACTCAATAAAATGTCCTTGGGATTTATAAAGCATCTCTTTCTTAAATACACTTCATTGATTCTGATTCTTTCAACCTGGTCTTTGGTAACATCTTTCTGCTCTTAGAAAGTCCAGGGGATGCAGCTATTGGTTTGCATAAATAATTTATTACCTTTCTATGTTCTTCCATCTTCTAACATCTTTCTTTTGTCCCTTTTGTTGTTATTATGTACTATAAAGTCAATTCTGACTCATAGAGACACTGTATAGAGTTTCTGAAGAGCAGCTGGTAGGTTTGAACTATCAAACTTGCAGTTCACAGTCCAGTGCTCATCCTACAGCATCACTCCTGCCCCTTGTTTATTCACCTAATCTCTGAACTATAGTTTTTCAAACACTCTTCCTGTAAGCTTTGATGCTGTATTTCAGTTTCCTCCTAACAAATATCCTGCTAACAAACTTATTTTAGTCTTCTGAAAGCTATTGATCCAGAATTATTGATGTGTTGTAGTCAATGTCCCAGCGTGATAACTTCTTCTTGGAATCCAACATACACAGAGGTAGGTTCACCATTATACAAACATCCATTCTCTTAGCTGAGAGACAGAGCTAAGTGATTTTATTAGAAAGTACACTCATTTGATATACTTGTATGGCATTCATCATAAAAATCTATATGTAATCCCAAATTATGTGAAGTAATTATTAGCCCACTCTCCATATTTTTAAGAGCTACTATAAAATAAATGTGACTGCTTTATGTTTAATTTTTTTCCCCCTATTTTTACAACCTAACCATTTGAGTACTTTAATGAAGTCCTGCTGTGGCACTGTAGAGTCCCGGCATGACACTGTAGGTTAATGCACTAGACTATAAGGTCAGTTTGAACTCACCAGCCACTCACCAAGGTCAACTCACCAGTTGCTCCTTGAAAACCAAATGCAGGGTTGCTATGCGTAGAAACTGACTCAACGGCCCTTAACAACAACACAATAATGAGTAAAAGTACAAAAGAGAGAACTCAAAGAAAATAATAGACAATAAATAATAAAGCCTTGATCACCTATAATTTTGTAGCTGAGAATTTGTAACAGAAAATTGGTGTGTAGTTAAAAACTCAATTACATTCAGTTATTTTTTTTTCTTTTTTTAAAACTATCATTTTAAATGTTTCAACCAGAGACTTTAGTTCCCTTTTATTTCTAATTTCTTATTAAATTATCTTTCACAGAACCCATATTGTTAGCATCCTATCTACGGATCAATAAACCCACTACATCAGATATGGTCAATGGGAGACTTTCTTAAGATTATTGTTTGGCCATTAGAAGTCACCATGTCATCCAGTGAACCATCACCTCACTATAAGCACACATCTCAATGAAATCTGTAGATTCCTTCTGTTTGTTAATAAGTTCCTGACAAGAAGTTCTTACGTTATGTTTTTTCTCTTTTTTTGGTTAAAGTAGAATCTTCAGAAAAAAAAAGTCAAATGATAATTCCAACTTCATAATTTCCAATTAATTAAAAATTATTGTATAGAGGAATTGGTATTTTATGGAGTTGGTAAATTATAGAAAATACATATTAATACTCTAATGGGTTTTAAAGATCTTAGAAAAAAGTGCTTTTTGATAAGTTATATAGATAATTGAGGAAAGACTTCCTACCTGACATTTGGATGCATATATGATGTTTAGTATTAAAAAAAAAAAAAATCCAGAACAATTAGAATCAATTGCCACCAGCAATCATAATAAATAACTTTTTTACAAAGACCTAAGGAGGAGGAGCGCACTGGTGATCGCAGTAGGATAAGTATTGAACTGCTAATTGCAAAGTTGATGGTTCAAACCCACCAGCCAACCCTCAGAAGCGTTCCCTATGACTTGGAAGCAAATTGACAGCACTTAACAACAACAAAGACTGCTAAGTTTCTCGTTGCCAATGCTGTGTATTTGCTGCCGGGCTCCTCAGGATGGGTGTCAAGTTATAGAATATAAAACATTGTTATTAATGTAAAGACAGAAAGCAGCAGAAAGTTAATGAAATTTTCAGCTATTATAAATTTGGAAGGCAATGAAAATTCAGTCAGAGAATAGAAGAAAAATTCAAAAGGAATTGAAGAGCTTATTATAATTAAAAGGAAATAACTAAATTAGTTTCCATGGAAAATCAGGAGCTTAAGTGTCTGGGGAGTAGAAGGGAGGGGAGGATGTAATCATCAGAAGGAAACCCAGCTATTCAGCAGCTGGAGAAATGTGAAAAACAGGATGGTCAAAAACAAATTGAGGATTACAGCAGGCACCAACTGTATGTATAGCCGTTTTCAATTGTGTTGGCAGGCAAAAAAGGCCAAAGCTGAATACCAAGAGATGCATTTCACCTCTGAATAAAAGAAAGTAGTCATGGTAAGGGAGTCACCTGATTTGAAATTAGAAAGATTTCCATAAAATAGGAGAGAGCTGAAAGTCTAGGAGTTAAGTGATTAATTTGAAATAAAATCCCAAATGAACATGATAAATTTGAATGTTAATAATCCAGGAGTCTCTGATCTACCTCTATTCAAATATCAGAGTCTGTTAATTCTGCTCACTAAATATCTATCCAATCTACTCTTCTTCAGTTATAAATCAAACCACAAACATTTCTCAGATGGACAAAGCAAGAGCCTCCTAACTGGTGTCTTACATCTTCTTGGTCTCTCCACAATCCCTTCTTCTTGCATTCAATAGACAGGAGTGTTTAAATACAAAGCAGTACAACTAGAGCCTGTTTCAAGCCAGAATTCATTGCTTTTGCATGAATTTTTAAAGGGTACCTTCCCTCAAAGCATTTTACTTCCATCTGTTAAGAAATTATCATAGATATTTATTTTGTGGAGAACAAGATTTTATCACCATCTACCAGAAATGTTTGGAGCCCTGGTGTGGCATTGTGGGTTAATGTGCCAGATTGCAAAGCTGTTTGAACTGCAAGTTTGGCAGTTCAAGCTCACCAGAAGCTCCTTGGAAACCCTGTACAAGATTGCTATAGGTTGGAGCCAACTCAATGGCACTTTAACAACAACAAATGAGAAATATTTAAATTTAAGACAAAAATTCATGTATTTGAATTATGGTGTTGAAGAAGGATGTTAAAAGTACCATAGACTGTCAGGAGAAAAAAAAAATAATCTGTGTTGGAAAATGTAAAGCCAGAATGATCCTTAGAAGTCAGGATGGCAAGACGTCATCTTTCATACTTCGGAAATATTATCAGTCACTGAAATACAGGAAAACCCCAAATGAGATGGATTGACACAGTGTCAGATGCAATAGGCTGAAACATAGCAACAATGCTGAAGATGTTAGGTTCTGTTGTGCATAGGGTTACTATGAGTCAGAACCAACTCGATGTCCCCCAGCAACAGCAAAAATGATGGGAATGACAATAAAATGTGGCATTCTTCATTACATCGCTTGTACAATCATATGCAGCAGCCCTGAATGCTGCTCTCATTTTTAAAACTTTCAGTGACTTCCATTTTTTTCCCAAATTAAAGGCTCAAAATATAAATATGTCTTATAAGACTCTAGATATGTTCACTTGCCTTTGCTATTCCATCTGCTTGAAATCCCCATTTTTAACTCTATACCATACCTCTTTGCATTGCTGCTTCCCTCTCATTTTCTCAGTATAAATGTCATTTTCTCCAGGAAGCCTGTACTGAAAGCTGAACTAAGACCATCTGAGTCATCTTGCCTCTTAGAACATAAAAATCAGTCTCTTATTCAATGCTCACTTGATAGAACAAAGGCTCTATAAGGGCAGAGAAGATGTTGGGGCAGTCAGTATTTCACAGGTTTTTTTCGGTGAAATTAAGTGCTCTAGAATTACCAGACATACAAGGTACTAATAACAACCTTGATGCAAAACAAAATGAAACACTGCCGTGTCCTTCACCAGCTTCAGAATTGTTGTAATGTTTGAGCCCATTGTTTCAGTCACTGTATCAATCCATATAGTTGAGGGTCTTCTTGTTTTTTTGCTGGCCTTTCACTTTACAAAGCATCAAGCTCTTCTCCAAGTGCTGGTCCTTCCTGACAACATGTCCAAAGTACAAGGGACAAAGTCTCACCATTCTAACTACTAAGAAGCATTCTGAATGCTCTTCTTCCAAGATAGATCTGTTTGTTCTTCTGGCAGTCTGTGGTACTTTCATTATCCTCTGCCAAAACCCTAGTTCAAGTGCATCAATTGGCCTGAAATCTTCCTTATTCATTGTCCAAACTTGACGTTCATGAGGTGATTGAAAACACCATGGTTTAAGCCAGGCACACCATATTCTTCAAAATGGCATCTTTTTCTTGAACACTTTACAGATGTCTTTTGCAGCAGATTTGCTTAATACAATATGTTGTTTAATTTCTTGACTGTTGCTTCTATGAGCACTAACTGTGTATCCAAGCAAAATGAAATCTTTGACAACTTTTACCTTTTCTGCATTTATCATGATGTTATTTGTTAATCCATTTGTGAGGATTTTTCTTTTCTTTGCATTGAGGTACAATCCATACTGATGACTTAGATCTCCATCAGTAAGATCTCCATCTAGTCTTCCTTGCTTCCAGAAAGCATGATTGTGTTCTCTACATTTTGTAGGGTGTTAATGCATCTTCCTTCAATCCTGATGCCATGTTCTTCTTCATGTAACCCAAGCTTCTCAGATTATTTGCTCAGCATGCACATTGAATAAGTATAGTGAAAGGATATAACTCTTGCATGCACCTATCTGATTTGAAACTATTCAGTATCTCCTTGTTCTGTTCAAATGACTACCTCTTATTTTTGGTACAGTTTTCTTGTGAGCACAATTAAGTGCTCTAGAATTACCATTCTTTACAATGTTATCCAAAATTTGCTATGATCCACACACGCTAATACCTTACATAGTCAATAAAACACAAGTGAACATCTTTCTGGTATTTTCTGTTTTCAGCCAAGATATATTTGATGTCAGCAATGAGATTCCTTATTCCACATCTTTTTCTGAAACCAGCTTGAATTTTGGCAGCTCCTTGTCAGTGTGCTTCTACAACTGGTTTTGAATTATCTTCAGCAAAATTTTACTTGCAGGTGATAATTAATTATATTGCTTGATGATTTTCTCATTTCATTGGGTCACCAATATTTGGAATGAGCAGAAATATGGATTTCTTCCAATAGAATGGCCAAGTAGCTGTCTTCCAAATTCTTTGACATGGAGGAGTCAGTGATCTAGGGCTGTTTTATTTTGTTAAAACATTTCCATTTATATTCTGTCATTTCCTGGAGCCTTGTTTTCTACTAATGCCTTCTATGTGGATTCATATTATTAAATGTGTAAATGAAAATTGAGCATACATAATAGCGGTATAAATAAATTATGTATTACAATAGTTTAATGGAAATTGTTTCAGAAGAAATATCAGAAAATGGAACAAAATAAAGTTAACATTCAGTAACATGTGAAGTCTTATTCCTGATTGTGCATTTAAAATTTATTATAATCCTTAAATTGACTTCAAGGTCATAAAATTGAAATGTTTTTCAACACTTTTCCATGTAAATAGTAAATGCCACAAAATTGATTTGCTGTTTCAGTTCTCATATCCTCAAACATTTTTGGTCATGCACAAAAAAATAAAACAAGCAAACAAAAACAGAAAACATTAGAAATCAAATATTACCTGTGGGAAGTTTTAAAGTCCAAAATTAACAGGATTATACAATTAATTCTAGTAGTATAATTTTAACTACAAATGAATTTTGTTTCATGTGTATATCTATTTATTGTTCTGTTGTTGTTATTGTTATTGTTGTTGTTAAGTGCCATTGAGTCAGTTCCAGCCCAAAGAAACCCTATATAGGTTTTCTGAGGAGCAACTGGTGAGCTTGAACTGTCAACCTTACAGTACAAACCAATTTTGCAATCCAGTGCATTCATTATACTCCTGTAAATATTTCAAATGACTATGTTCAATGAAATCAGCTATATATTTCCATTTTTTCTTCAGAGTCATACATGTATATGTATAAATAGCTAACAACTATAAAGAGAGATTCCTGGTGGCATTGGGGGCTAAGCATTGGGCTGCTAACAACAAGGTCAACAGTTCAAAGCTTTCAGCTACTACTTGGTAAAAAGATGAGACTGTCAGCTTTGTAAAGATGTACAGTCTCAGCAATAGATTGAATGACAATGGGTTTGGCTTTTGTTTATGTGTATGTTTATTTATGTAGTCCTGATATGGCACTGTAGGCTAAGCAATGGACTGCTATCCACAAAGTCAAAGGTGCCAATCTATCAGCTGCTTCTCTAAAACCCTATGTTGTTGTTGTGTGCCGTGGAGTTGGTTCCAACTCATAGCGACCCTGTACTGGGTTTCTGAGGTTGTAAATCTTTATGGAAGCAGAAGACTTCATCTTTCTCCTGCGGAACAGCTGGTAGTTTCGAACTGCTGACCCTGAGGTTTGCAGTCCCATACAGGGACAAGTCAGAAGTGACTCAGCAGCACTTAACAGCAACAACAAATGTACAAATATATAATATATATACTTAGTTTGTCATTGCTGTTGTTAAGTACCGTCAATTGGGTTCAAACTCACAGTGACCCTGTACAGGGTTTCTGAGGAGCAGCTGGTAAGTTTGAATCACCGACCTTGTGGTTCAAATCCACCTTTTGATCCAGTGCATTATCTCACAGACACACCACACCAGGCCTCCGTATATACATATATATATATATATATAGGGGTCCTGGTGTGGAGCTGTAGGGAGACACTGGAAAACAAGGTCAGTTTGAACTATAAGATCTGTGTTTCAAACTCATCAGTTGCTCCTCTGAAACACTATATGGTGTTGCTATGAATGGCACTTAAGAACAACCACCACAACAACACATATATATTATATATGGGGATGATGGTGGCTCTGTAAAATAACCAATGGACTGTGAACCACAAATTTGCCTATTCAAGCTCACCAGCTTTGCCATGGAAGAAAGATGAGGCTTGCTGCTCCAGAAAAGAGTTACAAAGCTTGGGAAACACTATACAGAGCTGTTATGAGGCCAAAATAAATCAACAGCACTTAACAACAACAACAACAACATATATATATATATGTATATATATACATCCTCACAACTGGACCAATAAAAAATATTATGATAAAGAAAGAAAAAATAAACAGAGAAAAGAATTTCATTTTACCTGGGTCCACAATCAATGTTAATGAAAGCAGCAGTTCAGAAATCAAATGACATACTGCATTGGGCAAATCAGCATCAAAAGATTAAAGTATCAATGAGTAAAGATGTCACTTTGAGATTAAGAAGTACCTGACTCAAGCCATAGTATTTTTAATCATCTCATATATCTGTGAAAGCTGGACAATGAATAAGAAAGACTAGAGAAGAATTGATGTGTTTGAATTATGGTGTTGGCAAAGAATATTGAATGTACCACTAACTGGCAAAAGAACAAATAAATCTATGTACAAAGAAGTACTGCAAGAATACTCCTTGTAAGTGAGAATGGAAGACTTCATCTCTTGTACTTTGGAAATGTAAGCAAGGACTAGTCCATGGAAAAGGATATCATGTACACCTATGGAAGCAGTAGCTCAAAAGAGGGAACAAGTCCTTACAGCAAGAATCATTCCCACACCCTCCACACACAGAGTAGACAGGGATGGGCAACTTGGACATTGGCTACCCAAAATGGGTGGCGGGGGGCTACAAAGGCAAGAAGTGACTGGCTTACAAGCTTTCAAGAGGGAACCTAGATCCTGAAGGCCTGGAGGAAGGTAGATTCTCCAGTGATTAGTATGCAATCTGACTAGGCAGGGCTGATGCAATGAAATGCAGATGGGTCTCTTGTAATACAATAGAGAATAATTGTTATCAGGACTGATTGTGAGGGTCGGAAATGTAAAGGTGGACATTTTATAGCAAGGAGGAGAGTGATTAACTTTTCAGTCTAGGAGCAGAGGTCCCTAGGACCATCAAGGGAGAAGAGCAGAGAGCAGGACCCTACCCAGAGAAGCAGTGATGCCTGAAATGGAGCCAGAGATGATGACGTGGAACGATGGAGCAGCTGGAGACTTTAGATCCAGAGAGAGAGAGCGACTATGTGCTGAAGACCTGGGGGATACTGGGAAAGGATTGCATGGAAGGAATTGTAACCATGGCAATGAGACAATATATGATAGAATGAATGTAAAACTAATGTTCTCCCATGTAAACTATCACATAATTCACAATAAAACGTTTAAGGGAAAAAAAAAAAGGATATCATGTTCGGTAAAGCAGAGGGTCAATGAAAAATAGGAAGACAGTGAGATGAATTGACAGTGGCTACAGCAATGGGCTCACATGTAACAAAAATGAGAATGCAGGACTGCACAGCATTTCCTTTGTTATCCACAGGCTAACTATGAGTCAGAGTCATCTTGAGGGCACATAAGAGCAACAACATATACATATGTAAATAAAACAAATCAATATGACCTTTAAACATAGTTTTTAAACAAATTACATTTTTTACTTTGTGACTAGAAACACAAAGCTAGCAGAGTTTTTCTCCTTTCTTATACATAAATAGACTGTTGCTTACATATTGTATGGATAAACAAAGATTAAACAGAAAGACCTTTATTTTTTCCAAGTTGGAAAAAGATATAAAATGGTGCAATTTTATAGGGAAATATTAAAGACACTAATCGGAACCTGAAGGCTCGTTCTCTATATACTGCTTCCAACTAAGTTTCTTTGTTTTTTTGGCAGTCCATGGTATTTTTAATATTCGTTTTCAACACCATAATTCAAATGCATCATTCTTCAATAGTCTTCCTTATTCATTGCTGAAATTTGACATGCATATGAAGCTATTGAAAAATATCATGGCTTTGGTCAGATGCACCTTAGTTTTCAAACTGATATCTTTGCTTTTAAACTTTTTAGAGCGGTCTTATGCAGTAGATTTGCCTAATGCAATATGTCGGTTGCTGCTTCCATGAGAGTTGATTGTGGAACCAAGCAAAATAAAGGCTTTGACAACTTTATCCTCTTCTCCATGTATCATAATGTTATTTATTTGAACAGTTGTCAGGAGTTTTGTTTTCGTTACATTGAGGTGTAACCCATACTGAAGACTGTGATCTTTGATCTTCATTAGTAAGTATTTTAAGTTCTCTTCATTTCAGCAAGCAAGGTTGTATTGGATACATATCGCAGGTTGTTAATGAATCTTCCTCCTATCCTGATGTCACGTTTTACTTCAAGTAATCCAATTTCTCCAATTATTTGTTCAGCCTACAGATTGAGTAAATATGGTGAAGGAATACAACCCTGGCACACACCTTTCCTTATTTTAAACCATTCAGTATTCCTTTGCTCTTTTCAAGCAACTGCCTCTTGGTTCCCTTTGAGCACACTAAAGTGTTCTGTAATAGCCATTCTCCACAATGTTAACCATAGTTTGTCATGATCTAAAAGTTGAAAGTTTTTTCATAGTCAATAAAGCACAGGCAAACATCTTTCTGATTGTCTCTGCTTTTAGCCAAGATCCATCTGATGTCAGCAATAATATCCCTTGTTCCACGTTCTCTTCTGAATCTGGACTGAACTTCTGACATTTCCTTGTCTGTGTATTGTTAGAGTCAGTTTTTAATTATCTTCAGCAGAATTTTACTTGCATGTGAATTGATGATATTGTTTGATGATTTCTGCATTTTATTGGGTCAGCTCTCTTAGGAATGGGCACTAATATGGATGTCATCCAGCTCCTTCAGCAGATGCAGTAGTATTTTCTTAATCTCACTGTAAAACTCTTACAATATAGAATCTAGCTTATCCCTTGACTAGCTTTCCTATTTATAATGTCTCTGCCTTAAATCCAAAAGAAGGAAAAACAACAAAATAACTTCATTGCTGCTGAGTCGATTCTAATCCATAGCCACACTTTAGACAGAGTAGAACTGTGCCATGCAGCTCCCAATGCTATAAATCATCATGGAAGCAACCCTATAATGTAATTATCATTTTATTCTAATTTTAAAGTAACAATAAGCGGGACAAATTGATGTATGTGAATTACAGTCTTGGCAAAGAATATTGAATATATCATGGACTGCCAGAAGAACAATAAATATCTATCTTGGAAGAGGTAGAGCCAGAATATTCATTAGAAGCAAGGATTGTGAGACTCCATCTCACATACTTGGGAAATGTTTACATGAAGAACCAGTCCCTGAGAAAGGACATCATGATTGATTAAGTAGAGGGTTAGCAAAAAAGTAGAAAACCCTCAACAAGATGGACCAGAGTAATGGCTGCAATAATGAGTACAAACAGAGGAACAATTGTGAGGATGCCGTAGGACCAGGCAGGGTTCTGTCCTATTGTACATAAGGTCTTTATGAGTCAGAAGCAACTCAACAATCCCTAACAGCAACAATAAACTATGATTTAGAACACTTAAATGATTTGCCTGCTAATAAGACACAGATCTGGGACTCCAAACCAAGTCTATCCAAAGCTAATGTACACATTTTTAATTACTAGATTGAAGTGTTTTTCTCAGTCAAAGGTGCTTTATTAACCCTCTTTGCACAAATACCTTCTCTAATCTCTGGTAGTGTAGTGGTTATGAATCAGGCTGCAAACCTTAAGGTCAGCGGTTCGAAACTACCAGCAGCTCCGCGGGAGAAAGATGAGGCTTTCTACTCCCGTAAAGATTTACACCCTCGGAAACCCTGTACAGGGTCGCTATGGGTCGGAACCGACTCGATGGCACTTAACAACAACAAACAACAACAATGTCTGTAAAGTTCAGCCAAGAAAGATGGGTCTTGGATAGACCATACATTAGATACATGATGTTGTTATAGTTTTAAATGCCACAGAATCAGTTTCCACCTTAGTGTATCCCCATGTGTTTCACAGTAGAAATGCACTTCCTAGAGTTTTCAATGGCTTTGAACTTTTGGAAGTAGATCACCAGGTCTTTCTTCCAAAGCACCTCTGGATAGATTTGAAACACCAAAGTTTCTATTAGTAGCTAAGTGCTTAACTGATGGTATCAACTATGGACTCCACCCAGGAACCTGCCCAAGAAGCAAGTGTGTGGCAGTTCTAGGAAACTTAAATGAGCCCAATATATAACTAAGTAATGAGCAATAGCCCAATTCAGACTCATTCAGTATGTGTGAACACAGGATACAGTTGGTTTACTCAGGATCTCTATTTTAATCCTTGCACTTGGGAGACAAAGAAGGGATAGCCAGACAAGGCCTACAGATGTTCAGTAAAAACCAGAGAGCCCTGGGGAAGTAAAGACCTAGTGGTGCCATTTAATCCAAATTAAACAAGGGCAGATGTGCTAACTCTCTTAAGAAACGTTTCCAAATTCCACATTCTGCTTCTATCCCTGACAGATGGCCATCTGCCTCTTTTTAAATGCTTCCCTTAAAGAATTCAATACCTACTTAGCTACAATAGTACAGCTTATTAGGATATTCTTTAAGTTTAGCTACAACTTTCATCACTTAACATTATTTCTTTTCTCTGTAACAACTTTTATGGATGACTATTATTTTCCCTTGGTCTAGATGCTATAATTCATGTGATGCAGGCAGTATTTGCTTTAATATCTTTTAGCAATCATATCAATATGTCATCTGTTCTAAAGTTGTGGTTAATTAAACCCCCTAGATATTTTCTAGACAAATTCTTGCTGATCCAATTCTTCAGTTGAATTTTTTTCATGAAAACAGTTTTTAACTTAAAAGAAAACCCATGATTAACCCTGTTACGTTAAATTTCTCTTTCTTGAATTTACTCAGCATATTCTTCTGTGATGATTGCTTTTCATTTTGAATGTATCATTTATCTCTGAAATGTCTTAATAGGATTTCTACTCAGAATTCATTTTAAATATAGGTTAAAAACAGAAAACTGTGTTTTCAGAGGTCCCATTTTAAGTGTTTATCCATCAAGGAATCTTATCATTAGCATGCTCTTCTCTTGCTCCTTCATTATACCAATTATTCTATTCTTTCCTGTTCTGATGTTGAAATTTTAGAACTATTTATGAGACCGAGCTGTGGAAATACTTTAAATCATGACCTTGAATGCAATTCCCAGTCTGGACTCTCAAAGTTGCAGGAAATCTTAAGAATTTGTTTGCTTGTTTTTGTATTTCCAAAATTTTAAAGATTACATAAATGCACCCATGTTAAGAATGGGAATGCTGCTTAAATATCAAGTACTTTCCTGGGCTAATCTTCTGTGAACTTTGTTGTTGTTAGTTCCCATCTCATCAATTCCAGCTGATGATACCATTATGTATGACAGAATGAAACATTACCTAATATTGTGCCATCTTCATCATTATTAGCATTGCTATCATTTTACCTGTAATAATATTAAAGATTACTGAGAAATTAAAATTTCCCAGACATGGCTTTAAAATATTACCTGCATTAACTCATTGAAACCACATAGTAAGGAACCTAGAAGAAAGGTATTATTAATATTTTAGAGATGAATACACTGAATAGTAAGAAATATAAATTAAGATCTTTCTCAAGGAGACATAGTCAATAAGTGAAAGAACTAGGATTTAAATCTAAATCTATCCAACTCCAGTGTCATACATACAGTTAAAGATACACATATACTTCTGGTAAGTGAGAAAGAAAAAGAGAGACACCTTGCTTTAACCTGTGCATTTAATAGGTGCACAGCTTTGGATAAGCTAATTAATCTTCATCTCCTCTATCAAATGCAATCAACAATGACACTAAGCTTCCAGGACTTTTGTACAGATTTAAAATAACAGAGCATGTGAAATGTTGTTGTTATTTGTTGCTGTCAAATGAATTCAGACTCATAGTGTCTCCTTATGTGCAGAGTAGAACTGCTCCATAGGGTTTTCAAGATTGTGATCTTCAAAAGCAGATCACCAGGAGCCTCTGAGTGAGTTTAAACTGCCAATTTTTCAAGAAGTAATGAAGTGAGTTAACTGTTTGCACCACTCAAAGGATCTCTCAAGGGAATAGAAACTATTGTTTTTGTTTCTTGATAAATGCAGTAGAATCAGTAGAGAAAAATCTTACATAAATTCAAAAATGATAAAATGAATGAAAAGCTTTGGGTAAAATAAGTTCCTGAATGCAATCTAGAAATGCAGAAAATGTGACACCAACAATTCTTCCTACAACCATCTCTAATCCTCAGTTGGGTTCAATAATCCATTGCAATGGCCACAAAGAACTCAGGCACTATAATAACTGTTATGGGTTTATTAGGGGAGTTAACAGGTTACCATACAGGATCAGAAAATGCTCAGGGCACAGTTGTTCCAGTGAGCTGCTGATAAATGCCCACAGGACACACCACTCTACCATACACTTCAGCCTATAGACACTTGGCTCTAGCTCCATGGGTCAGCATACCTACCTCCCCTAAAGACTCTGAAGGCACCCTACTGCACAACCAAACCTCCTGCCCAAAGTCACTCATGTTTGCTTGCTTTGTGGGCTAGGAAGTCCACTGCTCTATCTTGAGTTCTGGCTCTTAGTTCTTCTGCTAATTCTCCAGTGTCACAGCTTTCTGTCCCTGTATTGAGGTGGTTCAATGTGCAGAGATTTCTGGTTCCAAAGAATACACTCCCCTTATGGCTCTTTGATGGTAGTGAGATCCCTACTCCCATTTCTGAGGTGATTCATTTTAAACCCATTCTAGAATTTCACACTTTTATAATGACAATTACTCTGCTAACATGCATAGCTTAATTATATCATCCTATCAGTATGTCTCCCACCTTCTCTTATCCAAATCCAACAGAGCAGAAATGTTGTATGGTGGGAGGTACAGATGATAGCTAGAAGAAACATTAGATGATTCACTACACCAAAGTAACAATTTAGCTTTCTAGTCTTAATTTATATACTTAGACAAATATATATCTCTGAAAAAAAATTAAGTATAATAAATTGTTATTTACAAACAGGATGTTAGAAGGAAAATCTATATATAGTCTTTTAGGAATGATCTGTTGAGTTGTTGAATTAAAAGAACTCACAATGAAGTGTAGAAACCAAAGTTTATTAGTGGCTACTAGTGCCAAGTGTAGGACTCCTGTTGTGGTGCTGTAGGATCAGGACTGGATTATAAACCAGAAGGTATGTTGTTCAAATGCACCAGCTGCTATTTGGAAATGCTATGCAGGGTCACTATGAGTCTGATCTAACTCTTTGGCACTTAGCAAGAACAACAACTGGCAGGTAGGAATGAGGTAAAAGGGTGACTCACTATTTAGGAGACACTGTTGTTGTTGTTGCTAAATGTCTTCAGGTTGGTTCCAACTCATAATGACCCCAAATAGAGTTTCTTAAGAGTGGCTGGTGAGTTTGAACTGCAGACCTTATAGTTCAAGCGGACCTTTCAGTCCAGTGCTTTATCCCACAGAACCACACCAGGACTCCTGGGAAACCCTAGCCATCTGTTAAGGGTGAAAGGAGAATTTGGAAACAGACAATGGTAATAATTGAACAACATGATAAACATAGCTAATATCACTGGATTGCACACCTAAAGAATGTTGAAAGGGCAATTTATTACATACATACTTGCCACAATAATAATAATAATAATAATAAAAACTCACAGTGAGAAGGCTCATGGCAATGCATGCTTATGATGATTTAAGGTTGAGTTGATACAACAAAAAAGAACTAAGAATTCATAAATTGGTAAATGGAGGAGGAGATGAAGAACCACATCATCTCTATGCACTGATCCTTTTCCATAAAAGGTACTACAAGCACCAAATTTAAAAAAATAAAGTGTCCTTGCTGATATATGTTTTCATTTTGTTCAACTAGGAACTCAATTGAATTGGCATTCAGATACAGATACTTTTGGTATTGTATACCTCAAATACAGTCCTTAGGTATATGTTTTAATCTTTACCATCCTCATTCAAAGAACTCAACCTCATTTAATCACTGTAAGAACTTAAGTATTCAGGCTAATGATCCTGTGGAATAGGAACTAAGGCTGTTTTAATGGTTAGATGTAGTTTTGCTGTGACAATGCAATTGATTTATTAGTAATTAATCTGAAACCTCTCTACCTGGCCAAAATTGTCAAACTTTTATTAGAAATAATTTGTTTTGCTTCCTATATCCTGACTATTCCTTCTCCTCAGTACATAGCAAAATAAATATATTATTCATTTATTTAAATTCATTGTTTTAAAAAGAGAGTGAATATTTGCAAAGTTATCATCTTTTGACTTTTTTAAATCTGCTTTTCAAGCCCATGTTCCTTATCAAAAGTAGAACATCAGAAATTATTATTTGGGAAGTGTCTTGGATGATTGTACCACCACCCCGCCCTCCAGGTAAAAATAAAAGGAGAAATCTATGATGTGTTGTACAATGTAAAGAATGAGTCTATTTTCTCTGGTCTAGTGTTCTCAATAATTGTATTTAGTAGAAGCTGGATCAACCTAATTACGCTTTCATTTTTGCCCACGTAATTACCTTAACTGAACTCAAATCTGGTATGTTTATAGTCCCAACATCATCATTAAGCTAAAAATTGAACATTCTTTCTTACCCTGAAAAGTTCCAATTAAGCCAATTTGGAGCTTTCCACTGAATGCCATCACTAATTCCTTTATGTAAAAGATCAAGGGTGCCAGGATGTCACACAAGAGAGAGGCCAATAGTCAGCTCATTAACAAGATTGATGAACTACACTACTAGTTCTTACTGATGTGAGCATCGCAGCTTGGACTAAAGTCACATCCTGTGAGACTTATGGAAGAACAGAGAGGTCATCTCTCATTAAAAACAAGTTTATATGGACAGTTCAAAGTGGGATGATCTTTAATAACTGAGCTTTGGAATGATGCCTAATATTAGCAAGTCATACTGCACATAGGTAAATGTAGTTAGGCACTCATGTTTAAATGGATTATGTACTGATTTAAGCACTGTGAATGAAAGCTCTTTCCACCTTTTTGGTAACAGTTATATGGAAAATGTAATATGCAATCTCATTTTTTCCTTTTCTCCTAGCTCTCTCTTTCTCATTAAGTTATGATTCTGTTTTCTCTAAAGCCAAAGAGTTAAAATTGGACCTTAGATTACATATCCAGTACAACAAATAGAACAAGTTGGTTTCTTTCTTTTTGTTTTTCTTCAATGAATTTAGCATATCATCTTTTTAAAAGGATAAATTTATCAACACTGCTGTTAATGTTTACATATGGTTACATAAAAGATCTATGAGTGCAAGAAAGCAAAACGTTGTAAAGGAGTACTGTTAAGGCCACAAAGTTGTCATAGAGATTCTTATTGTGGGCTCAAAGAAAGCATTGTAGTCTTCTAGATTGTCATTCCTCTCTTGGTTCAGCATATAAATCAGGGTCCGATCCAAAAAGTGAAAGTTTTCAGGGAACAACGCATTGAATGGACTCACTTAGACAAGGTAACGACAGTCATTTAATAGAACTAAAGTATCATGCAATTTTTAAACATTTCCAGCAATTTGAACACTTATGTCCACTTTCTACAGAGCCTCTTTCCAGGGCCTATTTATTGTGACTTTAATCTTCAAAGTTCTTGTTAACCAACATGAGCTAAGAGCAAACGAAATTAGCTTAAGGAGCTCTGGTAGCATAGTGGTTATGAATTGGGCTGTGAGCCGTAACGTCAGCAGTTTGAAACTACCAGCTGTTCCGTGGGAGAAAGATGAGGCTTTCTGCTCCCGTAAAGATTTACAGCCTCAGAAACCCTGTACAGGGTCGTTATGAGTCAGAACCGACTCCACGGCACATAACCACCAACCACCACCACCACCTTGGAAGGAACAGAATATCTTAAGCACACATCTAAACTATTTAGAACATACTAAAAAATAAATTTTCAAAATAATAAAAGAAAAGGTAAATAATTATGAATATTTAGATGGGAAAAATAAGGGAATGAATTCAAGTTATGTTCAATTCCCTGTTTGTCTGGCTCTTCTTCTCCCATTGAGAGTGTTCAATTTCCATGGCACAATAAAGAACCTTGTGACAATTTTTAACACACTTAGAACAGAAAAGCCTGACAGGTAACTGAGAACTGTTTTAACAAAGGTACTGCTAACTTCTGTAACAATTTCCAATATATGTGTGTCTGCTTTTATGTGTTCAAATTCATTTCTTATATACTCAAACCCATTAGTGGTTTATTTCTTTTTCAAAATTGTCTAAAATAGCTATTTGTGGAGAAGCAAGCTGCTCTCTTTCAAGCTTTCAAATTCATTCATTTGGGGGCTCTACCACCTCATACACTATCTTCTTAATTTTCATCTGTAGCATGTAAATCAATGAAAATGAAAATCTTATGCATGAGACAATGTTTACATTACGTCCTCCAATGGACAAACCTTGAGATGGAGATTTTTGTATGAGAGGGATTTTTAGCAATACCATTTGTAAGAGAAGTATGTAGGTAAATGAAGAAAGTGAACTCAATACAATTACAACAAATGTCTTACTAGCCAGTCTCTCCCCAAAGAAACAATGTTTAATGGCCCCTACAAAATAGGAAAGAGAAAAGAGTCCTGTGATAATAATGATACTGTGATGATAACAGCTTAACTAGATTTAAACAATAAAGAAACAGAGCACTTCTAGCAATCAGATACTTAAGATATAATTCAGACCTGCACTACTGCCTATACACAGAAAATATTTATTATATGAATTTACCAACAGTCAAATTTTTCAGGAAGAAAACTATAAATAATTCAAACCCACCAGCTACTCCTTGCTGGACTGCAACATTGGTTTGATCCTCAGGCTCAGTGGTTCAAGCTCACCAGTTGCTCCTCGGAAACCCTAGACAGGATCATTATGGGTTGGAACTGACTCGAAGGCACTTAACAACAGCATATATATACTTTCTCAATCGTGTTCCAAATATTACTATTCTAATGGCATTATTAATAATTATCAGTTTTCATCATACAATATAACTGGTTGACAATAAACTGATACAAACTTTGCCTTGTTACTATTTATTGCCATTAATAGATTTTTTTGTTGTTGTTGTGAAGTGTCAGTTCCAACCCATAGTAACCCTGTATAGGGTTTCCAAGGAGCAGCTGGTGAGCTTGAACTGCCGACCTTGCAGTTCAAACTGCTTTGCAGTCTGGTGCATTAACACACAGCACCACACCTGGACTCCGTTAATATAATACACTAAGACAAATATTATGTCTATAAATTTTACACAGTTCAAAGTAATTTTCCAATAAAACTACATGTGGATAAAAACAGATTTTTCATAAATATGACTATGGTTTTATAATTTATTGGGTGTTAAGAAAAGAAGATTTTTGTTTTTTGTTTTGTATTGTAATACAAATATTTTTTAACTTCAAAATGTTTAAGATTTCTAGCTTGAAATTTACTGCAAACACTAAGGCACTCTCTGTTTTATGGGTAATATATAAACATACACATGGGAGTGCCATGAATTGGAGTATACACAAAAACGGGTTAAGGAGTTTCTGGTTAACGAGATGCTATGGTGTTAACTGCCTTTGGTGACACACTGGTTAAGTGTTTAGCTAATTGAAAGGTTAGTGATTTAAACCCACCAACTGCCCCATAGGATAAAGATGTGGCAATTGCTTCCATAATGATTTATAGCCTTGGAAATCCTATGGGGTAGTTCCACTCTGTCCTATAGGGTCACTGTGAGAGGACTTGATTCAACAGCAGTGAGTTTTTTCCTTTGGTGGTACAAATGTTTAACAAACTTGACTGCTAATGGAAAGGTTGGATGTTCAACCCCACCCTGAGTTGCCTTAGAGGAAAGTCGTGATGACATGTCTTTGAAAAGTCAGCTATTGAGAACCCTATATAGCATAGTTCTACTCTCTCACACATGGGGTCACCAAGAGTCAGAGTGCCTAAATGACAACAGTCTTTTTTTTTTAATACTAAGGTAACTTATTTCCATTAATTTAATTTTGTTAGAGGGCCAGTGCTAGAGATGATTTTATGTGCCTCATACTTTCTTGTTATATACATTTACAAAGACACATTTTGTTAATGTATCTATTGATTTCAGTTTGTTGATCATTTCCCCAAAATTCTGATAAATTAGAAAAAGTATAAAATAGTGTATTTCATTTGCTTCAACCACCACTCATTTGTCACTTTATCATACTTTGGTGGCTTGCATGTTCCTATGATTCTGGAAGATATACCATGGGTATTTAAAATGCCAGCAGGGTCACTCATTTGTGGAAAGGTTTCACCTGAGATTCCAGATGAAGACAAACTAGGAAGAAGGAGAGATGAACTAATTCTAAATATTTAGTCACTGAAAACCTTATGAATAGCAGTGGAACACAGCCAGCACCAGAATATTGAATATTGAAACATTAGGAGAGCACCAGAATATTGTCAGATATAGTGCTGAAGAATAAGCCCCTCAGATTGGAAGACATTCAAAATATGACTGAAGAAGAGTTGCCTTCACTAAGTATAGTTGACCATGACAACATTAATGAAGTAAAGTCTTTGGGCCCTTCATTTGCTGATGAGCAAAACTCAAGATGAAGAGAAACAGCTGTAAACATTCATTAATAATCAGAACATGGAATGTGTGAAGCATGAATCTAGGAAAATTCCAAAATGTCAAAAATGAAATGGAACACATAAGCATTGCTATCCTAGGTATTAGTGAGTTGAAATGGGCTGGTATCGAACATTTTTAATCTGACAATCACATGGTTTACTGTTCTTGAAATGACAAATTGAAGAGGAATGGCATAGCTTTCATCATCAAAAAGAACATATTAAGAACAATGCAGTACAATGCAGTCTGTGATAGGATAATATCCATAAGACTACAAGGAAGACCAGTTATTACCACTATTATTCAAATTTATGCACCAAACAGGAAATCCAGTGATGACGAAATTGAAGAATTTTACCAATTTCTTCAGTCTGAAATTGATCAAACATGCAATCAAGATGCATTAATAATTACTGGTGTTTGTAATGCAAAGGGTGGGAAACAAAGAATAAGGATCAGTAGTTGGAAAATGTGGCCTTGGTGATAGAAATGGTGGAGATGGCATGAAAGAATTTTGCAAAAATAATGGCTTATTCATTGCAAATATCTTTTTTAAACAACATAAATGACTTATACACATGGATGCTCCAAATGGAGTACACAGGGTTCAAATTAACCACATCTGTGGAAAAAGATGGTAAGAAAGCTCTATATCATCAGTAAAAATAAGACCATCAATTGTGGAAGAGACTATCATTTGCTCATATGCATGTTCAGGCTGAAGCTGAAGATAATGAAAATAACTTTGCCAGAGCCAAAATATGACCTTGAATATATCCCACCTGAATTTAGGGGTCATCTCAAGAACAGATTTGATACATTAGACACTAAAGACTGAAGACCAGAAGAGTTGTGGGATGACATCATATAGGAAGAAAGCAAAAGAGCATTAAGAAGACAAGAAAGAAAGAAAAAAAAACCAAAATGAACATCAGAAAGACTCTAAAACTTGCTCTCCTACATCGGGATGATAAAGCAAATTAAAAAATGAGCTGAATAGAAACCTTCAAAGGGCAATTCAAGAAGACGAAGTCAAATATTATAATGAAATGAGCAAAGACCTGGAGTTAGAAAATCAAAATGGAAGAGTATGCTCAGCATTTCTCAAGGTGAGGGAACTGAAGAAAAATTCAAGCCTCGTTTTGCAATATTGAAGGATTATGTGGGCAAAATATTGAATGATGCAGAAAGCATCAAAAGATGATGGAAGGAATATACAAAATCACTGTGCCAAAAGGAAATGATGGACAGTCCATCATTTCAAAAGGTGGCATGTGATCAAGTGCCAGTGATTTTAAAGGAAGAAGTTCAGGATGCATTGAAGAAACTGACAAAGAATATGGCACTGGGAATTGATGGAATACAAACTGAAATCTTTCAACAACTGAAGTGGCACTGGAGGCACTCACTCATCTATGTGAAGAAATTTGGAAGACAACTATATGGCCAATTGAATGGAAGAGATCCACATTTGTACGTATTACAAAGAGAGGTGACCTAACAGAATCCATAGAGTTGCTATGAGTCGGTACCGATTTGATGGCACCTAACAACAACAATGACAATTTGCTTCAAGGCATATGGTATTTTATTTGCTTCTTCTTTGAAGCAAAGTAACTTCTCTGATCAGTTTTTAAAACAAAATTTTTTATTTCATGTTTGACTTTGTTGAAGTCATGTTGAGTTAAAGCCATGACATCTAGCCAGGATCATATCTCTCTAGACTTTTATTGACATTTGTTTAAGCTATCATTGTGTTATTATTTAGCATAATAATTTTAACATCACAAAGTTAGAGAATTAAGTCCCCTAAATTTTAAACAGTTCTTAAAGTTGCATTGTTGTTTTTCTCTATCAATTTTTTATCTCTGAGAATTAGTGTGTAGATGAAGCTCATTTCATTACTTCAAGACCTTTTTACCCAAATTATAAATAAAAGCTCAAAAATGGCAGAAAATTAAAGAATGAAATAATAATTCTACTGGTTAAACCTATGGCATTTCTCCTTCCAATCCTAGTTTATAAAGGCTAAGGATGATATATTTCCACAGAGCAGATTATGAAAGCTACCAAGACTATACAAGTCTCATGTGTTACAAAAAGGGGAAGGGCTGGTAGTATTCTATATTTGATTGACACAGAGTTGAAGATGGTTGAAGACCATTGCGAATTCTGAACACAGAACTAGAAGTGGAGGTGGTGGTGGTGATTATGTGCCATTGAGTCGGTTCTGATTCATAGCGATTCTGAATAGGGTTTCTGAGACTGTAAATCTTTATGGGAGTAGAAAGCATCATCTTCCTCCCATGAAACACAAAGTAGTTTTGAACTGCTGATGCTGAGGTTAGCAGCCTGATTCATAACCACTATGCTACCAGAGCTCCTTAGAAGTGGGGCAGAGGAGATGAAATTCTGGAAGATTTTGTTGTTGACATACTAAACAGAATGAACTTCATTACAAGGCCATCAAACCTATTTTTAAAATCAGGTGTCAGTAATTTTTAGTAATTATCTTAAGAGATATCACTGGAAATCTTGTTTTCACTTAGGAAATACTTGACTATGCTGATTGGGGTGAAAAGTGGTATACTGAAGATATGGTAGCAGGAAATGAGAAAACACAATAGATGATTAACTGTTCAGTATTAGAAAGCTATAATAATTGGAGAAGGCCATCAGAGGGGGCAGATGGATAATGCATATTGAAGAAAAAAATGTAAGATAATGCATATTGAAGAAGAAAAAAAGGTAACACTATATGAAAGATTGGTAAAATTTCTAAGACTAAGGATGCCTAATGATGAGTTTGAATATTGATCCCATTACAGTGGTATAAATTCTCTTCGGTCTCACCAGATCTTAAAAAAAATAATAAAAATAAAAGTTAAATAAAAATGTTTGGGTTTTGTATTGTTTGGTTGGAAAATCAAAGAGAAGAGTAAGCTTGTCATTTGTGTGGATGCAAGGGTACAGATAAAGGAACAGCAACGAATGTCAATAGAGACAAGAATTTGGATCCAGAAATTAACTATAATCATCTCCTCTGCACACACACATACACTCACACAAACTCATTAGCTCACTCATATCTGCAAATACACAGAATAATTGGAATTGGCATTTAATTCTGCTGACAATGTGATTGTTGTTGTTAAGTGCCGTTGAATCAGTTCTGACTCATAGCGACCCTTTGAAGGTTTTCCAAGGAACAGTTGGTGAACTTGAACCCCCAAACTTGTGGTTCAAACTGACTTTGCAGTCCAGTGCATTAACTCACAGTGCCTGGAGATATAAATCCATCTTCACCAAATATTAAGGATAGTGGGTGACTCTAAGTGAAATGTAGCTTATAACATCTTTTTTAATGCATTTAAAATACACACATATAAAGAAACACTAAAGTTTTCTTTTCCTTTTCTAAATGTCCTTTTCCCTGGTACTGAACTTTTTCAAACAAAAGTATCCACAAAATGACTCAGCAAAAGATCAGCAATCAAACTTCACTATTCCCTAGATCTATTGTTCTTGAGTTAATGCTTGCTATTCCAACTATACAAGTAGTATGTTTCTAGTTCCCACCAGCCAAATACCACCTACTACTGAAATTGCAGCAGTCAATCACAGACTTTTCTAGCACTTGAAATCCAGCCAATAGAGGATTGGGTTAGCTCCTTCTGAAAGGGCAGCAAAAAGAGATTGACGATATTACATGTTTCAACACAACAAAGATTATGGGGGCAAGTGCCATTTGACTAGCTGCTGAGCTGTCACATTTGGGATTCCTAGTCACAATGTGCAGTGACCCATCAGGAGCAAAGGACTTATGTCTACTGTACCTGCACCATTAAAGTCAAATGGAATAGCCTCGAAGACTGGATCAGTGACTGAAAGGGACTCCCTAGGGCAGAACCTATAAATGGCTGACTCAAATATTTTGTTTTGTTTTATGTGTGGGTAGGACTTTTTTAGTTTCTTTGGTTTTGTTTTTGGTCTAATGACTTCATTCGTTCCCCCTTAGATTACTTTTTTGTCCCAATGCACTAAATCTTGACTACTCTCATCTCTGATTCCCTGTCAAAATCACTTTTCAGCAAATTCATAAAGTGGGACGGTCAACCCACAAGGTCTGAAGGGAAAGGAATGTGTCAATATTTCAGAATAGGGCCCAGTTCTGATCCCTTTACAAAAAGACTCTAGATAGTAAATTAGAACCATTGGTAAATATTTATCTCTAAACCTTCAGATGTGCACCACAATCTACATTGGAAATCTAAGTACATATTAAAGGAAAATGTGCTTATTTTCAGCTACTGTTTGGTTTCCTCAACTCTTTCTCTTGAGAACCTACTGGTTGGATTCATGACATCAGTGATCCATATCTACTTATCTTAAATAAAGTGTGAAAGAAATTGACAGTATATAATGAAAATATTAAAAATTTATTGACTGCTTTCTATGGACCAGGCTTTGTTCTAAATGTTTTATATACATTTACTCATTTAACAGCAACCCTGTAAAAGAACTGAAGCATAAAGAAATTAACTAAGTTCCACAATGTTATATAACTGATATATCACAAAGAGAGAAAACCACAAATGGCATCTTTCCCACTTTATCTGTTTTCCTAATTTGAATTAAACCATGCTTGCAGACTAAGGGATATCGTGTTTCACCTATGACTACACTGTTCTATGTGCCACACCATTCACTGATTATTCCTAGGCTCTTCTTCACTATTCTCTCTTCAAGATGATGACCTGGTTGCCTTAAATCCCAACACTCCCTCCCTTAAATATGAACCCCATTTATAATACTTGACAGGATTCTCTGTACCAACACAGTACTTTACAGCTCAAAAAAACACCACACACATAAATTATGACATGAATGGCAATCCCCAGGCCTGGCTTTTCATACAAGATTGCTTTTTATTGTAGTTGAGTTCCCTGTTAACTGCATCAATCCCTCACCTACTCTACCTTAAGGATTGAAAATATTTTCATGAATATTGATACATTATTTGGGACCCTTGCTAATAATCAACTACTTTCATGTTTTTCCCCAGAAGCACCTTTTGCCTCTGTGTAAGTAGTCAAAGTTTCTTCTCAGTAATAGTTCTTAAGAAGAAACGGCCACGATCCTAAATTCCTGAACTGCTGCCACTTGGTTCTCTAAGAACAAATACTAAGGGTTTTCTAGGCCAAAACACACACGCACAATGTCTAAGAGTAAATATATGGACAGATAATACAGGCTTAAAGGGTATTGGAAGGAGAGTAAGAGTATACCCACAAATATATGAAGGTTTAACAGAGGATATTTGTACATGGGTTTTTACCTTAGCTGTAAACATACCTATAAATGAGGTCAAACATTGTTGTTAGTGGTATTGTTAAGGGCCATATAGTCAGTTTTGGCTCATAGTGACTGTGTATAGTGTTTCCCAGGAATAGCTGGTGGATTTGAACTGCCAACCTTTCAGTTAACTGTCCGGTGTTTATACTACAGCACCACACCAGGAGTATGTACAGCATTGTGTTTATGGACTGTTATGCCAATTGACCATGTTATATCCTCAGATGTGGTCCTGAGCCCCAAGGTCCAGAAACTCATTCCTTCACGTTGTCTTAAAAGTTTTCATAATTTTGTCCCTTGTGGTGGACCATACAGGGGGCAAAATTGTGAAAACCTTTTAGACATCACAAAACAACTTGAGGAAATGAGTTGTATATAGGGTGAACAATAACATTATCAAGGTATGTTCACTATGTCATGGTGAACTATTCAAGATGAAAAGGGCAGCATTTCCCTAAGGACAAAGTTCAGTAGGGTTGGAAAGGAAGATGGAATGGAAACAAGAATCACATAGAAGATGTGATATAACTAAAGCTACATTGAAGGGATTGAAATCATTGAAATGAAATGATGAGTATAATTATAATTTCTTGAATGTAAAACTCTGCTCTGCAAACCTTCACTCAATTTATAATAAATAGGAAAAAGAAAATACCTTGTTATCAATAGTTTGTTCTTAACTCCTAATTTTCTTTGTAGTCACCAATTTTCATATGACCTGGAAAGAATAATATTGTTGTTGTTAGGTGCCATCAAGTCAGCACCAACACAAAGCAACCCTATACACAACAGAACAAAACACTGCCCAATTCCTGGGCCAACCTCACAATTGTTGCCATGCTTGAGCCCATTGATGATGCCATGTTGCCAATCTATCTCGCTGGGATTTTCCTCTTTTTCTCTGACCCTCCACCTTACCAAACATGATATTTTTCTCCAGCAACTGGTCCCTTCTGACAATATGTCCTAAGTATGAGAGACGAAGTTTGGCCATCTTGGCCTCCAAGGAGCACTCTGGCTGCACTTCTTCCAACACAGATCTGTTGGTTCTTTTGGCAGCCCATGGCACTTTCAGTATTCTCCTCTAACACCATAACTCAAAAACATCAATTCTTCTCTGGTCTTCCTTATTCAATGTGCAGTTTTTTTCATATATATGAGGTTATTGAAAATACCATGGCTTGGTTCAGGTACACCTTAGTCCTCGAGCTGACATCTTTGCTCTTCAACAATTTTTAAAGGTCTTGTGTAGTCAAGTGGTCAGGTCCCCTCAGAGGAAACCCCATTCCAAGACTAAGACTCAAGAAAATGCATGAACAGACATGTGGTCTGAATGGTGACCATACTGATCACCGTTAAGGGAAAGTAAGGGAAAAGCAACAATGAAGTTGTGAGCTAAGTCCAACCATGTTTAATAGATTCCTGTGAACCCAGGTGGAAACCTGGTTTGCCAGCAGTAAAAAAAAAACAACCTGGGGACTCCTGGGCCCAGAGACAATGACATAGCCACAGAGGATTAGAGTGGAGAGTGAAGCATCCAGCTGATCAAAAGTGAGGGGATATGTACAAGAACACCCACACTTGCAGACAACACCCACTTGACCAGGCTTCAATGGCTGGATGATCAGAACTCGACTAGAAGAAGAAAGAAGAGGAAAAAAGAGTAATCTAATACAATTTGATGAACTTGACCTACACCTATGGATGCAGTAGCTCAAAAGAGGGAACAAATCTTTATAGCAAGGATCATTCCCACCCCCTCAGTACACAGGGTAGACAGGGATAGGCAACTTGGACATTGGCTACCCCAAATGTGAGGGGCTACAAAGACAAGAAGTGACTGGCTTACAAGCTTTCAAGAGGGAGCCTAGATCCAGAGGGTGTGGGGGAAGACAGACTCTCCACTGAACAGTATTCAATCTGTCTGGGCAGGGCTGATAAAAGATGGGGAAAGGACTCTTGTGGTATAATGGTGAATAATTGCTTTCAGAACTCACTGTGAGGGTTGGAAATGTAAAGGTGGATGTTTTATAGCAAAAGAAGGGGAGTGATTGACTTTGCAGTCTAGGAGCAGAGGTCCCTGGGACCATCAAGGGAGAAGAGACCAGTGCAGGACTCTGCCCAGAGAAACAGTGATGCCAGAGATGGAGGCAGAGAAGATGATGTGGAGAGATGAAATGGCTGGGGACTCTAGACACAGAGAAGGAGAGGGACTGTGTGCTGATGATTGAGGGGCAGACTTGCAGGGTATAACTTTTGGTTGTTTGATGATGCAAGAAGGGGATTGTAATCATGGCAATGAAATGAAATATAATAAGATGAATGTAAAACTAATGTTCTCCCATGTAAACTATCACACAATTCACAATAAAAACTTAAAAAAGAGAGAGAGAGAGAACAAATAAGATGGTGAATAGAGTAGAAGTGCAGTGAGGAGCTAGGTCAGCCACAACACAGAATATCGGACCAAGCAGGCTCGGGAGATGGTGCTAGTTCTCTGAACCACATATAAAGGAATATTTAGGAGGCTGGAAAGCTTACAGCTAGGGGAATTTGCAGCAGAAGCAAGAAATCCACTGCTTTCTAATTCAAGATTCTTAGCTGCTCGCAGAGCCTCCATCTTGGGAGTGACCAAGCTGGGGGAGAATCAGAGCAGCCATGGATGCCTGACAGAACCACAGAGATAAAGGTGTGGACATTCTTTATTTTTTGTCTGTTTATTGGTCGCTCCCTGCCTGTGCACCTCCCTTCTGGTGACTACAGGGGGTGCTCAAGTGAGTGGACACCCCACCTCCATTGCCACCCCTGGAGGGTTCTACTACACATGAGCACAGCGCTCCTCAAAATTTAAAGTGACGGTTTCCACTTAAAACCAAACAGCAACACAAAATGGCCACAGCTGGCCCTGAACTGTTTATAACTAGAAATAAGGCCTGAATGGGGATTATGGAGCAGGCCAGGCAGACCGAAAAGGAAATAGGATGAAAATTAAATCCTGAGTTACATCACAATGACCAACAGTAACATCTTGAAATTTTTCAGGAAGAAGAGTGCAAAGGGAAGCCCATTTCCTGATCACATCTACCAGGAGGCAATCAGAAAGCATGAAAAATACCAAAATACACACCTATTTAAGTATTAAGGCCACAGATAACTCCTGAATATGCCCCAAAACAGAAACAGATGACCATATAAGCACATGTCCAGAAACAAGATAAAGTGACTGAGGCAAATGAGCTGGAAGTAAACCTACACTCCATACTGGAAGATGGGCAGACTTTGGAAATGCCTCAGAAGAAATTCAGAAAAATGATTATAAAATGTATCAAAACACTATATAATGGAGTTGAGAAAAATAAGGAAGAAGTCAGGAAAGTGTTACAAAGAACAATCAAATATGGTAGATACAGCATTGGAAACAATTCAAAACCTACAGAAAGAGGTCCAAATGATTAATAATAGACTATCAGAAATGGACAATACACTGAAAGGGCAAAGGAGTAGAATTGAAGAGATAGAAGCCAGAACTAGTGAGCTAGGAGATAAATCTCTCAACACTACTAAACTAGAAGAGCAAGCACAATAAAAAGGATAAAAATATCTGAAGAACGCCTAGGATTCATGTTGGACAACACGCAGAGGAGTAACTTAAGTATTATCGGCATTCTAGAATAGGAAGAATCACACAAATCTACAGAGGAGACAGTTGAAGAGCTTCTGGAAGAAAATTTCCCTAACATCCTGAAAAGCAAAAAGATAGGCATTCAAGAAGCTCAATGAAGCCCTGGAAGGAGAGACCCTAAAAGACAATCACCAAGGCATATAATAATCAAGCTCTCCAAAATCAAAGAGAAGGACAGAATCCTGAAAGCAGCTAGGGAAAAGAGAAGTATAATATACAAAGGCAAACACATTAGATTAAGCTCAGATCTCTCAATAGAAACCATGCAGGGAAGAAGGCAATGGGAGACATATATAAAACCCTGAAAGAAAAAAGTTACCACCCAAGAATCCTCTACCTTGCAAAGCTGTCAATCAAATACAATGGTGTAATCAAAACATTCCTGGATAAACAGAAGCTAAGGGATTTTGCCAAAGCCAACCTTGCTATGAAAAACATCCTCAAGGAAGTTCTGTGGACTGAAAACCAACAAGAACAGACAACCAGAAAATGACACGTGGCAGCATCACTGAACTCAATTGACAAATGGAAGAGTCAAGAACAGAATAAAATTATAAGAACAGAGGATCTGGGAGGTTAGTCTATGATCAAAACAATTGCAATGTGAAAGAAGGTAAACACAGAGGAACTGAGTTCCAAGTGGTGAGAAGGTCAGGTAGATTACAAGATGAAATAGACTGTCTTAATTGGAAGGAAGAGTTAATGGAATATAAGGTAACCACAACAGTGGGGTTGGGATGAGGGGTTTAGGTCATGTGTTGGGGAGGGCAATACAAGAAGTGGGAGGAGACAGAAGAACAAGATAGATAGGGGAACACTGAGACAGTTTTGCGTGGCCTAGTGGGACAGAGGTAAATAATGATGCATGATCAACCTTGGAACAACAGGGCTCTGGGATACAGGGAGGGTGGGCAGTGGGGTGGTGGTGGTGGTGGTGTGTGTGAAGGGGGACAGGGTGGAGACAGACTTGCAGGATATACTCTTTGGTTGGTTGATGATGCATGGAGGGGATTGTAACCATGGCAAAGAAAAGATACATGATAGAATGAATGTAAAATTAATGTTCTCCCATGGAAACTATCACATAATTTACAATAAAAAAAAAAAAAAAAAGTCAGCATGACTGGCTACTACAAGAATATGCAGGTGGTTTGCCAGGAAGTGATTAAGGCAAACAATCAAGTTCCTTAAGGACAAACCCCCTCTAAGACTGAAATTCAAAGGGAACACACAAATAGGCATGTAAGCTTGCTGGCGACCACATTGGTCTACTGGTGAGTGGAAGAGGGGGAAAGGCAGCAATGAGGAAATGGGTTGAGTTCAACCACAGTCCATTGACTCCTGAAGACTTGGAGATGAGAGCACGAAGAGGATGGGCTGGTTGGTCCAAAGTATGGTGAAACCTGGGAACACTTGAGCCCATATACAAGGACATAGCCACAGAGTAGTATAGCTGAGAGTGAAACATCTAGCTGATATGAAGTGAAGGGAGATGCACAAGAATATCCAAACTTGCAGACAGTACTCATTTGACCTAGTCACGATGGCTTGATAATCAGAAGTCGACTAGAGAAAAATACAAAAAAATATATATTTGATAAAGGAAATGAGGATAAATTGCTACAATTTGATGAACCTGACCTATACTCATGAAGGTAGTAACTCTAAGTACCAGGAGAGAGGGAAGGAGTCTTCACATCAAGTACCAAGTGCTATCCCCTCTGTACACAGGGTAGCTAGGGATGGGCAACTTATACATTGGCTACCTAAAATGAGTGGATGATATAGGTACAAAGTTACTAGTTTACAAGATTTCAAGAAGGAGTTTAGTTTAAGAGTATGGGGAGGGGGCAGGGAGAAAGAATCCCCACTAAATAGTTTTCATCTTGTATAGAAGGGTATTTTCAATAACCTCATATGGATGCAAAAGCTGGACAGTGAATAAGGAAGATCGTAGAACAATTGATGCCTTTGAGTTGTGGTGTTGGAGGAGAATACTGAAAGTGCCAAGGACTGCCAAAAGAACCAACAGATCTGTTTTGGAAGAAGTGCAGCCAGAGTGCTCCTTGGAGGCCAGGATGCCTAAACTTCGTCTCTCATACTTTAGACATAGTGTCCAGAGGAAACAGTCGCTGGAGAAGGATGTCATGCTGGGTAAAGTGGAGGGTCAGAGAAAAAGAGGAAGATCCCCAACGAGATGGATCAGCCAGGTGGCATCATTGATGGACTCAGGTGTGGCGGCGGTCATGAGGTTGGCCCAGGATTGGACATTGTTTCGTTCTGCTGTGCATGGGGTCGCTATGAGT
>NW_006408529.1:21180464-21186047 GCF_000296735.1 Chrysochloris asiatica | reverse complement strand
GCAGCAGATTTGCCTAATGCAATGCATCATTTGATTTCTTGATTGCTGTTTCCAGAAGTGTTGATAGTTGATCCAAGAAGAATGAAGTCCTTGACAACTTCAATATAAAAACACTAAAAACTTCATTCATCCTACTCTGAGTGTTTAAACTACTTAGTCAGTGTGCCTTTTTCACTGTTCCCTATCCTTGCACTGTTGGATCTTCTAAAGAACAAGACTTGAAAAAAAAGCACAGATACATTTTTTGTACCCATTATACAAAACAAAAGAGAAAACCCAAAAAAGAAATATATATTGTGTAATTATATCATAAATATAAATATATTTAAAATATTGCTTTATGATTGTTAAATTAATATTATTATAGAGGATGTGATAAATATACCACCTAAAACAAAACAAAACAAAATACTGAAATTACTCAGTTGCTGATTGGTAAGTTTTTCCTCTAATTATCCAGTAATTATATATTTGTTTACACATCAGTGTCAAACTGTGCATGCTGTTTCACATATTTAAAGATTTTTGAAAACAGGAATGTGATTATAGTTGAGACCCTGATAGCAGTATTGGGCTTTTTATATAAAGCTAGATTGAATAAGGTGAATCTGGAGCCCAGAAAATCATGTGAAAAACAGTATCAGTCTGAAGAAGGAATAAAGCTGTCAAGACAAAAAGCAGGAGACATGACAAAAAACATCACTCCATGTTCGTATATGCATCCTCAAGTTCTGAAGGAAATGGTTTCATATACCACTCATATTTGTAAAAATTTTAAAACAATGAATACTATTTTTCTTATTCACCCTCAATTCTTAGACTTCTGTCACTTTTTCCTAATTCTAGTAACTTTCAAGGTTACTATCTTATCATGTTAATCATTGTACTTATGATACATGATTTCCTAGAAATGACGCTAGAATATGTCATTCATTTGCTTCCAGATATAAGATACTGCATTCCCCAACTTCAGCTTTGTGTGGTGCTATAAGAAAATCACTGTACCACAAATACAGTTTGAACTGCAAGGTCAAGGGTTCAAATTCACTGGTTGCTCCTAAGAAGTCAACACATAGAGTCACTAGAAGTCAGATTAGACTCTTAACAACAACAAAACCACAAAAGACAAACCCACTGCCATTGAGTAAATTCTGATTCACAGCAACAATATTGTTGCTGTGTCATCAAGTTGGCATCATAGCAACCCATAGCAACCCATAGCAACTCATAGCAACTCTTAGCAACCCATAGCAACTCATAGCAACTCATAGCAACCCATAGCAACTCATAGCAACTCTTAGAAACTCATAGCAACTCTTAGCAACCCATAGCAACCCATAGCAACCCAAGCAACTCATAGCAACTCATAGCAACTCTTAGCAACCCATAGCAACCCATAGCAACTCATAGCAACCCATAGCAACCCACAGCAACTCATAGCAACCCACAGCAACCCATAGCAACCCATAGCAACTCATAGCAATCCATAGCAACTCATAGCAACTCTTAGCAACTCTTAGCAACCCATAGCAACTCATAGCAACTCATAGCAACACATAGCAACTCATAGCAACTCATAGCAACCCGATGCACAACAGAACCAGCACTGCCCAGTCCTGGGCAACCTCACAATTGTAGCTACACCTGAGCCCATTGCTGCTGCCACTGTGCCAATGCATCTTTTAATGGGTCTTCCTCTTTTTCCCCTACCCTCCAATGTACCAAACACAATATCCTTCTCCAGGGGCTGGTCCCTCCTGATAATATGTCTGAAGTATGAGAAATGAATTCTAGCCATCCTGGCTTCCAAGGAGTACTCTGACTGTACTTTTTCCAAAACAGATGGGTTTGTTCTTCTTGTAGCCAATGGTACTTTGAATATTCTCCTAAAACACCATAACTCAAAAGCAGCAATTCTTCTATGGGCTTCCTTATTCACTGTCCAACTTTCCCATGCCTATAAAGTTATAGAAAATGCCATGGTTTAGGTCAGACACACCTCAGTCTTTAAACTGACATCTTTGCTCTTTAGCACTATAAAGAGGTCTTGTGTAGTAGATCAGCCTAATGAAATATGACGTCTGATTTCTTGACTGTTGCCTCTGTACATGTTGATGATTTATCTGAGCAAAATGAAGTCTTTGACAACTTCAATCTTTTCTCCATTACCTTAATGTTACTTATTGGTCCAGTGGTGAGAATTTCTGTTTTCTTAACATTGAGGTACAGCCCATACTGAAGAAGGCTGTGGTCTTTGATCTTCATCAGTAAGTATTTTAAGTTCTATTTGCTTTCTGAAAGCAAGTTTATGCTATCATATCACAGCTAGTTAATGAGTCTTCCTTCAATCCAGATGCCTCATTTTTCTTCATCTAATCCTATTTCTCAGATTATGTGTTCAGCATACTGATTGAATAAGTATGGTGAAAGAATACAACCCTGGTACACAACTTTCTTGATTTTAAACCATTCAGTAATACCTTGTACTTTTCAACCTGCCTCTTGGTGTAAGTGCAGGTTCCTTGTGAGCACAATTAAGTGTTCTGGAATACTCATTCTCCACAATGTTGTCCACAGCTTGTCATGATCAACACAATCAAAACCATTTGTATAGTCAATAAATCACAGGTAAACATCTTTCCAGCTGTTAAAGAGGAGACTTTCTGCTCCCATAAAGATTTACAGCCTCAGAAACCCTGTACTGGGTCCCTATGCATCGGAACCGACTCCACGGCACAAAGCAACAACAACAACAAAACATCTTTCTGATAATCTCTGCTTTCAGCCAAGATCCATCTGTCGGAAATAAAATCCCTTGTTCCATGTCCTCTTCTGAATCTGGCTTAAACCTCTGGCAGTTCTTTGTCAATATATGGTTGTAGCTATTTTTAAATTATTATTTGAATGTGATATTAATGATATTGTCCAATGATTTCCACATTCTGTTGGGTCACCTCTCTTTGGAACAGGCACAAATATTGATCTCTTCTAATTGGTTGGCCAGGTAGCTGTCTTCCAAATTTCTCAGCATAGATGAATGAGTGCCCTCAGTGCTGCATCAGTTTGTTGAAATATTTTAATTTGTATTCCATCAACTCCTGGAGACTTGTTCTTTGCCAATGCTTTCAGTGTTCCATGGATATCATCCTTCTTTGTCATTGGCTTTTGATTATAGGCTACCTCTTGAAATGGTTAAACATCGATCATTTCTTTTTGGTACAGTGACTCTGTTTTTTTCCTTCCATCTTCTTCTGATGCTTTTGCCACCATTCAATATTTTGTCCATAGAATTCTTCAGTATTTCAAAATGAGCCTTGAATTTTTTCTCTAGTTCCCTTAGCTTGAGAAATGATTAGTGTGCTCGTCCCTTTTGGTTTTTGGTCTTAGTACATTTTGATATAATATTTGACTTTGTCTTCTTGAGCTGCCCTTTGAAATTTTATATTAAGCTCATTTACCTACTCATTTTTTCCATTTGCTTTAGCATCTCTATGCTGGAGAGCAAGATTTAGAGGCTCTTCTGACATCCATTTTGGTCTTTTCCTTCTTTCTTGTCTTCTTAAGGACCCTTTGCTTACTTCCTATATGAAGTTCTTGATGTCATCCCACAACTCTTCATTCTTTAGTGTCTAATGCATCAAATCTGTTCTTGATATGATCTCTAAATTTAGGTGGAATGTGTTCAAGGTCATATTTTGGCTCTCGTAGGCTTGTTTTAATTTTCTTTAGATTCAACTTGAATTTGCATATAAGCAATTGATGGTCTGCCTGTGGTTCTGTTTTGACTAATGATATGGAACTTTTCCACAATCTCTTTCTATAGTGAATTTAGTAGTCAATTTGATTTCTGTATATTCTATCTGGCGAGGTCCATGAGAATTGTTGTTGCTGTGAAGTGCCATCTAGTCGGTTCTGACCCATAGCGACCCTGTATAGGGTTTCCAAGGAGTAGCTAGTGAGCTTGAACCACTGACCTTGCAGTTCAAATGGCTTTGCCGTCTAGCACATTAACCCACAGCACCACATCAGGACTTCATGAGAATAGTCCTCATTTATGTTATTTTAAAAAGGTGTATGCAGGAATACCTAATAGGGATTCTTCAACTTGCCCAGTGAAATAGGCCTCATGCAAAGCCTTTACAGAGTATAAGACCTTAGGTAGAATCCTGAGTCTCATCCAGAACCTTATGAAGTGGGACATTCCCACTACAAAGGACAAGTAGACTGGAACAGCTACAGGACAGAAGATATATCTTCAAAGAAAGATCATCAGGAAAAACACAAAACAAAAATTGACTGGCTACTATAAGAATAAGCAAGCTGTTCACCAGGAAGACATCAAAGTTAGCCATCAAGTGCCTTCAGGACAAACTCCCCTCTAAGACTGAAATTCAAAGGGAACACACAAACAAGCATGTAAGCTTGCTGGCGACTACATTGGTCTAGTGGTGAGTGGAAGAGGTGGGAAGGCACCAATTAAGAAATGGGCCGAGTTCAACCCCAGTCCATTGAATCCCATTGACCTAGAGATGAGAGAAGAGGAAGGGCTTATTGATCCAAAGTGTGGAGAGACCTAATGACACTTAAGCCCATAGACAAGGACTTAGCCACACAGGGCTATAGCTGAGAGTGAAGCATCCAGCTGATATGAAGTAAGGGAAGATGCACAAGAACACCCAAACTTGCATACAGTACCCTTTTGACCTAGCCTCGATGGCTCGATAATCAGAACTTGACTAGAGGAAGATTGAAAAAAAAAAAAAATTATTATTTTGGATAAAGGAAACAAGGGTAAATTGCTTCAATTTGATGAACCTGACCTATACTCAGAGCCATCGTTACTCTAAATATCAATAGAGAGAGAAAGCATCTTCACATCAAGTATCAATGCTATCCCCTCTGTACACAGGGTAGATAAGGATGGGCAATTTTGAGGGGGCAATAAAGGCACAAAGTGACTGGCTTACAAAGTTTCAAGAGGGAGTTTAGTTTAAGACTATGGGGGGAAAGAAAGGGTCCCCACTGAATAGCTGTCATCTTGCCTAGATGGGTCTGGTGAAAAGAGATGGGGATAAGATTCGTAAGATTCAATCGTGAATAATTGTTATCATGACTAATTGCGACTGTCACAATTGTAAAGGTAGATGTTTTGTAACAAAAACAGGAGAGTGATTAATCTTTCAGTCCAGAAGCAGAGGACCCTAGGACCATCAAGAGAGGAACGCACAAGCAGATTGCAGGACCTTATCCAGAGAAGCAGCAGTGCCAGAGATGGGGGCAGGGAGAGGAGGAGTGGTTGAGGACTCTAGATTCATGGACTAAAAAGAAAGGGACTAAGAGCTGGTGGCCAGGAGGCAGACTGGCAGAATGTGCCCTTTGGAGATGTAAATTATTATATATGCCTGAGTGGTTTTTTTGTTTGTTTTTTAAAAAACTAAAGTGGATAGAGAGAAATATTATTAACTGATGGTACATGGAGAGAAAAACAATCATTGTAATGAAACAAGGTGTATGATTTGTTGAATGTAAAACTGATGATATACCATAAAAACTTTCACTCAATCCACAATAAAAACCTTAAAT
>NW_006408529.1:21153129-21180029 GCF_000296735.1 Chrysochloris asiatica | reverse complement strand
AGGCTTTCTACTCCCGTAAAGATTTACACCCTCGGAAACCCTGTACAGGGTCGCTATGGGTCGGAACCGACTCAATGGCACTTAACAACAACAACAACATGTTCCATTTATTAATGGATATTTACAGCTCTTTCTCTTCATTTGTAGTTGTGCTCCATCTGCAAACGAAGAGCTGAAGGCTTTATTCCATTTGAGTCATCATGGTCACCTCTACTTTGAGGAGTCAGCTCTTATCCAGTCATATTTTGAGTGTCTTCCAACCTGAGGGACTTCTATATCTGACATAATTCTAGTGCTCTTTGTCAAGTTTCAATATTCAATATTTTGGTGCTGACAGTGTTCCTCTGCTATTCATAAAGCTTTCAATGACTAAATACTCAGAATTAGTTCATCTCTCCTTTTTCCTATTCTGTCTTCTTCTGAAAACTCAACCGAAACCTGTCCACCATGGGTGACCATGCTGGTATTTAAAATACTGATGCCATAGCTTCCAGAATCACTGCAACATGCAAGCCACCACAGTACACGAAAATGATAGGCAAGTGGTGGAGCAACCATAAAGGACAGAAGTATAATGCTCCTTAGGGTTTCTGAAACTGTGAATCTTTAAGGAGTTCACAGCCAGATTCTTAACCACTACACTACTAGACCTTGCACCTTCAAGATGGCTGATCGGGTAGGCGTGTAGTGAGGAGCTTCATCAACAACAACATGGAATACCAGGCCAAGAGGGCTCACGAGATGGTGTTGGAACTCTGAAACAAATATAAAGGTATGTTTGTGGTTAGTAGCCCAGCTCATAACCCACTATGCTACCAGGGTTCCTTGACATACCCTATAGATATGATAAATAAGTATCTTTCCTTGTTTGCTAGAAATGAAAGATAAAACATTCTGACGGGTTGTTAAAAGGCACATCAGCTCATGTTCTAGATTTGGGATCTAGAAAACATGATTCATCTTTGAAACAAGAACAGTACAGTGTCCACACTAGGAAACAGCTAGATGTTTGACAAATGTGTTAGTTCAATTGCTATCATAAGTAAACATTAGCACTAATTTTTACGCAGAGTTTTTAGAACAAAAAGGTCATTTAGTATAAGATGAATATTTTAACCATTATCCAATATGATATAACAGTTTCATTTGAAATATGGTGTGGATGTCTGCTGAGGTGAAGTTTTTCTTATTACTAATCAAGTAAATATTTTGAATCCCTTGGTGTCTTTTGAGCACCTTAAGGGGGGAATCAATTCATGTCTGTAAGTACCATTGTTGCCTTTCAATTGACATACCCAGTAACTAAGTTGAGTTGATTGGCCCCTGGGGAAGTGACACATTCTTAATAAGTCAACATTTTTTCATGTAGACTGTCAGAGAAGTCCCGCTTGCTACAGACTTTCCTGAAAGATGAGCAGTGAGAAAGCCATGCTTTAATGAGTTAAATCTGTGGAGCAAAGAAAAAATAGAAAATTGCCAAATCTACTCCTTTACAAAAAAAAAAGAAGAAAAATAAAAAATGTCACTAAGCCAATGAACAAATTTCCTGCCCCTCATTCAGACCTGATGTTAAAGCACTCAGCAGCTAACTAAGGTGGCTGGTTTGAACCCATCAGCTACTTCATGGGAGAAAGATGGGGTGGTCTACTTTTGTAAAAATTAAGATCTTTGGAAACCCTATGGGAAGTTCTACTCTGACTAGAGAAGGATATCATGCCTGATAAAGAAAGGGTCAGTGAAAAAAAAGGAAGACCCTCAACAAGATGGACTGACACAGTGGCTGCAACAATGAGCTTAAGCAGAGCAGCAATTGTGAGGATAGTACAGACATAGGCAATGTTTGGTTCGCTTGTACATGCAGTAGCTATGAGTCAAAAGCAATTTGACTGCCCTTAACAGCATAAGGTCACTGTGAGTCTCTATTGACTGGAAGGCAGAGGGTTTATTTTCAATAGCTTCCCTTTTTATCGTACAGCATGGGTTTCAGCTATCTGTATCTTAGCTTCCCCAAGTAGATTGGTTTTTTGTTGTTGTTGTTTTTGTCCTAAAAATCCATTGCACCCTGCTACGGCTACCATGTACCTGAGTTAATTTCAAACTGTATATAAATTAATGGATGGGCTATTAGGTTTTTATAATAGTAGATAGCAACTTTATATGGAATCAGTTGTCTTTGGAAATTTACAAGAGCGAAGTTGAGTTTATCATAAAAAGACCAGAAGAAATGTATCTGTATGGTTTCAGTCTCTAGATTTTTTCACTCTCTTTGTACTTGATGACCTTTCCAGAAAAAGAAAAATATCAGCAAATGTTTGATTAAATAATCATGTTTTAGTTCATAAATAAATTACACAAAACAAATTTACTTTCTTCTAAGACACTTGCTACACTAAAAAAATACTAACAATCTTTTAATTTGCAATATATTGACATTTACTAAGCATTTATCTGCAAAGGATTAGCAAAAATATTAGGGGTTTGACTACATGGCAATATAGACACTAATAAGGTATGAACCTTACACTCAGAGAAGCAGAAAGCATAACACAAAGAACATGGATATAAACATAGACAGATGACCAAAGGACTGGAAACAATCAAACCATGGGGAGGACTCTGTCTTTTGCTCCCAGCCTCTGATTTCCTAGTAGACGTCTATAGTTTTGATAAGAAGTCACTTTTACTTCTGTTGTCCAGTCATTCCTAGAGGATAGAATGAAAAACTGATCACCAGTGCCCACATCAATGTGGGAACAAATGAGTTGACAGAAAGAAGAGACTATCTCAAATTTTATTTAAACATCATGGAAAATATTCATGTCCTTCAAGTCTCAGTTCAATCTTACCTTCTTAAAGCATCCTATTTAATATACTGTTGTTGTTTTTAGGTGCCATCGAGTCAGTACCAACTCATAGCGACCTTATGCACAGCAGAAAGAAACACTGCCCAATCCTGGGCCAACCTCACTACTGTTGCCACGCTTGAGTCCATCGATGCTGCCACTTGGCTAATCCATCTCATTGGGGATCTTCCTCTTTTTGTCTGACCCTCCACCTTACCAAACATAATATCCTTCTCCAGTGACTGGTCACTTCTGACAATATGTCCAAAGTATGAGAGATGAAGTGTGGCCATCTTGGCCTCCAAGGGGCACTCTGGCTGCACTTCTTCCAAAACAGATCTATTGATTCTTTTGGCAGCCCAGCCAACCCTTATTTTCTCCAACATTCCATAGGCCAACTGTGTTCTATATTCATAATTATCAGTATCATTAATGATTTAGTTATATAATTTACTCATTCATTTTGTATATTTTTATTGTCTATTTTTTGCTGTAATATACATGCTAAACAAGGAAAAAGGTTTGGGGCATTTTTGTACTTCGGTAAGCAGTGCTTGACATATTGTTATTGTAAAGTACCATTGAAATGGTTCTAACACAAAGTTACCCTTTGTGCAACAGAACAAAACAGACACTGCTTTTGTGTGCAAAGCTGTCCCAAACCTTTACCATATAATAGATGCTCAATTAATATATGTGGAACAAATAAATGGGCAAAGAACATTAACAATGATAAATTACTGGTGTGGCACTACAGGATAAGCACTGGACTCTTTTTTTTTTTTTTGATTTTTATTGTGGATTGAGTGAAGTTTACAGGGCAGATCATCAGTTTACATTCAACAAATCATACACCTTGTTTCATTACAATGATTATAATCCCCTTCATGTACCATCAGATAACAGTATTTCTCTCTATTCACTTTAGCTTTTTTTTTTTTTTTTTTAAACACTCAGGCATATATGATAATTTATACCACAAAAGGGCACATTCTGAAAGTCAGCCTCCTGGCCTCCAGCTCTTAGGCCCTCTAATTCCATGATTCTAGAATCATCAGCTGCTCCCTCTCTCCATGTCTGCATCTCTGCCTGCATCTTTGGTGTCGCTGTTTCTCTGGATAAGGTCTCACATTCTATTTGTGTTCTTCTCCCTTGATGGTCCTAGGGTCATTTGTTTCTGGACTATAAGATTAACTACTCCCATTTTTGTTACAAAACAGTCACAATTAGTCATGAATAATTAGCAATTACTCACTGTTGAATCAAAAGAATCTTATCCCCATCTCTTTTAGCCAGACCCCTCTAGATAAGATTAAAACTATTCAGTGGGGACTCTTTCTTCCCCCCCCACACACACTTAAACTAAATTCCCTCTTGAAACCTTGTAAGCCAGCCACTTTGTGCCTTTATCACCCCCTGATTTTAGGTAGCCAATGTGTAAGTTGCCCATCCCTATTTACCCTGAATAAAGAAGGGATTGCATTGATACTTAATGTGAAGACTCCTTCCCTCTCTGTTGGTATTTAGAGTTACTACCTCCATGAGTATAGGTCAAGTTAATCAAATTATAGCAATTTATCCTCGTTTCCTTTATCAAAAATTGTTGTTTTGTTTTGTTTTGTTTTGTTTATCTTCCCCTAGTCGAATTCTAATTGTCAAGGCATCAAGACTAGGTCAAATGGATATTGTCTGCAAGTTTGGGTGTTCTTGTGCATCTCCCCTCACTTCATATCAGCTGGATGCTTCACTTTCTATGGGTTCAAGTATCCCCAGGTATCACCATACTTTGGATCAACCAGCCCTTCCTCTTCTCTCTCTCATCTCCAGGTCAATGGGAGTCAATGGACTGTGGTTGAACTCAGCCCATATCCTCATTGCTACCTTTCCCCCTCTTACAATCACCAGTAGACCAGTGTGTTCGCCAGCAAGCTTACATGCCTGCTCATGTGTTCCCTTTGAATTTCTGTCTTAGACAGGGGTTTGTCCTGAAGAAACTTGATTGCTTGCCTTGATTGCTTCCCAGAACACAGCTTGCTTATTCTTGGAGTAGCCAGTCATACTGTAAGTTTTGTTTGGGATTTTTCCTGATATTCTTTGTTTGAAGATGTATCTTCTGTCACTCTAGCTATTCCAGGCTAGTCTTAAGCACAGGACTCTTAATTACAAGTTTGGAGGTTCAAATCTACCAGCCATTCCTTGGAAACCCTGTATAGGGACATTATGAGTAAAAAACTGATTCGATGGCATTAAACAACAACAGTATCTATCTATCTATCTATCTATCTATCTATCTATCTATATATATATATATAGAGAGAGAGAGAGAGAGAGAGAGAGATTTGTTGTTGTTATGTGCCATGGAGTTGGTTCCAACTCATAGAGACCCTGTACAGGGTTTCTGAGGCTGGCGACCAAGGGCAGGCTTGCAGGGACACCCTTGGGATGTTTGATGAGGCATGGAGAGGATTGTAACCATGGCAATGAAATGAAATACAATAGGATGAATGTAAAGCTAATGTTTTCCCATGTAAACTATCATATAATTCACAATAAAAATTTAAAAAATAAAAAAGTAAGGTGTGCCTGAACCAACCCATGGTATTTGCAATAGCTCATATGCATATGAAAGTTGGACTATGAATGAGGAAGACAGTAGAAGAATCAATGCATATGAACTAAGGTGTTGGAGAAGAATATTAAAAGTACCATGGACTGTCAGTAGAACAAACACATCTGTGTTGTAAGAAGTACAGTTAGAATACTCCTTAGTAGCCAGGATGGCAAGACTTCCTCTCTTGTACTTTGAACGTGTGATAGAAGTGACCAGTTCCTGAAAAATGTCACCATGCAAGTGAAGGGTCAGAAAAAAATAGGAAGACCCCCTACAAGATAGATTGGCATGGTGGCAGAGGCAATGGGCTCAGGCATAACAATTGTGTGGTTGGCACAGGACTGGGTACTATTTCATTCTGTTGTGCATAGGGTTGTTACAAGTTGGAACCGACTTCATGGCACCTAACAACAACAACAACAATAACAACAGGTACCTCTTAAATAAATAAGATGGCCTAAATAGAAAACTTCATTAGAAAAATGAAGCTTTCTGTTCCCGCAAAGATGTATAGCCTCAGAAACCCTATACAGGATCACTATGCGTTGGAACTAACTCAATGGCACTTAAAAATAACAACAACAAATGGAGATCTTACAAGTAGTCATTCATATGAAAATTTTGTTTTGAACTAAAGACAATGTTTTTCATTTCTTCTTATTTAATTTATTTTTGTGTAAATAACTTGTATGCTACACTTTTTTTCAAGCCACTCAACTCCTTAGCATGTTAATTTTCTTTGTGCTCAACGCATGTCATATGTGTGTGCATTATTAATTAACTTGTGCATGTTGTATGTACATATATACGTATGTATATATATATATATATATATATATATGCATGTATACTCACAGTATTCTTTCCCATAATGACCACTAGAAAACCTTTCCTTAACAGCAAATCATTCCCTATCCATTTAAAGCACCATCTGAACAATAGCTTAACGGGACCAGTCTTTCAGTGTCTCCCTAAGCCACACTTCTCTTCTTAAGTTCTAGCTTAGTTTTTTGGAGAGATAACTGCTGCTGCCTTTAAACCTCCCATTACAAAGAAATCACAGAAGCTAAAAGCATGAACATTCATCAGTCTTCTTGTAAAACAAAAGTTCTACCTTTGAAGCTGCAAAGTCACAAAATACATGCAGAAGGCACAGCTCAGAGCAAAGAAAAAGAAGTAGAAGAAGCATGGTCTCCTTCTAAAGTTTGTACGTATCAGCTAAATCACCTAGCACTGCTCAGGGATCAGTGTTAAATGGGGTGACTTTTTGACTGGGGACTTTTCTTTGCTGTATTGATCAAGTCTCTTAATATAGAACATATTTAATATTCATTTGATAGTTCAAATTTTGAATTATTCATTAAATCACAAATATGAGGGGGACCTCAAAAAGTTCATTTAAAAATTCCATTATCTTCTAATTCCATTTTTACATGAACTTTTTGAAACAATATATATATATATATATATATATATATGAATTCAGGAGTCCACTTGTGGTGCTAAAGAATAAACACTGGACTGTTTAGTGAAAGGTCAGTCGTTCAACACACCAGCTGTTCCTCAAAAACTAGATATAGGTCACTATGCGTTAGAACCAACTCAATGGCACTTAAGAACAACATGTGAGTGCCTGTTTGTGTTCATTTAGCTTGTGCTCTAGATATAAGTAATTTAAGTACTACATATAGATTTACTGAATTATTCAGAGAGAGGAAAAAATTAGAATGTGACAGTAAAGTAAAACTAGACCAACCTGCAGATTTTGCACTACAGTCATCTCTAATGCAAGGTTTTATCATTTTGTTTTGTTTTATTTATGTATTTTCATTGATTATAGTATCAAATTGAAGTTTACTAAACTTAAAGTCAAGGTTGCCTCATCCAAATAAACAGTCATAAAGACAGGTAAAATTTTGTCACAGGTTTCCATCAAAGGATGTCCTGGAAAAAGAAAACACATATATAATAATACTGAAAGGCTTTATAAAATGAAGTTTAAATTGATAAAAGCTAAATAAGCAAGCAACACAGGTACAGCTTTAATATATACAGATTTAGATTTTGATTCCTCCACAATTTTTTGTCAAAAAGATTGCAGCTGAAATTAGCCCTATTTAAAGATAAAACTGTCCTTTTACATTCACATTTAACTAACTCCCATAATAATTATGTTAATGAATTGTAGCAGGAGCAGAGATTTCACTTATAATAAAGGATGACTGATTCAAGCATTTAACATCTTGCCTTTGAGATATTTTTCCGAAGATTTTAAAGAACTACCCAATCAGTTTCTATTTTAACTTAAGTAGTTCTGTCAATCACCATGGTTCTATTCTTGATCCAGCTGATATCTACCAGTTCCTTTTAAAGGTGTAACTTGGGGAACAACTTTTTACTTTGCATGCAAGTTAACATCCAGAGATGCACATTGACAGACATTCAGTGATTACATCATCTTCATTTATAGTTGAATTTGAAATGTTCTGCTATTTCTAAATTTGTTCATCAGAAATGCTTGGAAATCCATACATTCTATCTTAGTACATACACCAGGTAGCTTTAGAGAAGTCACAACTACTTTTGTTAAATCAAGTTTCAATCAGCCCACTAAACAAGCAGTGTCACTACAAATGGATATAAAGCAATCTTAATTTAGGTTGACTGTTCAGTACAGCTCTTTAACTTCTGACTAAAGAGAAAAAGCCTGCAACTAAAGGCAATCCTATTTAATATGGTAGTTTGTTGTTTGTTTAACCATGTTGTTGTTGTTGTTAGGTGCCACCGAGTCTGTACCAACTCACAGCAACTCTATGCATAACAGAACGAAACACTGCCTGGTCCTGGGCCAAACTCAGAATTGTTGCCACACTTGAGCCCATAGATGCTGCCACTTTGCCAATCTCTCTGGGGGTCTTCCTCTTTTTCTCTGACCCTCCAAGTTACGAAATATGATATCCTTCTCCAGCAACTTGTCCCTCCTGACAATATGTGCTAAGAATGAGAGAGAAGTTTGGCCATCTTGGCCTCCAAGGAGCACTCTGGCTGCACGTCTTCCAACACATATCTGTTGGTTCTTTTGGCGGCCCCTGGCACTTTCAATATTCTCCTCCAACACCATAACTCAAAAACATCAATTCTTCTATGGTCTTCCTTATTCACTGTCCAGCTTTTGCATGCTTATTAGGTTACTGAAAATACTATGACGTGGGTCAGGTGCACCTTAGTCCTCAAGCTGATGTCATTGCTCTTCAACACTTTAAAAAGGTCTTGTGCAACAGATTTGCCTAATGCAATACATCCTTTGATTTCTTGACTGCTGTTTCCATGAGTGTTGATGGTTAATACAAGAAGAATGAAGTCCTTGGCAACCTCAATCTTTTCTCCATTGATAAGAATGTTGTTTATTGGTCCAGTGGTGAGGATTTTTGTTTTCTTTACATTGAGATGCAATCCATACTGAAGGCTGTGCTTTTTAATCTTCATCAGTTAATATTTTCAGTACTCTTCACTTTCAGCAAGCAAGGTTGTATCATCTGTATATCACAGTTTGTTAATGAGTCTTCCTCCAATCCTGCTTCCACGTTTTTTCTTCATATAACCCAGATTCTCGGATGATTTGCTCAGCATACAGGTTGAATAAGTATGGTGGAAGAACACAACCCTGTCGCACATCTGTCTTAATTCATTAAACTATTTCTTAATTCACTAAACCATTTAGTGTTCTCATGTTCTAATCGAACAACTGCTTCTTGGCCCAGATATAGATTCCTCATGAGCACAATTAAGTGTTCTGGAATACTCATACTTCACAATGTCATCCACAGCTTATCATGATCCTCACAATCGAAAGCCTTTGCATAGTCAATAAAGCACAGGTAAACATCTTTCTAGTATTCTCTGCTTAACCATAGTTTATGAAAAAGAATTAAAAATATGTATTAGACTTCTATGCACCATGGTTTCTACTATCATTTGTTTTTTAGTTTTGATAACTATTCCTTAGTATTTCTCAATAAACTGTGAGAGAAATTATTGTATTTAAGAAAAATGCAATATTATCTTCAATTGGAGTCCTGGAGTGGTGCTGTAGGATAAGCACTAGACCAGAAGTTCAATTTGAACTACAAGGTCAGCAGTTTGAACTCATCAGTTACTCTTCAGATGACTCTATATAGGGTCACTGTGAGTCAAAACCAACTTGATGGCATTTAACAACAAAAACTAACCCAAAGATCAGTGTTTCAAACCCACCAGCCACTCCTCAGAAACTCTATACAGAGTTTCTTTGAGTCAGAACAGAATCAACAGGACTTAATGACATCAATCATCTTGTATTAAATTATATATGATTATTCTTTAAAAATAGATAGCTACAAAACATTTGGTCGCACTTTCAGGTAAACAGATTTGGGGTGGCTACATTTGCCTTTTATTTATTTTCACAAATGTGTCTAATTCTACTGAGTTGTGTTTATTTATTGTCCTTAATGAAACAGTTTTAATTGTATGGGTTTTATCAGTGAATAAATATATGTAAAATTTAATATAAAGTATGTATACAATGATATTAAATCTGTTACTGTAAAGATTTTTAAAATTTTTATTTTACAGAAAGGTCAATATATGCTAAAAACAACTTGGAAAAAAGAGAAGTTACACTTCAATTATATAAGACTGTTTCTAATCCTGGTAATCACCAAATGATTGATTATTTGAATTATACATTTTCTTCTTTTCCCAAATTCAAAACTGTGTGATCCTTTATTTTTCAGAGTACAAAACTCAATCACAAAAATAGTTACATTGGAAAAGAATGCTACAAAACTCAATCACAAAAATAGTTACATTGGAAAAGAATGCTATTCTAAACTTGCTGCAACACTGCCAGTTTAAGAAAGTTGATTGCATCACCTTAAAATAATACTCAATTTTAAAGCGATATGCCTAAATTCCAAAACACTAAAAGTAGAGGTCTAGATCACTTTTCACCAGCATACCTCTGAGATATTGCAGGGTAAGTTCCAGACTAAATATTGCAATAAAGCAAACAAGTCACACACAGTTTTACTGGTTCCCAGTGTATATGAAAACTATGTTTTCACTATAGTATATTACTTGTACAATAGCATTATGGAAAAGTTTGAAATATTATGAGAAAGCACATTCTGTTGGAAAGCTGAGGCCAATAGACTTGCTCAAATGCAGGCTTCCTACAAACTTTCAGCTTGTAGAAAAACACAATATCTACAAAGTGCTAGAAAGCAAACCTCAATCACATGAGATATGCTTGTATTCTTAAATCCTCAAAGGTTGAGTGTTTTAACCGATCTGCTTCCTCCAGACAGTTGTGACAGTTTGCTCCAGTAAAGATTCTAGCCTTTGAAACCATATGGGGAAGTTCAATTTTGCCTTGGAAGATGTCTATGAGTTGAAATCAACTGAATGGCAGAGAGTTTCTGGACTTTATATTGCTTTTTACATTATCAAATTATATTATGTTACAAATCCATTTGTTCATCACTCGTCAGTCGGCTTGTCATAGTGTGGTTTGCTTGTGTTTTACTGTGATGCTGGAAGCTATGCCACTAGTATTTTAAATAAAAGAAGGATACACCCATGGTGGACAGGTTTCAGCTGAGCTTCCAGACTAGAAAGAAGGAGAGACAAACTACTTCTGAATGTTTAGCCACTGAAAACCTTATGAATTACAATGGAACACTGTCAGCACAAGAATACTGAAACATGAATAGTGTCAAAGAATTGTCAGACTGCATCCTCATTGCATATTTGACAGTGATGACATGACTGGAGTAAAGCCTTTGGGACCTTCATTTACTGATAGAATACAACTCAAAATGAGACGAAACAGATGCAAACATTCTTTAATAATCAGAACATGGAATGTACCAAGTATGAATCTAGGAAAATTGGAAGTTGTCAAACAAGAAATGGAATACATAGAGATCAATATTGTAGGCATTAGTGAGCTGAAATGGCCATTTTGAATCTGACAATCATACGGTTTACCATGCTGGAAATCACAAAAATTAAGAGGAATGGTATTACATTCAAGAACATACCAAAATCTATCTTAAGACATAATGGCATCTGTGATAAAATAATGTCCATACATCTACAAGGAAGACCAGCTAATAATACAGCCAGAGGTTCAAGCTGGACTCAGATAAGGATGTGGGATAACGTATATCATTGTTGATACCAGATGGATTATTCAAATTTACGCACCAACCACTAATGCCAGAAATGATGAAATTTCTTCAGTCTGAAATTGACCAAACATGCAATCAACATGTATTGATAATTACTGATGACTGGAGTGCAAACATTGGAAAAAAAGAACAATCAATAGTTATAAAATATGATCTTGGTGATAGAACTGTTGTTAGAGATCACATGATAAAATTTTGCAAAACCACTGATTTATTCATTGCAAAACCTTTTTAAACAACATAAAAAATTACTGTAAACATGGAACTCACCAGATGGAATACACAGAAATAAAATTGACTACATCTGTGGGAAGAGACTGTTGAAAAGCTCAATATCATCAGCCAAAACTATGCCAAGGCAGATAGTGGAAAAACCATTACACACGCATATTCAAGTTCATTCTGAAGTTAAAGAAAATTTAAACAAACCCACGAGAGCCAAAATATTACACTTCCCACCTGAATATAGAAATTAGCTCAAGAACAGATTTGATGAAATAGACAATAATTATCAAAGAACAGAAGACTTGTGTGATGACATCAAGGAAGCAAAAGGTCATTAAGAAGACAAGAAAGAAGGAAAAGACCAATATTGACTTCAGAAGAGAGTCTGAAACATTCTCTCCAGAGTAGAGATGCTAAACAAAATGGAGGAAATCAAGAAATAAAAAAGTTGAACCAAGTATCCAAAAGCAGCTCAAGAAGACAAAGTCAAGTATTATAACGAAATGTGCAAAGACCTGAAGTTAGAAAAACAAAAGGGAATTTCTCAATTCAGCATTTTTCAATATGAAAGAACTGAAGAAAAAAATTCAAGCCTCAGTTTGTATATTGAAGGAAGAACAAAACATTGAATGATGCAGAAAGCATCAAAAGACGATAGAAGGAGTACACAGAGTCACTAACAATAATAAATGGTTGATGTTCAACCATTTCAAGAGATAGCATATGATCAAGTGTCAATGGTACTAAAGGAAGAAATCCAAGATGCACTGAAGGCATTGGCAAAGAACAAGTTCCAGGAATTCAATGCAAATTGAAATCTTTCAGCAAACTGATTCTGCACTGGAGACAGTCACACATCTATGCCAAGAAATTTGGAAGACAGCTATTTGGCTAACTAATAAAAAGCAGTTCATTTTTGTGCCCATTCCAAAGAGAGGTATTCCACTAGAATGTGAACATCATCAGACAATATCACATATAATTAAAAATTTTGCTAAAAATAATTCAAAATGGCTGCAACAGCACATTGACAAGGAACAGCCAGAGGTTCAAGCTGGATTCAGATGAGAATGTGAGATGAGGTATATCATTGCTGATCTCAGATGGATCTTGACTGAAAGCTCAGAGTACCAGAAAGGTGTTTACCGGTGTTTTATTGACTATGTAAAGAATTTCAACTGTGTGTATTATAACAAGCTATGGAGAATATTGTGGAGAATGAGTATTCCAGAACACTTAATTCTTTCACTGTCCATCTCGTTGGGGGTCTTCATATTTTTCTCTGATGCTTCAAACATGATATCCTTCTCCAGGGATTAGTCCCTCCTGACAACATATCTGAAATTTGAAAGGTGAAGTTTGGCCATCTTGGCTTCCAAGGAGCACTCTCACTGTACTACTTCTAATATGGATCTGTTTGTTCTTTTGGCAGTCTATGGTACTTTCAATATTCACCTCCAACACCATAACTCAAATACATCAATTCTTCTACTGTCTTCCTTATTCACTGTCCAAATTTCCTATGCTTATGAGGTTATTGAAAATAACATGGCTTGTGTCAGGCACACCATAATCCTCAAACTGACATCTTTGCTGTTGAACACTTTAGAGAGGTCTTGGGCAGCAGATTCCATGTTTGATTTCTTGACTGATGCTTCCATGAATGTTGATGGTTGCTCCTAGCAAAATGAAGTCTTTGAGAACTTCAATTGTTTCTCCATTTATTATGATGTTGTTTATTGGTTCAGTGATGAGGATTTTTGTTTGTTTACATTGAGGTTCAACCCATACCAAAGGCTGTGGTCTTTTATCTTCATCAGCAAATACTTGAAATCCTCTTTGCTTTCAGCAAGCAAGGTTGTAACATCTGCATATCACAGGTTATGTAGATCACTGCATACCACTCATTAACAAATGAGTTTTCCTCCAATCCCAATGACATGTTTATCTTTGTATAATCCAGTTTCTTGGATTATTTGCTTAGCATGCAGATTGAATAAATATGGTGAAAGTATACAACTCTGGTGCACACCTTTCCTCATTATAAACCACTCGGTGTTCCCATGTTCTGTTCTAACAACTGCCTCTTGGTCATGTACGGATTCCTAATGAGTACAATTAAGTGTTCTGGAATACTCATACTTCGTAATGTTGTCCATAACTTGTCATGATTCATAAATCAAAAGCCTTTGCATAGGCAATAAAGCACAGGGAAACATCAACCTTGCTTGCTGAAAGCAAAGAGAACTTAAAGTATTTGCTGATGAAGATAAAAGACCACAGCCTTTGGTATGGGTTGAACCTCAATGTAAAAAAAAAAAAAATTTTAAATCACAAATCCTCACAACTGTTGTTGTTGTTGTTGTTGTTGTTGTTGTTGTTGGAACCATCAACCTTGCAGTTCAAACAACTTTGCAGTCTGACACATTAGCCCACAGTGCCAAACCAGAACTTGAGAGTTATGGTGTAGGAGAGGAATATTAAAAGTACCATGGATTGCTGAGAGAACAATTTACATTAGAAGTACAGTAAGAATACTTCTCAGAAGTCAAGATGTCCAGACTTCATCTCTCCTAGTTTGGACATATTATCAGGAGGGATTATTCCTTAGAGAAGGACATCATGCCTGGACAAATGGAGGATCAGCAAAATAAAAGATAAAAAAAAAGGAGACCTCCCAACAAGATGGATTGGCACAGTGGCAGCAACAATTGGTTGAAGCATAACAATAATTGTGGGGATGGTGTAGGACTGGGCAGTGTTTCATTCTGTTTTACATAGTACAGGTATGAGCCAGAAATGACTTGATGGCACCTAACAAGAACAGCAAATTCCTAGGATATTGGTCTTTATGCATTCCATTTCATTTTTGGCAACTTTTAATTCTCCTAGATTCATACTTCGTACATTCCACATTCCAATTATTAATGGATGTTTTTAACTGTTCTCATTTTGAGTTGTGCCACATCATCAAATGAAGGTGCTGAAAGCTATACTCCATCTAAGTCATTAAGGCCAAATCGATTTTTAGAAGGCAAATTTTTGTCAGTCATATTTTAAGTGTATTCCAACCTGAGGAGCTCATCTTCCAGTACTGAACCTGACAATGTTCCGATTTTATTCATAAGGTTTTCAGTGGCTAACCATTTAAAAGTGGCCTTCTTCTCCTTCTTAGTCTATCTTAGTCCTATAGCTCCACTGAAAGCTGTCCTCTGTGGGTGATTCTACTGCTATTTAAAATACCGATGGCATAGCTTTCAGCATCACAGCAAAACACAATCCACCACAGTACAACAAACTGACAGACAAGTGGTAGGAGTTTATGTCTTGGTGTACAGAAATGTCTCAAGTGAAAACTGTTGTACTGTAGACCAGGAACAACAACAACAAAAAGAAACAGAAAGTGGCCAGGTTTTGACATTTTTATGATAAATGTGTCAATTCTGTGAGCTACTTCTTAAGTAAGGCTTTAATTAGCTTTATTTAGTCAATATTACCTGCATTTCAAAAGATTTACACGTTGAGAATTTATACAAGAATAATCAGTCCAACTCACACACCTCCATTTTTTCTCTTTTATTTGTTGTTGTTGTTGTTGTTAAGTGCCATCGAGTCGGTTCCGACCCATAGCGACCCTATACAGGGTTTCCCAGGGTGTAAATCTTTACGGGAGTAGAAAGCCTCATCTTTCTCCCACGGAGCGGCTGGTAGTTTCGAACCACTGACCTTAAGGTTCACAGCCCGATTTGTAACCACTATGCTACCAGAGCTAGGTGCCATCAAATCGGTACTGACTCATAGCAACATTATGCACAGCAGAATGAAACACTGCCCAATCCTGGGCCAACCTCACTATTGTTGCCACACTTGAGTCCATTGATGCTGCCACGTGGCCAAGGCAACTCGTTGGGGTCTTCCTCTTTTATACACACTGGAAAAATAAAGTATATAATAGGATTAATAATATCAGACTATTGTGAAGTGATTTGGAGCCTAGAGGAAATAAAGTATACTATTGTTATTGTTGTAATTAATAGTAAGAACAAAACTGTTCAAATAAAACTATATTAGAATGAATATACTTGCCCTTCATACATTTCTATCAGGATGTGTATGGTACATAGGAAATAAGAACAAATATACACAATATTCATCAATATTTTTTCCACATACTAAAGGCAATAGTTACAAGTTGGGCTGCTAACCTCAAAGTCAGCAGTTCAAAACTACCAGCAGTTCCACAGGAGAAAGATGAGATTTTCTGCTCCTGTAAAGGTTTATAGCCTTGGTAACCCTATACCAGGTCACTATGAGTCATAATCGATTCCATGGCACACTGGTACCACCAGGCTTATCCTAAAAATAAATTACTATTCATATAATTCATACTACTATCTTTTGGATATTTGAGTTACTTGGACTTCTTTGGATAAAGCATTTGCAATATGATGTGCATTAATACCGTCAATATTGTTATTCTTTGTACTGTCAAGTTGGTTCCTATTTACAGTCAATGTATGGGCAACAGAACAGAACACTGCTGAGTCCTTCATCATCTTCACAATTGTTGATACGTTTGGCCTATTGTTGCATCCACCCTATTGATAATGGGTCCAAACATAGGAATGATATTCTCATATTTTAATGGGTTGAAAATATATTTTGGAACCCTACGTAATATTTATAGTTTTTAATGGAGGAATTTTCCATGCAGAATATATATTTATTTATTTATTTATTTTAAGACCCATGCAATGCTTTGTTGTTGTATTGTTAAGTGCCATGGAATTGGTTCCAACTCATAGCAACCCCACAGAGGGTTTCCAAGTAGTGGTGGTGAGTTTAAACTGCTGACCTTGTGATTTAAATGGACCTTGCAGTCCAGTGCTTTAACCCATAGTGCCACACCAGTGTTCCATCCAATACTTTATATGGTTTTTATTTCAAATACATTAAATTATACAAAACTGGGAAAACACTGACAATCCTATTGTTACACCAGTTCTTTGAGCTATAACCTATATATTTCTGCTACCTTTTTGTTTAATCTGTTTCCATTCATGTAGGCACTAATTTGTTCAAAAATTGATACCTACTATGTGAAAGTCCTCTGTTAGATTCTAAAGAATGCTAAGATTTCAAAAAAAAAGAACACTGTCCCTACCTTTACTGTTGCTACAGTCTTCAGAAAATATGTAGAAACACTAGTTTATAAATCAACAATTATCTTGTTGCTGTTGTTAAGAGCCATCGAGTCAATTCTGACTCATAGGAACCTTGTATAGGGTTTCCAAGGAGCAGCTGGTAAGTCTGAACCACCGGCCTTGTAGTTCTAATGGACCTTGTAGTCCAGCGCACTAATACACAATTTGATAAAATGGAATTGTGTGTTAGATACAACGAAAGTAAAAGGATGGTGTGGTTATGTTTACTAGGAGAAACACAACTGATAGGTAGTAAGAATTGCTAGCAGGTTCTGTTATGTGACACATCACTGCTCCTTTATGTTCATCACTCAAATAATTGATCTCTCTACTACTACATAATTCATCATGTCTTAACTGATGTTGCAGATTTTGTGTTTAATTTCTTAGGTCAGTGATAGACATTGCCATATTGCTATTAATGACTTTTAAAGAGTGCAAAAAATGCTTAGCTTACAATTAGGTTGTAATTTGAAAACTTGGAAAAGTGTATATGTTCAATTAATATTAATTAGTGCTGATAATGTCAGTGTACTTAAGACTGTACTCTCTTTTGCATATTAAAATGATATGATGAGAATAAACCTGTATTTGAGCTTTTTCAAAGAGCAGGTATTTATTCTTCCCATTCCTCTTTAATCAGTTGCTTATGCTTACATATAAATGTATATATATGTGTATATATAAATGTATATATATATATGTATATAATAAATTTGCTGTTTCAACATTTTATATGCACAATTCAGTGACATTAACTATATTCATCCTGTTGTACAACCGTCATCACTATCCATTTCCAGTTTTTTTCTATCACCCTTTTAGAAATGCATTTTCTTAACAACATAGGCACAATTCTTTCTGCCAGTAATTTTTTATTATCTATTTTTAAAAGGATGATTTGTGGATAGAATTATTTGCTGATGACTTATTGTGATGAAGACCCTCCTCATTTTCTTAATGACCATGAGGTGAAGTAGGTGCTTGTTCAATCAGCCTTACCTGTAGTCATGTACCTGCAACAACCTGCACATCAACCCCAGGTCATTGAACCCAGAGAGGAAATGGCTTTTTGATTGGATATATCTTACAGCTCATGAGTAAACTGTCATGCTTCTATGACTTACATGTTTTTGGGTAGTACATGATAGTAAGCACTCAAACATTATGATGTAGGCATTGCAGCCTTCAGCTCAGAACAACTCAAGCAAACAAAAAGTATCATAACTCACAGGTGCTATATCTTATCCATAAATTACCAGCAGCTATGGATGACAGTGAGGAACTGACCCTTAACTGTCTCCACATTGCCATTCAGTTCTCAGAATATCTATGAGCAAAGAAGTAAAACATGATTTATGGTAAGTTGCAAGATACCACGCTTGCATATTGCTGTGTGTGGAGCAGAGATCAATTCTTGGCTTACAAATTTGTCACAGGACAGTGCATCTTCTAGTCTGCCACCTTCAAATTAAGTGTCATGATGAGAGAAAAATATGGCAGTGCCTTGAGAAAAAATACCACATTTTGATTAGGTTACAGAAATGGTGTGGGACACAGAAAGACAGAAAATAAGAGTTCTCATTTGGCCACAACATTCAATCTAAGATCTTGGAGATAGATACAGGAACAAAAATGGACAAAACATAGAAGGATGTCAGAGATTGTGACAAGGAAAAAACCAGCACTGGCCATCAGTGAAGAAACTATCCTCCCTTAGCTCCCGACAATTGTCTCTAAATAATATAAAGCAAATCAGCTTACAGCTTTACTATGCAGACATCACCATACTGTGAACATTTCTTTATAATCCTCTTAGTTTATAATCTATTTAGAGGGTGAAGTAGATTATCGACATATGATCAGATTATGAGCAACTTTATTTCCTTTTCTATAAACATCCATCAATTATTCTTATTTTAAGTCTTAGGCTTAAATTCTATATTAGGCAAGTGAGGAGGCTAATTACATGATCAAAATTATGCTGTCAAATACAAACATGGACTCCTGGTGTGGTGCTGTAGGAAAAACACTGGATTTAGAATCACAAGGTCGGTAGTTTAAACCCACCAGTTGTTCCTCAGAAACCCTACACAGGGTCATTATGAGTTGGAACCAACTCTATGTCACTTAACAACAACAATACAAACATTACTCTGCAGATGTTGTTGTTGTTGCTGTTAGGTGCCATCAAGTTGGTACCAACCCATAGTGACCTTCTGCACAGCAGAACGAAACACTGCCCGATCCTGGGCCAATCTCACCACTGTTGCCACACTTGAGTCCATCGATGCTGCCACTTGGCCAATCCATCTTGTTGGGAGTCTTTCTCTTTTTCTCTGACCCTCCACCTTACCAAACATGATATCCTTCTCCAGTGACTGGTCCCTCCTGACAATATGTCCGAAGTATGAGAGATGAAGTTTGGCCATCTTGGCCTCTAAGGAGCAATCTGGCTGCATTTCTTCCAAAATGGATCTATTGGTTCTTTTGACAGCCCATGGCATTTTCAATATTCTTCTCCAACACCATAACTCTGCAGATGTAGCTCTCTACATTTATAGAACTATCCACAGGCTTTGTGAGCTTAATTCATCTACATGTAGTTACTTAAATTGGATTCAAGGTGCGGTGCTGTAGGATCAGCTCTGGACTGCAAACCACAGGGTAGGCAGTTCAAACCTACAAGCTGCTCTTCAGAAACCTTATACAGGGTCACTATGAGGCAAAACTGACTCAATAGCACTTGACAATAACAATGACTTAGTTGAATTAATACTTCAAGATAGTTTTAGCTGATATAAATTTGGCCTTTAGATCCTGCCTGATTTGTAAAAGGGCAAAAATATCTGTATTATATAACATAAATTAATTATAGGGTTTAATTTGACAAAAGACCAGTGCCAGATATTCAGTACAATTAAGTGCCTTCTTGGATCTCATGCAGATCTTTAACTTAGCCCAAATATGAATTATTGATCTTTCTTTTTAATTGGTCTTTTCATCTCAGGAAAAGTCATCTCCATTAACCCAGTTTTTCATATCATATATCTAGAGATTCGCTCTTTGTATACCACCCTTTCCATCACCTTCTATGCTCCATACTATTAATATTCTATTAATTATACCTCTGAAATTTAAAATATATCCATATCTCTTTTCTTTGTTACCATCCCCAGCATAAACCATCTTCATCTATTTCAACATTACTGCAGTAGCTTCTCAATTATTCTCAACATTTACACTCTTTGTTCTAATTATTTTTTAAAACAAGTAAATCTAATTGTATTCCTTCCCTTCAATGAACTACTTGGTGTTTTCCCATTGAAAATTCTAAAAGTAGCATAAGAAGAAGTCCTTCAGATTTGGGTCACAGTGTACCTCTCCAGTCATAACTCATGTGGCACCTCCCAACTTCCTTATTTTGTCCAGACATCCAGCTCTGTTTTTAATTCTCTAATGTCCTATGCTCTTCATTCATGCTTTGCTCTGGGTTTGGAATCTCTCTTCCCTGCTCTATGCTCCAGGATAACTAATCTTCAATCTTTGGGTATCTGTTTTTTAGGGGAAGATTTCCCTGACCTTGAATTGTATCACTCTATTATCCTCATTATAACAATTTGCTAAATTTTCCTCCCACAGAACCTCTGGTGGGTTTGAACCACGAATACTTTGGTTTCTAAGTGAGTGCTTTACTGTTGTCCCACCAGAGCTTCTTAAATTTTCATGATGCCTATCGAATTTTATAAGTGTTTGTTTGGTATTGCTTTACTATGGATTCCATTGATTCAGTTATAGGGTTTATTAATCAGACTTTCTTGTCCACCACCCCTGTACATTCTTCCCACAGCACAGCCCTTGACACTATCAATATTCATTATTTGGTAGCCACAGACACAAACTCAGATGTGTAAGACTTAATCATCATTTTGTTTTCTTTAATGGAAGTAAACCTAATTCTGAACCTCTACTTTTTGAGATTGTAGAAAATTTAAGTCAAAACACTATTAGGTTCTTCTCCTTTTCTCAGTACACTTTGCAACCCAAAGAGTACCCTCAAATTGGGAAATCCTCACTAATAGCTGTGTGATTCAAGGTCATGAGGCTCCTTGATGTCTCATTACCTCTCTCTGTGCCATGTGTGGCAAATCAGAATGTCAGTCAATGCCTACAAACTTCCTAGAGTTCACTCTTCTTAGTCACACTTACCTTCTGAGTTCCACTCATACTTAACTCCTGAAGTCTCAGGATACGACCAAAGAGCAAGATGTGGTTTTCCTTTGTCCATAGACCTAGCTACCTTTCCCAATACAAAACAAAACATCCCGCACCCCTCCTCTGTCTCCTAAGGTCATTTCCTTCTCCTTGTTGTCCTCAAAAATATTTACCAGGCTAACTGGGTCTGAGCAGAATACACAACATGGCCTTTTTTATTATCTGTTATTGTGATTCTTGGATGCTGCTGAATGGATCTCAACTCATGGTGACTCCATGTGACAGAGTAGAACTGCTCGGTAGGAATTTCTAGGCTGTAATGGAGTCCTGATGTGACACTGTGGGTTAATGTACTGGACTGCAAGGTCAGTTTGAATGACAAGGTCAGTGGTTCAAGCGCACCAGCAGTTCCACAGAAACCTTATGCAGGGTTGCTATGTGATGGCACTTAACAACATCACTAGATCAATCTACTGCAAAGCTACTCGGTGGATTCATTTAGTGGCTGAGCAATTAACCATCACTCTTTTTTATCTACAATGGCTTTAAAACACACCAAATCTCAACTCCTTAATCTATAAAATGGGGTGACAATATTATTTCATGGGATGATTAAGATAAAATAAATATAAATATTTTATTAAAGTGACTGGTTCATAGTAAATACGTTGTTGTTGTTAGGTGCCACCGAGTCAATTCTGACTCATAGTGACTCTGTGTACAATAGAACGAGACACTGCCCAGTCCTGCACCATCCTCACAATCATTGTTATAATTTAGCCCATTGCTGCTGCCACTGTGTCAATCCATCTCATTGAGGGGTTTCCTTTTTTTCCAAGCATGATGTCCTTCTCCAGAAGCTGATCCCTTCTGATAAAATGCCTGAGGTATGAGAGGCAAAGTCTCACCACCTTGGCATCTAAGACACATTCTGGTTGTATTTCCTCCAACACAGATTTGTTTGTGCTTTTGGCAGTCCATGGTACTTCTCCAACATCATAATTCAAATGCATTGATTCTTCTAGTCTTCCTTATTCATTGTCTAACTTTCACATGCATATGAGATTATTGAAAATGCAATGGTTTGGGTCAGGTGCACCTTAGTCCTCAAACTAACATCATTATTTTTGAACACTTTAAAGATGCTTTATACAACAGACTTGCTTAATGTAATACATTGTTTGATTTCTTGATGACTGTTTCCATAAGTGTTCATTGTGGATCCAAGCAAAATGAAATATTTGACAACTTCAATCTTTTGTCTATTTATCATATTATTCACTGGTCCAGTGTAAGGAATTTTGTTTTCTTTATACTGAGGTATAATCCATAATGAAGGCTGTGGTCTTTGACCTTCAACAGTTAAGTATTTTAAGTCCTCTTCCCTTTCAGCAACAAGGTTGTATCATCTGTATATGGTAGGTTGTTGATGAATCTTTCTTCAGTCCTGATGCCACATTCATTTACATACAATCCAGCTTCATGAATGTAAAATAGTAAACACAAAAGAAGAAAAAACCAAGTCACTTGTTGTTGAATTAATTCTCACTCATGGTGTGTCAGAGTATACTCCATGTGTGTCAGAGTAGAATTTTTCTCCATAGGATTTTCAGTGACTTTTATCATTCAAAAGCAGATCACCAAGTCCCTCTTCTCAAGGTACCTCTGGATATCACGAGTCTTTCATATAGTAGTCAAACACTTAACTGTGTGTGCCATTCAGGACTCCTAAACACAGAATAAATATTAATTGCTTTTTATTACTCTTTAATATAATCTAGACGACTACTGCACCTCAAGTGATAAGATAAAAAAGGACCTGGCTATGAGGAAGCTGTGCGTAGGCTGAGACAGTTGTTCAAACAGAACAAGGGAACACTGAATGGTTTCATATTAGGAAAGGTAGGCACCATTTCATCACACTTATTCAATCTGTCTGCTGAGCAAATAATCCAAGAAGCTGGGTAATATGAAGAAAAACGTGACAACAGGATTGCAATAAGGCTCATACAAACTTGTTTGCTGAAAGTGAAGAGAACTTAAAATACTTACTGATGAAACTGAAAAACCACAGCCTTTGGTATGGATTGCATCTCAATGTAAAAAAAAAAAATCCTGACCACTGGACCGATAACCAGTAACCATACAAATGGAGAAAAGATTAAAGTTGTCAAAGACTTCATTATTCTCGTATCGACCATCAACTCTCGTGGAAGCAGCAGTCAAGAAATCAAATGACAAATCTGCTGCACAAGACCTCTTTAAAGTGTTGAAGAGCAAAGATGTCCATTTGAGGACTAAGGTGCATGTCACTCAAACCATAGGATTTTCAATAGCCTCATATGCACATGAAAGTTGGACAGTGAATAAGGAAGATAGTAGAAGAGTTATGGTGTTGGAGAACATTGAAAATACCATGGACTGCCAAAAGAACAAACAGATCTGTGCTGGAAAAAATATAGCCAGAGTGTTTCTTGAAAGCCAGGATGGTCAGAATTCATCTCCTATACGTCAAACATGCAGTCAGGTGGGATCAGTCACTGGAGAAGGATATCATGTTTGTTAAAGTGGAGGGCCAGAGAAAAAGAGGTAGACCCCCAAAGAGATGGATTGGCACAGTGGCAGTAGCAATGGGCTCAGTTGTGGAAATGAATGTGAGGTTGGCCCAGGACTGGGCAGTGTTTTGCTCTGTTGTATATCAGGTTGCTATGAGTCTATGCCAACTTGATGGCACCTAATAACAAAAACAACTTATGTTCTAGAGAACGACTTGCTTACCATTTTTAGCACTTTGCCTCTGACTTGTAGAACTAAACCTGTCTATTGCAGAGGTTCTATAAATACTTGTTGAATTGTTGTTGTTGGTAAGTGCTGAGTCAATTCCAACTCATTGTGACCCTGTATAGGATTTTGAGGAGCAGCTGCTGAGTTTCAACTGCTGATGTTGCCATTGAAAGAACTATGCTTATCCTACAGTGTCATACCAAGATGATTAGTTCATTTAAAATTGCTGCCTAAGCAGCCATCCAAGGCACAACAATTGGTCTCTTTTCACCTGGAGAAACAGAGAAAGAAGGAGAGTCCGGAATAGAAAGAGAATATGAAATGTATACCTAATTGTCTCCTTGAACAATTACCGTCTTTGCTATGATAACCAAACTGGATAGTGCCCAGTTAAAATTACTGAACATTCTGATCAAAGAGTCTATAGAAGAATCCTAAGTTAAAGGGGGGAAATACAGAACAGAATTTAAAATTTCATGGACTTCAGTCTTTTTGGAGTCATGGACGCTCCACAGATGGACTCTTGAAACTATTGGCCAAAAATAATGTTTTAATCTTAAACTAAAAATATCTGGTGAAGCCTTCTTGAAAAATAGTTTAGCTTAACTAGTTATGTAATAATTTAGACTAACTGGTTAAAAATGTTTGCATGGCATATACTCTTTTAAGAATTACCCATATGGGAATAAATTGACAACAGCAACTCAAAAGATAAGATAGGACATTAGGATACAGTGAATTTATATTCCTTTTGGAAGAACAGCTCATAAAAAGAGAGTGAAAATTGTTGCACAACTCAAAGAATGTAATTAATGTTACTGAATTGTACATGTAGAAATGTTAAATTGATGTATGTTTTGCTATGTATATTCTCAGCAACAGCAGCAAGACAAATTAAAAAAAAAAGTTTTTTTTAAGAATTACGGGGAGCAGAAAGCCTCATCTTTCTCCCGCGGAGTGGCTGGTAGTTTCGAGCCGCTGACCTGAAGGTTCGCAGCCCGATTCGTAACCACTACACTACCAGAGCATAGCCCCGGATAAATGCAAGGTGGTTGGACACAACAAAGCAGTGATTTTATATGTTTATATATAACCAAAGGCAGAAGCTTGGCATCATGACAGAGGAACAGAGCAGAAGGGACCTGGTATTGAGCAAGTGTGAGGTAAATCCTTGGGAAATTATGAGAACCAGGCCTCCATCAAAGACAAGTGTGACTGAATATGGCAATAATCAGACAGGTGTCAGGAACATTGCATGTGGCTGGGAATTATACTTACCTGTGAGTTTGCTGTGAAAATTAAACAAGTGAATATTATGCCTAGGTTCTTAGAAGAATTCCAGATAGCATGTAAATTAGTAAGTGATGGTGTGGACCATAGATCCTATTCTTTACTAGACCTATGAGTTCTAGGGAGCAGTGCAAATCTGTCTTGTTATTGAATGGAACCCCTGCACCTTATATACTGCTGAAACCTCACAGATGTTAAGTAATTATTTGATTCGCATTAGAGACAGTGCTATGAGCTGCCTCTTGAGGGGAAGTTCAGCATACCAAGAAGGCAGAGGGTAAGTGGTGCTTTCCAGGTAAAAGGAATAACTTGCACAGAAGCAGGGCGGAAGTGAACAGCAAAGACTGGGATCATGGGTAGATCAATAAAGCAGGGGAATGGAAGAGGGATCTGAGGAATAGGTAGCAGACTTTGCATGCTATGCACATTTGTTTGTTGCTAAATGTGTATTTTTCTCTATCCAATTAATTTATTAATCCCACTGAGGAAAAAACCTTGCTTAACCAGTCAACCACAGAGTTTTCAGCATACCTAATTATATGACTTGGCTCCTTGTCATTTTGTCTTACCCTGATTGAACATTACCATCTACCTAACTGTCCCTTTTTAAATATTCTTGTTTGTTTTCACTACAGTGTGGGTGATAAGGCCGAATACTGATGCCAAAGTCTTAATTAGAAAGGAACTCTAACGATACATTCAAATGACAAGAAAAGTACAGTCCGATTTCAGTTTTTGCCAGGCTAATTGTGATCATTTTGATTACTGAATATTTACATTTTCAAAATATTTCTGTATGGTTTGAATTTCTGAAAAACGAGATGATCCTTCTGCAAAGCCAACAGGCTATTTGGAAGCCTTCATGATTTCTGCCTTTATCAACATATAACTCATTTTCTATTTTCTATGATATTTATCAAGCAAGATTTTTTGCAATCAAATATGGATTTTTCCAAATTAAATATTAGTAGTGTCTGTTTTACCAATGAAAATAGTTTTCACCTTGTCAGAAATACGATAATGTCTTATTTGTTAGCTGCTCAAAATGTACTTGGTTTATTAACCTTCCCTTTAAATGGAGAAAAAAACAATTACTTGGAATTGGATTAGTCTATGTAGCATAGTGGTTACAAATCAGGCTGCCAACCTCAAGGTCAGCAGTTCAAAACTACCAGTGGTTCCGCATGAAAAAGATGAGGCGTTCTGCTCCCATAAAGATTTACAGTCTTGGAAACCCTGTGCAGGGTCACTATGAGTCGGAACCGACTCTACGGTACTTAACAACAACAACAACAATCTTGCCCTCACCAATGTTTTTCATACACCCATTTCTATCCTATCCACCCGCCAGACTTCCAAAGTACTCTGCGTATCTCTCTTATATTTGTTCCTTGTTTTATACATTGCATTTGAATTTATTTGTATATGGCTTATGTTCACACGAAAATGTAGTTTCTTGAAAAGGATTCATTCCCTACGGGGCACACTGATATAT
>NW_006408529.1:21143671-21152858 GCF_000296735.1 Chrysochloris asiatica | reverse complement strand
TAGCTGATGAGTTTGAACTACCAATCTTGTGGTTCAAATGAACCTTTCAGTCCACCACATTAACCCTCAGTACCACACCAGGACTCTCTCTCTCTCTCTCTCTGTCATATATATATATATATATATGACAGAGAGAGAGTCCTGGTGTAGTACTGTAGGATAAGCACTAGACTGCTAACCTCAAGCTTAAAATGCTAAGGGTGACTCAAACCCACTAGCCACTCCTCAGAAACTCTATTCAGCATTAATATAAGCAAGAATTCACTTAATGAAAGTTAACAACAACAATATATACATACAATACATCTTGTTGTTGTCAAGTTCTGTTGAGTCAGTTCTGACTCACAGTGACCCTATAGAGAGGGTTTTTCTGAGGAGTGGCTGGTGGGTTTGAACTACTGACCTTGTGATTAGTAGTCCAGTGCTTATCCTACAGTGCTATATATTTCTATAAATCTTTTTTCAACAAATATAGTGCTTACACTTAAAATGCATATTATAGAATAAAATATATTTCAGTTTCCCAAAATGAATGCATAAATAGTGTTGGTGGTGGTGGTTATATGCCATGGAGTTGCTTCCAATGCATTGCAACTTCACACAGGTTTCTGAGGCTACAAATCTTGATGAGAGCAGAAAGCCTCATCTTTCTCCCTCAAAACAGCTGGTAGTTTCAAACTGCTAACCTTCAGGTTAACAGCATGGCTTTTAACCACTACGCTAAAAGGGCTCCTTAATAATAAATAGATATGGCAAATTGTAAATATAAATAACTTCACTTTAGTCTGCGTTCTGAAGATAATTTTATCTCCATATATAAGCAACTTTACGGCTTGACCTTTAAAACTGAGACTTTACAATCATAGCCAACAAGAAAATAAGATAAAAGATAGAATTTTTTTTTTCCATATCATTTGCATTTTTCAAAACCTAAGACACCTGATTTTTTAAGAAACAAGCTACCCTTTGCTCTCTTACCTATTGCTTGGATAGAATGTCATTACCCAACCAAAGAATATCTTTTACTATGCATCTTGTTGGGCCTATATGATATGTGGCAGTAGTTACATTGTCACTCCAGGCTGAGGAAGTGGATGTCTGTGTATTGATCCAGTCTGTATTACATTCAGTGAACACATATTGGAGGAGCCACACATAAATGGAGCGAGGTCCACCAGGAAGCACTTGGAGCAAAGCCACCCTGAAAAGTGTCCCATCAGAAATTCCATATTGGATTTTGAAACATTAGAGTGAGACATACATAATTATTGTGAATTCTAAGAGTTGAGGTTGTATGTAAAGACTACTACCATCAATCTGCCTAATATAATAGTCAGCGAGATGAATTAGCAAAGTGGCAGCATCAATGGGCTCAAGTGTGGCAACAATTGTGAGGTTGGCCCGGGACCGGGCAGTGTTTCGTTCTGTTGTACATAGGGTTGCTATGAGTCGGTACTGACTCAATGGCACCTAACAACAACATACAATAGAAGACAGAATCTATCCAAATACAGCAAAATACAGTATTATGAATATCACATAGCAAGGGAAAGGAACTCTAAAACATTAGCTTTGCTCCAGGCCTTTGCACATTTCATTATAAAACTTGGCTTTGTCATCTCAAAAACTGCCCTCTGCAGTTTTCTGTTCAGCTCGTTTTCTTCTTTAATCTTCCATTCACTTTATCTTCTCTATGCTCTCTATGCTCAAGAGCAAGTTTTAGCATCGTTTCTGACATCTATTTTGGTTTTTTCTTTCTTTCCTATATATATATATTTTTTTTTTGATGACCTTTTGATTTCTTCATGAATGATGTTCTCAATGTCATCCCACAACTCTTCTGATTTTCAGTCATTGGTATATAAATATCTTCCTGAGATGATCTCTAAATTCAAGTGGGATATATTCAAGGTAATTTTTTTTTTTTTGGTGGAGTGATTTTAATATTCTTCAGCTTCATCTTGAACTTGTGTATGAGAAAGTGATGGTTGGCTTCACTGTCTGCCTTCTTTTGGCTAATGATTTTGAACTTCTACACCATTTCTTCTCACTGGTGTAGTCAATTAGGTTCTTGTGTATTTCATCTGGTGAGGTCCATGTGTATAGTTACTGTTTTAAAAATGTAGTTGCAATAAATAAATAATTGGCCTTGCAAAATTCTATTATTTGATCTCCAGAATCATTTCTATCACCAATGCCATACTTCCCAATTACTGATCCTTCATCTTTGTTTCCAACTGTCATATTCTAGTCCTAGTAATTATCAGTGCATCTTGAGTACATATTTGATCAATCTCACACTAAAGATGTGGATTGTTCTTGTTAAGTTGATTCCAACCCATAGTGTCCCTGTATAGGGTTTCCAAAGAGCAGCTGGTGAGCTTGAACTGCCAACCTTACAGTTTGAACACCTTTGTAATCTGGTGCCTTACCCCACAGCAAGACTCCAAAAGTAAATTTCATCATCATTAGTGTTAGTGTAGTTGGTGCATAAATTTGAATAATAGTATTAATGATTCTTCCTTGTACACATTTGGATATTATCCTATCACAGACAGCATTGTACTTCAAGACAGATTTTGAAATGTTATTTTTGACATTGAATGTAACACTATTCATTTTCAATTTGTCATTCCTGGCATAGTAAACCACATGATTTTCAGATTCAAAATGGTTAATACCAATCCACTTCAATTCACAAATACCTATAATATCCATCTTTATGTGTTATATTTAATTTTGACAACTTAAATTTTCCTAGACTTATACTTCTTACATTCCATCATTTGATTATATTCATGGATGTTTGCAGCTATTTCTCCTCATTTTGCAAATAAAGATCACAAAAGCTTTGCTTTATTCACTATACTTTGAAGAGGCAGCTCTTCCACAGTTGTATTTTGAATGCTTTCTAACCTGACAGGCTCTTCTTCTGGCGTGATAGCTGATAATGTTACACAGTAATTCATAATATTTTCAACTTCCGACACTACATCTGACAATGTTCTGTTGCTATTCACAAGGTTTTCAGTGACTATCCATTCAGAAGCCATCTACTTCTTTTTATTCCTAGTCTGTGTTAGTCTGGAAGCTCTGCTATAACCTGTCATACTGTTGGTAGTTTAAAATACTGGTGGCATAGCTTCCAGCATCACAGCAATCACAGTACAACAAATGGACAGACAAGTAGTAGAACAGTATGTAATATTATAAACTATAACAGTCAATAAACAAATGACCACTGAATCAATAGAGTAGCCTGATGCTTTAAGTACAAGTGGAGTCACACTTGATGGACAGGTTTCCAGAATAAGAGCAGACTAGGAAGAAGAAAAGTGGTAGACAGTCCACTTATGAGGGATTAGTGCCTGAAAACTTTATGAATAGTGGTGAAACACAGGCAGATATGTTGTTGTTGTTGTTGATAATTGTCACCAGGTTGTTTCCAGCTCATAGTGACCCTGTGTAGGATTTCTGAGGAGCAGCTTCTAGGTAGTACATGAAAATGAACTCCTCAGTTTGAAAGTCATTCAAAATATGACTGAGGAAGCTTCCTCCTCAAGGTATAGTCTACTGTAATGACAGGATGGTGAAAAGTTTTCAGGACCTTCATTTGCTGATAAGGAATAACTCAAAATGAGAAGAAATAACTGCAAATACCCACTGATAATCTATATGTGGAATGTCAGAATATGAATCTACGAAATTTGGAAGTCCTCAAAATAAAATGGAACATTAGTTGGCTAAAATGGACAGTTATTGGTCATTTTGAACCAGACAGTCAGAATGATAAATTAAAGGCAAATGGTGCTGTTTTTGTCTTCAAAAAGAACATTTCAAAATATATCTTGAAATAAAATGCTGTTTGTGATAGAATAATATCTCTATGTCTACAAAGAAGATCAATTACTACAACAATTTTCAAATTTACCCACGAAGTACCAAACCCAGTGATAAAGAAACTGAAGAATTCTACCAACTTCTTCAGTCTGAAATTAACGAAAAACACAATCAAGATGATTGAACAATAGGATGAATGTAAAACTAACGTTCTCCCATGTAAACTATCACATAATTCACATTAAAACATTTTTAAAAAAACGCTATGGGAAAAAATGCATTGATAATTATTGGTGATTGGCATGCAGAAATTGGAGATAAAGTGGAGAGATCAGTGGTTGAAAAATATGACCTTGAAAATGGAAATGACACTAGAAATCACATGATAGAATTTTACAAAACCAATGACTTATTCATTGCAAATAATTTTTTTTTCAACAAGATGAATGGCAATTACGCTCATGGACCTCACCGGCTGGAATAAAAGAAATCAAATTGACTGCATCTGTGGGAAGACACAATAGTTAAATAGCCAAAACCAGGTCAATTGATGGAACAGATCATCAATTGCTCCTATGCAACTTCAGCGTGAAACTACTAAAGAAATTCAAACAAATCCATGTGAGCCAAAATACAACCTTGAATACATAAATTTAGAGACCATCTCAAGAACATATTTGACACTTTGAACACAAATGTCCCCAAACCAGAGACATTGTTGAATGACATCAAGAATATCATACACAAAGACATCAAAGGTCATTAATGAGGCAAGAAAAAAATTGTAAAAACGAAAGTGGATGTCAAAAGAAACTCTGATTTTATGACAGAAAGAAATTTAAGCTTCTCAGAAGACCCTGGAAATGGGAAGAGAGGGGCAAAGAAGGATGGCTTAAGGTGGAAGGGGGGGGTGGGTGGGAATGGCTTGCCAAAATCTTGGGTAGAGTGGTCTACATCATTTGGCCTCACCTGAATGGGGCCACAGTAAATCTCCTGTGTCAAGAGTCCCGGACTTTGTCCCAGCCCCACTATGTCATTCAGCCACAATGATGGCAGAGAATATCAGAATTTATACCCCATTTCTCACTGGAGAAGAAAACTTGTCATCTGGATTTGCAAAGAAGGTTCTAGCTTATGCTCATATTACATTATCTTTACCATGTGCTAGGATATCATGATGAAAAAGCTCCACATCATCAGTCAAACTAAGGCCAGGGGCAGACTGTGGAACAGACCATCAATTACTTATAAGCAAATATAAACTGAAGAAAATGAAAACAAGTCCCTGAGAGCCAAAATATGACCTTGAATATATCCCACCTGAATTTAGAGATAATCTGAAGAACTGATTTGATACATTAAACACTAAAGAGCAAAGACCAGAAGAATTGTGGGATGACATTAAGAACACCATACATGAACAAAGCAAAAAGACATTGAGAAGACAAGAAAAAAGGAAAAGTTAAAATAGATGTCAGAAAAAACACTGGAACTTGCTCTCTAGCATAGAGATGCTAAAGCAAATGGAAGAAAGGAGGACATACAAGAGCTGAACAGAAAATTTCAAAGATCAACTTGAGAAGGTAAAGCCAAATATTACAACAAAATGTGCAAAGATCTGGAATCAGAAAACCAAAAAAGAAGAACATGTTCAGCATTTCTCAAGCTAAGAAAACTGAAGAAAAACTTCAAGCCTCAACTTTTGTTATTGAAAGATTATCTGAGCAAATTATTGAATGATACAGAAAGCATCAAGAGAAGATGGAAGGAATACACAGAGTCACTGTACCAAAAGGAAATGGTTAATGTTCAGCCATTTCAAGAGATAGTATACAATCAAGAGCCAATGATACTGAAGGAGGAAGTCCAAGGTGCATTGAAGGAATTGGCAAAAAAACAAGGCACCAGGAACTGTTGGAATAAAAATTGAAAATTTTCAAGAAAGTGAGACAAAACAGGAGGCACTCACTCATCTCTTCCAAGAAATTTGGAAGACAACTATCTGGCCTACTGATTGGAAGAGATCCATATTTGTGCCCATTCCAAAAGAGTCGTAACTCAAGGGAATATGGAAATCATCGGACAATCTTTTTGATATCCTATGTGAGTAAAGTTTTACTAAAGGTAATACAGAAATGGTTGTTAGCATACATTGACTGAGAATTTCCAGAGGTTCAAACCGGATTCAGAAGAAGCCGTGGAATGAGGGATATCATTGCTGATATACGATGGATCTTGGTTGTAAGCAGAGAATACAGAAAGATGTTTACCTGTGCTTTATTGACTATGCAAAGGCTTTTGATTGTGTGGATCATGACAAGCTATGGACAATATTGTGAAGTATGAGTATTCCGGAACACTTAATTGTGCTCAGGAGGAATCTGTACTTGGACCAAGAAGCAGTTGTTCAAACAGAACATGGGAACACACAATGGTTTAAAATTAAGAAAGGTGTGAAACAAGGTTGCATTCTTTCACCATACTTATTCAACCTCTATGCTGAGGAAATAATCCAGTTATATGAAGAAAAATGTGGCATCAGGATTTGAGGAAGAGTCATTAATAACCTGCAATATGCAAATGATACAACCTTGCTTGCTGAAAGTGAAGAGGATTTAAAACATTTACTGATGAAGATCCAAGAGCAAAGCCTTTGGTATGGATTACATCTCAATGTAAAGAAAACAAAAATACTCACCATTGGACCAATAAACAACATTCTTATCAATGGAGAAAAGGTTTACACTGTCAAAGACTTCATTTTTCTTGGATCAACTGTCAACCCTCACAAAAGCAGAAGTCAAGAGATCAAACATCGTATTGCATTAGGCAAATCTGCTGCACAAGACCTTTGAAAGTGTTGAAGAGCAAAGATGTCAGCTTGAGGACTAAGGTGCACCTGACCCAAGCCATGGTATTTTCAATAACCTCATATGCATGCAGAAGCTGGACAGTGAATAAAGAAGACCATAGAAGAATTGACTCTTTTGAGTTATGGTGTTGGAGGAGAATATTGAAAGTGGCATGGGCTGCAAAAAAAACCAAGAGATCCGTTTTGGAAGAAGTGCAGCCATAGAGTTCCTTGGAGGCCAAGATGGCCGAACTTTATCTCTTATACTTCAGACATATTGTCCAGAGGGACCAGTAGCTTGAGAAGGATATCATGTTTGGTAAGGTGGAGGGTCGCATAAAAAGAGGAAGACCCCCAACAAGATGGATTTGCCAAGTAGCAGCATCAATGGACTCAAGTGTGGCAACAGTAGTGAGGTTAGCTGAGGATCAGGCAGTGTTTCGTTCTGCTGTGCATAAGGTCGCTATGAGTCTGTACCTACTTGTTAGCACCTAACAACAACAACAACAAAAGGATATCACATTAAAGGGGAAAAAGTAAAATACTCAAATGTGCTTGTAATATAAAATTAATATTATTGAGAGTATCTGCTTTCCAGACTGAAGTGATTCATTCATTATTGTAGTCTTGCGTTAGTCCTTCATAATTTGTGGTTATTATACTTTTCTTTTTAATACAAAAAGATTTATAAAAATAAAAACTTGCAAAGCAAAAAAAAAAAGAAACTCTGAAACTTGCTTTTAAATATAGAGAATGTAACGTGACTGCAGGAAATGATGAAGCTAGAGAGCTGAACAAAAATTTCCAAAGAGTGCCCATGAAGATAAAGTAAATTACAATGAAATTTACAAAGACCTGGAGTTAGAAAACCAAAATGGAAGCAGAAATTCAAGTCTTAAATTGCAATATAGAAAGATTCTATGGTAAAAATTTTAAATGATACAAAAAAAAAAATCATCAAAAAAAGATGGAAGGAATAAAAAAAAGTGGATGGAAATGATTTGGTGCTAAACCTCTTGATGCTCAACCATTTCAAAAGATAGCATATGATCCAAAATCAATAATACTGAAGGGAGAAGTTCAAGCTGCACAGAAGGCACTAGTGAAAAACGCTCCAGGAATTGATGAAATACAAATTGAAATATTGTAACAAAATGAGGCAGCACTGGAGGCATTCCCTCTTCTATGCCAGAAAACTTGGAAGACAGTGAGCTACTTGGCCAACTGATTGGAAGAGATCCATGTTGTGCCTGTTCCAAAGAAAGGTGACCCAAGGAAATGTGAACATCATCAAACAATATAAATATAATATGCAAGTCAATTTTGCTGAGGATACTTAAAAAATAGTTGCCAGAAACTCAAGCTGAATTCAGAAGAGAATGTGGAACGAGAGACATCATGCTGGCGTCCAATGGACAATGGCTAAAAGCAGAAACTACCAGAAAGATGTTTACTTGATCTTTATTGACTATGCAAAGTCATTCGACTATGTGGATCATAACAAACTATGGATAGCATTACAAAGAATGGGAATTTCAAAACACTTTATTGTGTTTATGAAGAAACTATACATAAATCAAGAAGAAGTTGTTACAATAGAACAAGGAGATACTGGATGGTTTAAAATCCGGAAAGGTGTATACCAAGGTTGGGCTGTTCACCATATTTGTTCAATCAGTACGTTGATAAGAAGTTGAATTATATGAAGAAGAACAGAACATCAAGATTGGAGGAAGACTCATTAAGAACTTATGATATACATACAACTTTGCTTGCTTGAAGATGTGGATTTGAAATATTAGCTGATAAAAATAAAAAAACTATAGCTTTCATTATGGATTACAGTTCATTGTAAAGAAAAGGAAAATCCGTACAAATGGACCAATAAATAACATCGTGATAAATGGAAAAAAGAGATTGAATTTATCAGGCTTATTTTGCTTGGATCCACAATCAATGCTCAAGGAAGCAGCAGTCAAATGCTAAAGAATATATTGTGTTAAGCAAATCTGCTGCAAAAGAACTCTTTGAAATGTTAAAAAGCAAAGATATAGCTTGAAGACTAAGATGCACCTGAATTGAGTCTTGGTATTTTCAGTCACTATATATATATATTTCCTGGTAGGATAAACACTAGACTACAAGGTTGCTACTTAGAAACCCTATACTGGGTCACTATGCATCAATACTGACTGACAGCACTTAACAGCAATTGCATATGTTTGTAAAAGTAGAAATATGAATAAGGAAGACAGTAGAAGAAAAGTTACATTTGAAAAACAGTGTGGATGAGTAATACTGAAAATACTACGGACTGCTAGAAGAACAAGTAAATATATGTAGAATGAGTACAGCCAGAATGGTTCTTAGAAACCAGGATGGCAAGACCTCATCTCTAGTACTTTGGACATACTGTAGGGAGGGATCAGTCCCTAAAGAAAGACACTATGCTTGGCAAAGTGCAGGGTCAGCAAAAAAGAGAAAGACACGCCCCCC
>NW_006408529.1:21137826-21143571 GCF_000296735.1 Chrysochloris asiatica | reverse complement strand
AAAAAAAAAAAAAAATGATTGTGTGGATGGAGCTTGACCAGGTAGTGTTTCTTTCTGTCATACATAGGGTCACTATGAGTCAGAACTAAGCAACAACAAAGACAGTTGAAGATTGGTGCATCTCCTTTCTCCTAGGGATTATTTAATCCATTTGGTAAATATGAGCATTGATACCTGTCTCTTTGACTTGCCTTGTCTTTGGGCAACCTGTTTTAAAACCTGGAAGGTATTGCAATCTTTGTCATGTGCTGGGGGAAAGCATGAAGGAGTCGTTCTCCTCCTACCCCTACCCATGCAAACAGCCATGTTTGGGTCTCACTTGGTTTTCCTCCATGTAAGGATGTGGCCAGGGAGCTCTAGGAAACCCAAGCACTGTTGTCTCCATGGAACCCGGGCTGACAAGGCAAAGCAACTCCGTACTGAATGGGGAGGTCATGGTGTCCAGCAGTAACTGACTGTCAGTCAGGAATGTCCTGCTGGTGATAGCCTACAGAAGCCTGGTCTCTGTATTGTTATTTATTTTTGTGCAAACACAAATCATGTGCTTTGCAATGAAATCTCGAAAGGAACGTCATGTCCCTGTAGGACACACTACCCCCAAGGATCTAAAAGAGGAGATTGATACTCAACTGTCCAGTGTTCATTTTATCAAGTATGAACTCCAGCTCCTTGCAGATGATGATGACAGACTGCTACAGCTGGAAACCCAGGAAAATCAAAATTACTACAAGTAGCATACAAGGAGATCTGGCAGCATAGTGATTACGAATCGGGCTGCTAATCTCATGGTCAGCAGTTCGAAACTACCAGCTGCTCCATGGGAGAAATATGAGGCTTTCTGCTTCCATAAAGATTTACAGCCTCGGAAACCCTGTTCAGGGTTGCTATGAGTGGGAACCGACTCCATGGCACATAACAACAACAATCATACAGGTTGAAAGCTCTGGGCCCAACTGTGCCTCTGAGATCCCACTCATGCTGTAGGCTAGCATCCCATTTCCCTAATAGGCAGGAATTTCCGTTCCTACCTGCTAGATCTTCGATGTACTGACTCTCCTTTCAAGGGTGGTGAGCAAGGCCCTCATTGATACCTTGTTAGATGGCTATGAGACGCTGTTTGTGGGACACAGTGAGTACCTATGCTACCAAGAGGCCCTGCGTGAGCTGGCCACTGTGGTCAAAGCACAAAGTGGGAGTCTCAGCGCCACTGCCAGTCAACAGCCTTATCCAGTCATCTGAAGTCTCTCTAACAACAATCCGGGTGACATACCTCCCCTCCAGTCAAAAGAGTAAATATGCCAGGCACTTCCTCAAATTGAAAAGCTTTAAGGACAATGGTGTCCTGGGGTGGCGCTGTGGGTTAATGAAAGCTGGACTGCAAGGTCAGTTTGAACCACAAGGTCGGCAGTTCAAGCTCACCATCTACTCCTTGAAAACCCTATACAAGGTCGCTATGGGTCAGAATCCACTCAACGGCACTTAACAACAACAAGGACAATAGAGTACTGAGGTGGCACTGTCGGTTAATACACTGAACTGCAAATTCAGTTTGAACCGAAAGATCAGCAGTTCAAGCTCACTAGCCACTCATTGGAACCCTACACAGGGTCCCTATGGGTTGGAACTGACTCCATGGCACTTAACAACAACAACAACAACAAAGGCAAATATAATACATTGGAGAGTAATCGATGATAAAGCTGAATGGGACAACAGTTCGAAACTACCAGCTGTTCTGCGGGAGAAAGATGAAGGTTTCTGCTCCCGTAAAGATTTACAGCCTCAGAAACCCTGTACGGGTCGCTATGAGTTGGAACCAACTCCATGGCGCATAAAAACAACAACAACAACTCTCTTTGTAGATTGGATGGAGTACAGTGTGCATACTGAACAGTCCTCAGGTTAATCTGCCCTGCAGCACCAGACTCTGTCGACCTTAACTGATGCTCCCTTTGTATGCAGAGCTCATGCGTGGAGGCCCTTTTTTATGGGATAGTTCAGAACAACAGCTAAAATCATTTCCCCCAATAACACTTTTTCTGGAATTCAATTCATTTGTTAACTTTTAAGGTTTTTGTCAACTCTTCCTTAAAAAATCTCACCTGGTTTTGATCATCATTAGTTCAGTTGTCCTATTCCAGAATATTTAATCCCAAAAGTTAAAGTTGATGTGAGGGCACTTGATGGTTTCCATTACCGACCCCACTGTTGGACACAGTTAAATGAGAACTGTTTAGATTTGGGGCATTTCAAGCTGATTGGTGGGAAAGGCAGACAGAACCAGAGGGACAGGTTAAGTGGGGGAATGAGTGATGTGTGAAGCAGTGTACTCTGGTACTCCACTTAAACCAAAATATGTTGTGACATTCACACAATTTTCCCTGAAGTGTAACGATCTGCCATTCCACTTTCACTCCCTACTTTTGAGACTAAATTGAATAAAAGGGACTGTTCTGATATCTGGCATAATTCTATTTACCTTCCTTTAATGGGGATACTATGGGACAATGTGAAGAAATGGCTTTCTCAAACAATGCACTGGTCTAATTTTATAAATTAGTTATTTAATAAAATGAACTATTAAAAGAAAAAAAAAAAAAAGAATGAAAAAAAAGCCAGGAAGGATATGTCATAAGCTAGAGAAGATAGGCCATCATGAGCAGTAGAATAAAATGTGAAACTGAAATATCATTCCAAATAAACTTTTTATTTCCCTTGTGATAATACTTTACATTATCAAATGGCTGCAATTCCCCTCAGGCTTCAGTGAGAAAGAATAAAAAACATAAGGGAAATAAAACTATTTATATTGATTCACCTGCACCCAGAATCACTAAGTTTGCCCAGTACTATAAATGTTTATTTGGCCACAGATGGTACACACTTTTTTTTTTCCTTCACATTATTGCTAAAGCACTATAAATGCCTATATTCAAATGGATGGATGGTCTCAGATTGGTGACCTTCTATAAATTAAGATAGATATTGGATGTTTTACATTAACATGACTATAAAACCTTTCAAGTAAGATTTAATAATTAAATAGATTTGAAATTTTTACATTGACATTATGATAATTTAAGTACTGCTTTCCTATAGCAGTTAATTTATCAATTCAAAGGAAATGTAAGTCCTTATCATTATCATGGATTCTCTGAGCCATGCAGAAAGTTAATGCACTCAGCTGTTATCCAAAGGAAGTTGGAGTCCATACATAAAAACCTGAAATGAAAGGTCTGTTTATGTTCAAAACAAAATCAACTACTGAAAATTCTGTGTTATATTGTTGGTATTGGTGTAGTGTGGTAATATAAGCACTCAACCATAAGGTTGGCTTGCATTGCAAGATCAGCAGTTCAAACTCTCACCAGCCACTTCTCAGAAACCCCATACAGGGTTGCTGTGAGTCAGAATCAACTCAACAGTACTTAACAACAACATTGTGGGTATTGCCGTCAATGTCACAAACAAATAGTATTTGAATTGTTGAATGACAGAAACAATGTGATTTGTAGACTTTCACCCAAAACACAATTGATAAAAAGAAATAATAGGAAATTATAAGGAGTTCAGTTCTACTGTGACACAAATGGATATACACTGAGTCATAGTTTATTTGAAAGCACCTTTTTAAAAAATAACTTTTGTGTCCACCTTACTTAAAAAATATAATCTACCACATAACACAGGAGACCTGGGTATATAGTGAGTTACAAGTTGGGCTAATAACCACAGGATCAGCAGTTTGCATCTACCAGCCACTTCGTTGGAGAAAGATGATGGTTTCTTCTTCAGAAAATATTTACAGCTTTGGAAACCCTTTACAAGGGTTGCTATGAGTCAGAATGAAATCCACAGCACACCACCACCCACTACAGTTAAGTAGATTCTGACTCATAGGGACTCCACGCAATAGAGTAAAAGTGTTACAAGGGTTGCTGAAATTATAAATCTTGACTAAAGCAGATGGTCACTGCTCATCTGTCAGTTTGTTGTAGTGTGGTGACTTTGGTGTTGCAATGATACTGGAAGCTATGCCACCAGTATTTTAAATACCAGCAGTTTCATCAATATTGAACAGGTTTCAGTTAAACGTCCAGACAAAGACAGACAAGGAAGAAGAAGAAAAATATTTCTGAATATTTTGCCACTGAAAGCCTTATGAATAGCAGCAGAATGTTATCAAATATACTGCTGGAAGATGAAAGCATCATGAATTTGTTGTTGTTTTTAGGAGCCATCAAGTCAGTACAGACTCATAGTAACCTTATGCACAACAGTATGAAATACTGCCTGGTCCTGGAACCATCTCACAATCTTTGTTACAGCTGAGTTCATTGCTGCTACCACTGTGCAAATCTGTCTCATTGGGGTCTTCTTCTTTTACACTGACCCTACATTTTACCAAGCATTATGTCCTTCTTCAGGAACTGTTCCCTCGTGATAATATGTCCAAAGAATGAGAAATGAAGTCTGATCACCCTGACTTTTAAGAATCATTCTGGCTGTACTTCTTCCAACACAAATTTGTTACTTCTTCTGTCAGTCCATGATACTTTTAACATTCTCCTCCAACACCATAACTCAAATACATTGATTCTTCTATGGTCTTCCTTCACTGTTCAATTTACATATGCATATGAGATTATTGAAAATACCTTAGTGCTCAAACTGATATATTTGCTCTTGAACACTTTAAAGAGGACTTGTACAGCAGTTTTGCTAAACCTAATATGTTGTTTGATTTCTTGACTGCTGCTTCCATGAGTGTTGATGGTTGATTCAAGTAAAATGAACTTTTTGACAACTTTGATCTTTTCTCTATTTATCATGATGTTATTTATTGCTTGAGTTGTGAGGATTTTTATTCTCTTTACATTAAGGTGCAATGCATACCAAAGGCTGTGGTCTGTGATCTTCATCAGTATTTTAAATCCTATTCATTTTCAGTAAACAAGGTTATATTATCTGTATTTTTCAGGTTGTTAATGAGCCTTCCTCCAATCCTGAGGACACGTTTTTCTTCATATAATATAACTTCTCAGATTGTTTGCTCAGCACATATATTGAATAAATATAGTAAAAGAATGGGGCAGAACAAACAAGATGGTGGATGAGGTGGACATGTAGCAAAGAGCTCTGCCAACAACACTACAGAACACCCGACCAAGCAGGTTCAGGGGATGGTCCCAGAACTCTGAACCACATATAAAGGAATACTTAGAAGGCTGGAAGGCTCACAGCTGGGGGAATTTGTGGCAGAAACAAGAAATCTATTGCTTTCTAGTCCAGGACGTTCGGCTGCTCCAGGAGCCGCCATCTTGGGTGAGATCACGTGGGGGAAGGATTGCAGCCACAGATGCCTGGCAACACTGCTGAGATAAAGGTGGGGACATTCTTTTCTTTTGGTAGCTGTTCATTGGTCCCTTGCTGTCTGAGCACCTCCATTCTGATGACTATAGTGGTGCCTGAGCAAGTGGGCACCCAAGCCCCACCCTCAGAGGGTACTACTACACATGCACACAGATCTCCTCAAAATTTAAAGAGACAGTTTCCAATTAAAACCAAACTAGAAAAAAGGCCTGAACGGGGATTGTGGAGCGGGACAAGCAGACAAAAGAGGAAATAGGCTGAAAATTAAATACTAAATTATGCCAAAAATGACCAACAGTGGTATCTTGAAACTTCTCAGGAAGAAGAGTGAAAAGGGAAGCCCATTTCCTGATCACATCTACCTGGAGGCAT
>NW_006408529.1:21128516-21135250 GCF_000296735.1 Chrysochloris asiatica | reverse complement strand
TAAAAGAATACAACCTGGCTCACACCTTTCCTGATTTTAAACCATTCTGTATCCCCTTATTCTGTTTGAATGACTGCCTCTTGATATATATACAGGTTCCTCATGAACACAATTAAGTGTTCTGGAATAATCATTCTTTGCAATGTTGCCCATACCTTGTCACGATGTACACAATCCAAAGCCTTTGTATAGTCAATAAAACACAAGTAAACATCTTTCTTGAATTCTCTACTTTCTGCCATGACCCATCTAATGTTAGCAATGATATCCCTCATTCAATGTCCTCATCTGAATTCAGCTTGAACCTCTGGCAGTTCCCAGTCAATGTACTGTTGCAGCCATTTTGAATTATCTTTAGCAAAAGTTTACTTGCATGTGACATTAATCATATTATCCAATGATTTCCTCATTTTGCTGGGTCACCTCTCTTTGGAATGGGCACAAATATGGATCTGTTCCAATAAATTTGCCAGGTAGGTGTCTTCCAAATTTCTTGACACAGATGAGTGAGTGCCTTCAGTGCTGCATCAGTTTATGGCAAGATTTCAATTTTTAATCTATCAATTCACAGAGTCTTGTTCTTTGCCAATGCCTTCACTGCCAATGCCTTCACTGCACTTCTGCCTTCAGTACCATTGGCTCTTGAACATATGCGGTCTCTTGAAATGATTGAACATCATCCTGGTTTTTTTTTGTTTGTTTTTTGGGTTTTCTTTGGTACAATGACTTTGTGTATTCTTTGCATCTACATTTCATGCTTTTTGCTTCATTCAATATTTTGCCCATGTTGTTTTAGTTAAGTGCTGGTGAGTCAGTTCCAATTCGTAAGAATCCTTTTTAGGCTTCCAAGAAGCAGCTGGTGGGTTTGAATTGCTGAACTTCTTATTCACAGTCCAGTGAGGATCTAGCAGCACCACACCAGGAGTCCATTTTACTAGTAGAATCTGTCAGTATTACAAGTCGAGGTTTGAAATTTTTCATCAGTTATTTCAGCTTGATAAATGTTGAGGATGTCCTTCCCTTTTGGTTTTCTAACTCCAGGTCTTTGCACATTTCATTGTAATATTTGACCTTCTTTTCTTCATATGCCTTTGAAATTTTCTGTTCAGCTTTTTTGCCTCTTCATTTGTTCCATTTTCTTTAGCATTACTATGCTGGAAAGCAAGTTTCAGAGTCTCTTCTGGCATACATTTTGGTCTTTTCCTTTTTTCTTGTCTTCTAATGACCTTTTGCTTTCTTCCTGTTTATATTCTTGATATCATCCCACAACTCTTCTGGTTTTTAGTCATTAGTGCTTAGTGCATATTCTTGAGATGATCTCTAAGTTTGGGTGAGATATGTTTAAGGTCATATTTTGGCTCTCATAGATTTGTTTAAATTTTTTCAGCTTCAGCCTGAACTTGCATTTGAGCAATTGATGGTCTGTTCTACAGTCTGCCTCTGGCCTTGTTTAGGCTAATGATTTGGAGCTTTTCTACCATATTTTTCCACAGATGTAGCCAATTTGATTTCTTTAGATTCCATCTAGTAAGGCCCATGTATATAGTCATCTTTTATGTTGTTTAAAAAGTATTTGCAATTAAGAAGTCATTATTTTTACAAAATTCTATCAAGTTATCTCCAACATCCTTTCTATCACCAAGGTCTTTGTTGTTGTTGTTAAGTGCCATCGAGTAGGTTCTGACTCATAGCAACCCTGTGCAGGGTTTCCAAGGAGCAGTTGGTGAGTGTAAGCATGGATTTTTTCCCTGTCTTCCTCATTCATTGTCCAATTTTCACAAACATATGAGGTGATTTAAAATACCATGGCTTAGGTAAGGTGCACCTTAGTCCTCAAAGAGACATCTTTGCTATCTAACAGTTTCAAGATATCTTGTGCCCAGAAGCACTAGATGGTACTTCTAGCAAGTGCTTTCACAGAGATCACACTAGAAGGTTCTGGATATAGTGGGAGAAAACATGGAACACAACTCAAAATTATTTTTAAAAATGACTATACTTATTGATTACAAAGATATGAAGAACCTGAGACTATGGTCCTTGGTTACCCTTCACGTCTAGAACTGAATTCACTCTCATGACTCAATTTTCAGTCAAGTAGCAGGTAGGTATATAGGAAAACAACAACACTAGTGAGGTATGCACACCATGGAATGATCAACCATTCAATATCAAAGGGTAGCATTTTCCAAAGGACAAAATTTAGAAAGATTGGGAAAGAAGGTGGAATGGAAAAAGAAAAATAAAATAACATGGAGGAAGAGAGATAACTGACGCTACATTGAGGGAATTGTAATCATTGATATGAAATGAAGTATAAGATATATTGAATATAAAATTGATGATCTTCTCCATAAACCTTCGCTCAATACACAGTAAACAGTTAAAAGCAAAATAAAATAAACCGGTTCTTATGCAACAGATTTTCCCAGTGCAGTATGTGCTTTGATTTCTTGACTGCTGCTTCCCTAAGCATTGTTTGTGGAGCCAAGTAAAATGAAGTGTTTGATAAATTCCATCTTTTCTCCATTTATTATGATGCTGTTTACTGGTCTAGCTGTCGTGATTTTTGTTTTTCATAGTAATTCATACTGAAGCTTGTATTCCTTGATCTTCCTCCTCAAGTGCTTCAAGTCTTCCTTTCAGCAAGCAAAGTTGTGTTATGTGTATGTCACAGGTTGTTAATAAATCTTCCTCTGATCCTTCTTTTCTTCATAAAGTCCAGCTTCTTGGATTATTCACTCAGCATAAAAATTGAATAACTGTGGTGAGAGGATACAACCCTGGCACAAACCTTTCCTAATATGAAAGCACACAGGTTCTTCTTGTACTTTTTAAACAACTGCAAATCTCTAGAGTAATGATGCATTACATTGATGATATGTTAATATCAAACACTGAAATATAGACTATAGATGATTTGAATACAGTGGTGGCTCACATAATCAACAGAGAGGCTAGTGAAAAAAATCTGGGGCCCTTTCTGATTGATGAAATTCTTGGGAATAACTTGAGCAGGAGCCACCCATGAATAAGTTGCTGTCACCACCTACCCTCAAGACTAAGCAAGAAGCCTGACATTTGGTTGGACTATTAGGATTTGTGAGAACATATATTCCACATCTGGGAATATTGCTGGCTTTTATCCTTAAAAACATTCACAAGAAAATGCATTTTAATGGGAATCAGAGCAACAGCAGGCTATGTCTGAATTACAGAAAGTGTTCTCATTTTCCCTTCCTCCCAGTCCTTATGAGCCACATTCAGACATTTTTTTGTAAGTGTCTGCTACATGTGCTTATGTAGGCTGGAGCTTATGGCAAAAGCCTGAGGATGCCATCTTACAACCACCACTGGGATTCTGCACTAGAAAGTTTCCAGATGCTACAGCTTAATACACACCACTAGAAAGTCAAATGATCATCTGCTACAGGGCATCGAATGAGACTGCCTCAATGACAGAAGGACATAAAATCTTCATGAGACCTGAAAACCTCATAATATCTTGGGTGATATCAGAGAAACACTCTAATAAGAATGGTGGTACCTAAAATAATTCCATAATAAAATAGAAATGGCTCACATAAGAAATAGCTAGAGAGGGAATACAGGGAGACATCCACAGTGTTCACAAGCAAGTAGCCTCTTTTCCCATAGGTCCTACCTTGGAACCAACTGATAAGCTGCCAGAGTCCATTGTTACATGGATAGTGCCATATGATCAGCTTTTTGCTGACCAATTAGAGACTGCTTAGCTTTTGGATGTCAATTCCAGGGTATATGGTCAGCAGAGCAGGGTATATGGTTTACCAGACCAAGGGACATACTTTACATCCCTCAGGGTATAGCAATGGGTCAAGAAACATCAGAATAAATGGACAAATAGTTTAATAGAGAATTGGAATGAGTGCTTGAAACATTTGTTATCTAAAATACAAGGTAGATAAATGGGCTGGCTCATAGTAGAAAGATTTCTGCTTTTCTCTAGGGGATTTGGGGAACAAGGAGTAGGAGAGAATGCTAGTATCACTGTACAATTCCTTCTCACATCATCTAAAATTGCTTTTTCCCTGCCAGGTACTTAGTGCACAGGACCAGGGATGCCGCTACTGATCCTGGAAGCAGGGATGATCTCTGAGCAAGAGACTGTAACTATTCCTCTGAACCTGTTCACCCCAATCCAAATGACCTGACCTGATGGGATGGACTATACCTTTCTCCCATCTGATAAAATTAGGGTTGACAGTGAATACTGTCATATTGCCTCATGGTCAAGATAATCCATCTGTGTTGTACTATGTAACCCTACACAGATGACTAGAAATAGACTGAAGGTAAATCACTTTCAAGACTGGTCATGCTACCAGCCTTCTGCACTCATTCAGCAACTGAACCTGATGTTCTTTCCTGCAAACATCACCGGGGGGCGGGGCAGAGGGAGTGGGGGCTTGTCTGACCTCCTCTGGCTTCGTAAAGGAGAAGAATGAAACTCCATGTCAGTACAAGATTGCTTATGAGGCAAAAGTCAGACATGCCTCCACCCTCCAACCTTCTTTACCCTATCCTGAAGACAACTACTATTCCCATGACACGCTGTACTTCTGTGTTGGGTTTGATCATTTGTTGTAATGTCCACACAGTACCCAGACAATACTCTCCATTATGGACATTATTAAGGAAGTGAATAGGGTGCAATTCAGGATCAGAAACAACTCAGGATACAGAAGTTCTCTGGTCAGGAATATCTCTTTTCAGCTCTACCGTAATCACACCACACTGTTAACCTCAGTTTTATCCTCAGCCACTCAGACTTGTGAGCCCCCTGGCCTTACCCTTGTCTGGCAAGTGTTTAAAAATCCTTTAGGGCTTCAGATAAATGCTCAAAATGAACATTCTGCAAATTATCCTTCTGTACAGCTTTACTTGTTACATGAGCTTGGAATCCCTACTATTCTGTCAATCTGTTGCTGCCTCCACTGCTTCTTCTACTGCCACCATTTTTCCAGATGGTGATTCCAGGATCCGTTGGTGGCTCTTCTTTCTTGATTGTCCTAGGATCATCTTTCCATGCTTCTAAGACAGCTCCTTTTAAACACAGCAGAATGGAAAAAACAAACCAATCCCTGAGTTAGAATCAAGTACACCCTATTTCTGTAGTTCCTCTCAATCATTGGTGGGAGTTATGAAGACTACGGATAGAAGAATTGTATCAAGAAATTCACTTTATTACACTTCCCAAGGTGGAAAACTTTGGGTAAAATTAAATGATAAATTGTTGTTGTTAAGTGCCATTGAGTTGATTCTGACCCATAGCCACCCTGCATAGGGTTTCCAAGGAGCAGCTGGTGAGCTTGAACCACCGACCTTGCAGTTCAAATAGAGGAAGGAAAAATAAAAGCTGAGAAAAGGAATGAATAAATGGATTATGAAGTTAGAGAAATCATACATTATGCTGGAAATTTGAGAGCGATTCAGAGCAAAGAAAGCATCTTCTGTTAGTAAAATTTGATCAGAGGTCATCAGGTGAAGCCAAGACAACTGTTAGAGAACTTTTCCAGAGCAGATGACTACTGACAGCAGACCTGAATGTCTAGTACATGAGTAATCTCATTCCAAGGATTCTCTGCCCTACCAAACTAATTGCTAATGACTGTTTTAGTTTGGTAAACTAATTGGAAAGAGAAACTTAATCCTGCATGTATAAAAGAGTCAGTAGACAGAAAAAGCAGAAGAACCCGTGGTGCAGTGAATTATTTAATATGGGTCTTCTACCCATTGTTGTTGTGTCCTGTCAAGTTGGTTCTGACCCACAGAGACACTATACAGGGTTTTCGAGGAGCAGCTGGTGAGCTTGAACCACCAACCTTGCAGTTCAAACAGACTTTGCAGTCCAGAATATTAACCCACATAAATATCACCAAATGACTGAGTGAGACTATGCAAAAGAGGTGCTTTGGGTCCACCAAGGAGATTGGAAAACTTGCTAATATTAATGAAAATAAGATATATGACACATTTGTGGGAGTGGGAACATGCAAATAAGGTGTATGGTATCCTAACAAGGGATTGATCAATTTTGACATCCCACTAGTCTTAAAGGGAGACATGGAAAGAGAGACAATCTGTGGAGCTATAACACCGAAGAAAAAAGGAAGTAAGAGGTCAACAACAGATAACTGCATTGGAACTTGCTGACTCATGGCATAAAAGTTGTAGTTTATGATTGGAATACCTAAAATGGGCCTACAATGTGCCCAGTAAAGGAGGCTTCCTGCAGAGCCTCTGCATTACATAAGACTAAAGGTGGAATCCTGAACAGCATCCAGAATCTTCAGAGGTGGGAAATTTCCATTTGAAGGGGCTAGCAGACCAGTCTGGAGTTGCTAGAAGGACAGAAGATACTTCTTGAAAGAAAAACCAACAGGAAAAATACAAAACAATATAGGCAGACTGACTGTTACTACAAGAACAAGCAAGTTGCTTGCCCAGGAGACATCAAGGCAAGAGGTTGGGTCCCCTCAGAGCAAACCCCCTTCCAAGACTAAGACTCAATGGGAATACACACTCTTATTGGTGACCACGTTTTTCTCCAATAAGGGGAAGTGAGGGAAAAACAGCAATGAAGCTGCGAGCTAGGCTCTACAACATTCAATAGACTCCTGTGAACCCATCTGGAGACCTGGTTGGCCAGCAGTGTGACAAGACCTGGGGACTCTTGGGCCCAGAGTCAGTGA
>NW_006408529.1:21118664-21124476 GCF_000296735.1 Chrysochloris asiatica | reverse complement strand
GTTGTCAGATTCAAAATGGCCAATACCAGTCCATTTCAGCTCACTAATGCCTAAGATATCGATGTTTATGCATTCCATTTCATTTTTGACAACTTCTAATTTTCCCACATTCATACTTCGTACATTCCATGTTCCGATTTTCAATGGATGTTTACAGCTGTTTCTCTTCATTTTGATTTGTGTCCCATCAGCAAATGAAGGTTCTGTGAGCTTTTCTCCCCCGAGCTTAACTCTATTCACGTCAACATGGTCAACTCTACTTTGAGGAGGCATTTTTTTCCCCAGTCGCATTCTGAATGCCTTCCTACCTTCCCGTCCTGTATCTGACAGTGTTTCTCTGCTATTCATAGAGTTTTCAGTGACTAGCGATTCGGCAGTAGTTTGTCACTTTTTCTTCCTAGTCTGTCTTTGTTTTGAAGCTCATCTGAAACCTGTCCATTAAAAACACCTAAACACCTCACCATGCAGTCTAAACATGTATCAAGCAACAATTAACCAACTAATGGGAAAAATCACTAAGGCAGCAATTGTAGTTGATGATTTTAACACATCCATCTCTGATAATGAAGGACCAAACAGACATCAAAGAAACAGAGGGATTGAAACTTATCAATATATTTAATACACTAGAGCTGCAGTATACAGTATGGCACTGTAGGATAATCACTTGACCACAAGGTGAGTTTGAACTTTAAGGTCAGTGTTTCCAACTCACCAGCCACTCCTCAGAACCCTATACAGAGTCACTATGGGTCAGAACCAACCCTATGGCACTTAACAACAAAAACGACAACAATATAGAGAACTCAGAATATTTGAAGTTTCATTATATATCCAGAAGACATCATTAGAAAAACCTTATTTTTTCTAATCAGTATATTATACCCATGTTCTACATATTGCTCAATCTTAAGAAAACTACTTGGCAACCAAGATTGAAGGATCTTAAAAATATCTGTAATGTACCAAATCTTGAGGAAGATAATTATAGTTATTTTAAAATAATTATCAATCAAAAGACACAAAGATACAATTTTTTTAAGGAAAGGAAATTCTATGACTTTATAAACACCTTTCATTTTCTTGCAAGCTGAAATTATATTTGTCTTAAAGAAGAATTTAAACATTAAAGGAAATGTTAGTACTACTTTTTTTTGTAATCCCTGAGAGCTGATATGATTGTGGATTCATTTTAACTGTTGAGAAAAATACAGAGATCTAACAATGAGTTTACATTCCATCCTGTCCTTGACTGAAAAATGTAGTGACTCTGTTAACTTCATTTCATCTCAGACTTATAAATGCTATGACAAGCTAGTAATTTGAACACAGAGGGGTCTTCTAGAGTCATGGTTCTCATACATACAGCTTTTTGAATTTTAACAGGCCTTCAATTTCTAACTGAGGAACGCAGAAACACCACCTTTCATAATTACCTGCATTCATTTGTAATACTATCAGGGCTAATGTCATTCCTTGTATGTGATTATTAAGTCCATCACTCTGAGTGACACCTTGATATTTACAATCTTTGAATACCAGATGACTAAGGGTAAAAAACTCTAATAATAGCTTCTATCAGCCTTATTTGCTGCTCCATAAAAAGCACATTTGAAGCAGACAACCATCATTTGGTAGACTTTCTTCTCCTGTACCAAATGATTTTTGGTTTTGTTTTATAATTTTCTTTACATTGTAGATGATAGTGATAAAACCAACAGAATGTTGAAGATCAAGACAAATAAATCAGATATCATCCACAAATTCCAACAGAAGAACAACAGCAAAACCAATCAATTTAAAAATAGTTCACCTGTTAATGAAAGTAATATGCAAATATTCTGATAATTACAGTCTGCTCACTGTAGGAAGAATGATTCATAATATTACAAAAGATTTGATATAATCTATCCAATTATTCATAACAACTTATAGACCAACTCTAATTTTACATTAATATTTTCCATTTGCATAAATGATTCTAGCAGTGAAAGCTAAACCATTTTAAAAAGGTTATTTATTAATTAAGCAACTGATTAATGATTATAGTTGAAAAATTGTGTTTTAATGTCTCAAAATTCATGTGTCTTATTATACAAAAATGACAAATTTGTATTCATAGACTCTAGTCTTTTTGATAGTGATAATCATGAAATTTATTAACTACTGTGATAGTTACTGAGCTTCTGTTAGAAAGCATTCTGTCATATTTTATTTACTTAAAATAAACATATATGAGAGAGGATGCTATCTAAACTCAAAGATTCTACAGAAATTTTTTTTCAATAATCACTCAATCCAAGAAAACATCACCTGATATATCATAAGAGATGTATGCCCTGCATGATCATTAATCCCATCATGATAATAGATGAATAGGATTTTATACTACCCTATGAGTCAGAGGCTGAGTTTCCTGAACATCCTGAAACACGAAAAAGGCTAAAATAGGCAGTTGGTCTTTTGTTGTTGTTGCTAAGTGCTGTTACGTCAGTTCCAACCCATAGTGACCCTGAATAGGGCTTCCAAGGAGCAGCTGGTGAGCTTGAACCAGTGACCTTGTGGTTGAAACCCACTTTGCAAACAAGCACATTAGCCCACAGCGCCACACCAAGACACCCTTTCCAATTATACCTGCCTTTCAGGCTTTGTCTTATGACTGCCGAAGTTCCTTCCTCTTCTGCATTGCAATTGACTGCCTCCCTTCTGACCTACAGATTAACACTATGCTTGTTGTTGTTGTTAGGAGCCATCAAGTCACAACTGACAAATTGTGACTTGATAGCACCTAATAACCCTGTATAGGGTTTCTGAGGAGCAACTGATGAGCTTAAACCACTGACCTTGCAGTTCAAGCAGACTTTGCAGTCTAGCGCATTAACCCACAGCATCACACCAGGACTCATCAAAATGTGCCTGTTCAAAGTCTCATTCCATCAAAATTTGACTTTAAACACTTAGCCTTACTACCACTTTCTGTCAAGACCATTCCAATTAATGACAAACCCATGCGTGTCAGAATATAACTTCTCTATGGGGTTTTCAATGGCAGCTTCTTCAGAAGAACTTTCTTCTGAGGAGCTTCTAGGAGGATGTGATCTGCCAATGTTTTGGTTAACAGTTGAACATTTAAACATTTGTGCTACTCAAAGATTATATTCAATTTTGTTCATATGATCGTATTTGAGGTTTTTAGACAAGGACCACCCTAATTTTAAAGCTATACAGTTTTGTATCATTTTCTATTTGTTTCTTAAGTAATGGTACTGCTTTTCTAAGTTTCTTAAGTTTCATACAAGGCTTCTACTATATGTTGGGGTATAAAACAAGCTCTTAGATGCCCATCATGCAATAGAAAAGGTATACTGATTGGTTCAATGTTTTTTAATGTTTAGTAAGGTCCATAGACTTTAACAGGTGTTGAGAATACAGGGGAGGCAGCAAAGAATGGGACAAATATGGTTTCTATTCTCATGTTATTATGCACCATCAACTTGCTTCCGACTCATAGCGACACTGTCTAGGGTTTCCCAGAGTGGGTGGTGGCTTTGAACTGATGACCTTGCAGTTATCAGTGCTTTTCCTACAAGTGCCACAGTAGAGTATAGCTTAAGAGACAAGGCAATCATTAAATACATACATAAGCACATGTATTGGAATTCCCTATATTAAAAAAATTCATTATCTAATAAATTTTTACTGAGATTTTACAGAATATATACAAACTTTGAAGTCCTGGTGTGGTGCAAAGCCATGTGAACTACAAGGTCAGCGGTTCAAATTCACCAGCTGCTCCTTGGAAACCCTATACAAGGTAGTTATGAGTTGGAACCGACTCAACGGCACTTAACAACAACAACAGAGACAACATACAAACTTGAAAAGGAAATGGACAATTCAGTGGGTGCATAATGTGTGTGCATGTGAGTATGTATAAAAAATATGTACTATTATAACATTGGGATGATATGTATATTATTTTGTTATTTTCAAGTTCATCTTAGATATCATTTTGCTAAGTTAATTAAGTATCCATATAAAACTTTGTCTTAATAATAACATAATAATCTATCATTTGGATTTGTCTTTTAATGAATGGATCCTCTTTTATTGGATTATTGGGTATGACTCATAGAATCCCCAAAGGAGCTCTGGTAGAGTAGTGGTTACGTACGAATCGGGCCACGAACTGCAAGATCAGCAGTTCGAAACTACCAGCTGTTCCATGGGAGAAAGATGAGACTTTCTGCTCCCGTAATGATTTACAGTTGTGGAAACCCTATACAAGGTCACGATGAGTCGGAACCAATTCCACGGCACTTAACAACAATTTGTTCCATAAGGAGCCTTGGTGTCGCTATAGGAAAAGCTCTGGACTACTAACCATAAGTTCTGTAGTAGAAAGATAAGGCTGTCTGTTTCCATAAATAATTACAGTCTTGGAAATCAGGGGACTTCAAAAAGTTTACAGAAAAAATCCATTATCTTTTCATTTCATTTTTGAAGCCCCCTTATATATTTATGCCGAAACCAATTTTTGAAACCATTTCATGCTCTCACCAGAAAAATTTAAGCAAGCTCAGTTTTCTACTTTTTGTCAACACCAGATTTTGCCAGGTTTTTTTTTAAATCTTTGCAATTTAGTAAGCAGATTTGGATTTATTTGATTGCTACTGAGTTTTATCAACTTTTCAGATGATTATTGACAATTTATATGTACTCTCTGGCAAATATTCTGTTCATATCACTTGCCATGGTGTCAATTATATGCCTTTTGCTTCTTTGCTTCATGACTGTGTCCCAACATTTGTAGGTTAGGTGACAGGAAGAATGAAAAATAAGATACCTATTTATAAACACACCCTAGAGAAACCATTTTTGCTCTTAAGGCCTTTAATTGATTGATTGGGGCCCGCTTACGTTATGGAAGGTTTGAAGACCGCTGATTTCATCATATGTATCATAATGGAGCTCTTGTAGTGTAGTGGTTATGAATCAAGCTGTTAATCTCATGGTCAGCAGTTCAAAACTTATAGCTGTTCCATGGGAGAAAGATGAGGCTTTCTGCTCCTGTAAAGATTTACAGCCTCAGAAACCCTGTACAGGGTCGCTATGAATCGAAACCGACTCCACAGCACATAACAACAGCAACAACAATCTACTTTATTTATAGCAGTAACTATTGACTACCAAATATCTGGGCACCTTAGCCTTGTCATGCTGACATATAAAATTTACCATCATGCTTACAGATTCTATGTAAAATGATACTGCATTTTATTATTTATAACTTCCTAATTTTATTTTTCCTTATGTTTACCTGCAACAACCCTCCTGTCCTTCACCATCTACCATTAATTCTCAAAGAAGAATACCTTGGAGTCAGCAGGTGAGATCTGCTATAAAAAAGGAGAAAGTCAATGTTTGAGTGAAGTTAGGGAAGTTGCTGAAGACAATATTGACAGTATTTGCTTAATATTATTGAATAGTTACAATCTTCAATGTACGGTACTTCTAAGCACTTAACATGAATATAAAATCTGTTTAATATCTTTTCTCTAAATCTGGAAATATTATTTTCTCCATTTACAAGTTGAAAAACTAAGGAGGCAAGGATTTAAATAATTTGTTTTGAAAACACAGCAAAAAAGTATCAGAGTCATATTCCTGTTTTAGAATCTATGAAGCTATAATCTAATATCTTGCCCACTAAATTGAATAACCTCTTTAGAAAATTATCCTGTCTACATCAAGACAAATGTACTTTCAGAAAAATCCAGATACAAATAGGAAGACACAAGGCATTATATAT
>NW_006408529.1:21117978-21118564 GCF_000296735.1 Chrysochloris asiatica | reverse complement strand
GATAGGGGAACACTGAGACAAGTTTGCATGGCCTAGTGGGACACAGGTAAATAGTGATGCATGCTCAACTTTGGAACAACAGGGCTCTGGGATACGGGGATCTAGGTATAGCTTGAAGAGAGTAAATAATACTAAAATCCTTGACTGCCTTATGAATATTGGTTTCCCTTGCCTACTATTGTAAAGTGTACACTTGAGTGGGACAGAAAGGAATGTTGGGAAACATGATTAGAGAAAACTTGTAAGCCCGCCTTCAGCCTATAACATATTGGAATACCTAAAGGGGGTTCTACAACTTGCCCAGTGAAATAGGCCTCATGCAAAGCCTTTACAGAGTATAGGACCTTGGGTGGAATCCTGAGTCCCATTCACAGCCTTGTGAGGTGAGACATTCCTACTGGAAGGGACAAGCAGACTGGAACAGCTACAGTGACAGAAGATACATCTTCATGATGAACCTGACCTATACTCAGAGCGGTAGTTACTCCAAATACCAACAGAGAGGGAAAGAGTCTTCACATTAAGTATCAATGCTATCCCCTCGGTGCACAGGGTAGATAGGAATGGGCATTTTAGACATTGGCTA
>NW_006408529.1:21117078-21117878 GCF_000296735.1 Chrysochloris asiatica | reverse complement strand
TTTTTTTTTTTTTAATGTTGTAGGTAACACTTTCCCAAGAAGGCCTCTAAAAGGATTTGGCAGCAGCAAGACCCCCACAACAGACCCTATGATTGAGGGTGAGAAGAAGCTGTTCTGACCCAGGAGAACAGCATCTTAAGTTGTTCCTGTTACTTCCAAGTTGATCTTGATCCAGAGTTGAACCCTGATCCTTCCCAAATGAAAACATAACTACAAACACAGTTCATGAATTCTGTGAAATGTTACAGTGAATTGTGAAACCAAAGATGAGAAGGAGAGCATTGATGGGTGGGGACCTATACGATAGTTGAGATAACAGAATAGTATAGCAGTTTGAAAAAGTTAGATATCTGGGACATCTTTAAATTAAACTGATTTTTATTTTTAAAATGATTCTTTTATAAGGGGAAGGAAGATATAGAGATTAGTAAGAGAAAATCTGAGTATCGAAGACAGAAAAAGATATACTGAAATAATATGAACAGAAAGTAAACAGAAGTGGAAACCTTAAAATTTGACCAACTAGATTTTAAGGAAGAAAATGTATGTTGGAAAACAAACATTAAATCACTATTCATATATAAGGATAAAGATAACAGTGAACAGGTAGACATGTCTTTTGTTGTTGTTGTCAGGTGCCATCAAGTAGGAACCGACTCACAGTGACCCCATGCACAGCAGAACAAAACAATGTCCGATCCTGGGCCAACCTCACTACCGCTGCCACACTTGATGCCATCAATGATGCTACCTAGACAATCCATCTCATTAGGGGTCTTCCTCTTTTTCTCTGACCCTCC
>NW_006408529.1:21112261-21116978 GCF_000296735.1 Chrysochloris asiatica | reverse complement strand
ACCTATTTTCAACAAGTAAAACAATGGGAAAGCTACACGCCCCAGGCAGAATGCTAGACTTTCAGCTCAATACTGTGCTCAATGGAGGACTAACGTGGTAACAATAGGAAACCAATGGAAGATCTTTAGACAGTACTTTTGCCAAAATGAGGGCATGAAGAGAGACCATACGCACTAATGGCTGCAAGACACAGAGAGTTCGGGGCCCAGAAAAGAAACAACAGTTGCATGTATTTTGAACTAGAGACTAACTGCCAGGACCACCATTATTTTGGTCACTATCACATGACACCTATGGATAGACATGTAGACCTGGAATAGAAAGTGACTATCAATCCAGAAATAAATCCATACTCTTTATACCCAACTCGAAACATGAAATGTACAAAGTATGAATCTGGGAAAATTGGAAGTTGTCGAAAATGAAATGAAATGCATAAACATTGATATCTTAGACATTAGTGAGCTGACATGGACTGGTATTGGCCATTTTGAATCAGACAACCACATGGTTTACTATGGTGGAAACGACAAATTGAAGAGGAATGGTGTTGCATTCATTGTCAAAAAGAACATATCTAGATCAGTCATGAGGTACAACGCTGTCTGTGATAGGGTAATATCAGTTAATACCACTATTATTCAAATTTATGTACCAACCACTAAAGCCAGTAAGGATGAAATAGAAGAATTCTACCAACATCTTCAATCTGAAATTGATCAAATATGCAATCAAGATGTATTCATCATTACTAGTAATTGGAATGCAAAGCTTGGGAACAAAGAGGAAGGACCAGTAGTTGGAAAATATGGGCTTGGTGATAGAAATGATGCTGGGGATTGCATGATAGAATTCTGCAAAATCAATGACTTGTTCAATTTAAATACCATCTTTAGACAGCATAAGAGATGACTATACACATGGACCTCACCATAGAAATCAAATTGACTACATCTGCAGTAAGAGATGATAGGAAAGCTCCATATAATCAGTCAAAAACAAGACCTGAGGCACACTGTGGAACAGACCATCAATTACTCATAAGCAAATTCAAATTGAAGCTGCAGAAAATGGAAACAAGTCCATGAGAGGCCAAATATAATCTTGAATATACCCAACTTCAATTTAGAGATCATCTGAATAACAGATTTGATATATTAAACACTAAAGACCGAAGACCAGAAGTTTGTGGGATGACATCAAGAACATCATACATGAAGAAAGCAAAAAGTCATTAAGACAAGAAAGAAGGAAAAGGTCAAAATGGTTGTCAGAAGAGACACTGAAACTTGCTCTCCAGCATAGAGATGCTAAAGCAAATGGAAGAAAGGAGGACGTACAAGAGCTGAACAGAAAATTTCAAAGATCAGCTTGAGAAGATAAAGACAAATATCACAACAAAATGTGCAAAGATCTAGAGTCAGTAAACCAAAAAGGAAGAACACACTCAGCATTTCTCAAGCTGGGGTAACTGAAGAAAAAATTCAAGCCTCGACTTTAGTTATTGAAGAATTCTCTGGGCAAATTATTGAATGATGCAGAAAGCATCAAGAGAAGATGGAAGGAATACACAGAATTGCTGCACCAAACATAAATGGTTAATATTCAATTGTTTCAAGAGGTAGAATATGATCCAGAGCCAATGATACTGAAGGAGGGAGTCCAAGGTGCATTGAAGGAATTAGCAAAGGACAAGCACCAGGAATTAATGGAATAAAAATTGAAATCTTTCAAGAAAGTAAGGAGGCACTCACACTTCTATGCCAAGAAATTTTTAAGACTGATTGGAAGAGATCCATATTTGTGCCCATTCCAAAGAGAGGTGACTCAAAGGAATGCAGAAATCATTGGACAATCTCTTTGATATCCCATGCGAGTAAAGTTTTACTAAAGGTAATAAAGAAATGGCTACAAGCATACATTGACAGACAATTTCCAGAGGTTCAAGCCGGATTCAGAAGAGGCTGTGGAACATGGTATATCATTGCTGATGTCCAATGGATCTTTGATGAAAGCATGGAATATCAGAAAGATGTTTACCTGTGCTTTATTGACTACACAAAGGCTTTCAATTGTGTGGATTATGACAAGCTATGGACAACACTGTGAATCATGAGTATTCTGGAACACTTAATTGTGCTCATGAGGAATCTGTACATGGACCAAGAGGCAGTTGTTTTGAACAGAACATGGGAAGACTGAATCATTTAAAATTTAAAAAGGTGGGTGACAAGGTTGTATTCTTTCACCATACTTATTCAACCTCTATGCTAAGCAAATAATCTAAGAAGTTGGGTTATATGAAGAAAAACATGGCATCAGGATTGGAGGAAGACTCATTAACAACCTGTGATATGCAGATGATACAACCTTGCTTGCTGGAAATGAAGAGGATTTAAAATATTTACTGATGATGATCAAAGAGCACAGCTTTCAGTATGGATTACATCTCAATGTCAAGCAAACAAAAATCCTCACCACTGGACCAATAAACAACATTCTTATCAACAGAGAAAAATTGAAGTTGTCAAGGAATTCATTCTTCTTGGATCATCTAGCAACACTCACGGAAACAGCAGTCAAGAAATCAAATGACGTATTGCATTAGGTAAATCTGCTGCACAAAACCTTTTTAAAGTGTTGAAGAGCAAATATGTCAGCTTGAGGACTAAGGTGCACCTGACCCATGCCATGGTATTATCAATAACCTCATATGCATGTGAAAGCTAGGTAGTGAACAAGGAAGACTGTAGAAGAATTGATGCTTTTGAGTTATGGTGTTGGAGGAGAATCTTGAAAGTGCCATGGCTGCCAAAAGATGAACTGATGTGTGTTGGAAGAAGTGCAGCCAGAGTGCTTCTTGGAGGCCAGGATACCCAAACTTTGTCTCTCATACATCGGACAGATTGTCAGAAGGGACCAGTCTCTGGAAAATGATGTCATGTTGGGTAATATGGAGGGTCAGAGAACAAGAGTAAGAACCCTAACGAGATGGGTTGACCAAGTAGCAGCATCGATGGACTCAAGCATGGCAGCAATGGTGATGTTGGCCCAGGATCGGGCAGTGTTTTGTTCTGCTGTACATGAGGTTGCTATGAGTTGGTACCGACTTGATGGCTCCTAACAACAACAACACAACAATTTTTGACAACGACACCAAAATCATTTAATGAGAAAGACAATCTTTTCAAAAAGTAGTGCTGGAACAACTAGATAGCAAAAGAATGAACTAAGTAAGATGCTTATATCAATCACACCATATTTAGTAGGATTTATGAAAATTATGTAAAGTGAAAACCTATCAGAGAAGAACTGCCCTACAGTGTTTTCTAAAATATAATCATCTTGTCTTTCTCATGCAGATTAATTGGATAGATTCTCATAGCCAACCATTTTGTTAGCAGATGAGCACTTAATCATTGCACCACTATGTCTCTTTATGATAAAAGTCTAGTATATATAAAGAACACTTAAAACTCAAAAATAAAAAGACAAACAACTCAGTTTAAAATGAGCAAAGACTTTAAAGATCATTTTTTCAAAGATATACAAATGCAAATGACCAACAGACACGTGAAAAGATGTTCAACAGCATTAGTAATTAGGGAAATACAAGTCAAAACCCCAATGGCATGCCATTTAACAAATTCCACATTCACTAGACTGGCTATACTTTAAAAATAAAATAAAAACAGAAATAAAGAAAAAAAAGTTCGACAAAGATATACAAATTAGAACCTTCATACATCGGTAAAGGGAATATTAAATTGGATAATGGCTATAGAAAACAGTTTAGCACTTATTCGATACATTATGCATAGAATTACCATATGATTCAGCAATGGTATATATACATCCAAAAGAATTGACAATAAGTATTTAAGCAACAACTTGTATACATATGTTCATCCATCAACAGATAAACAAATAAACAAAATTTGGAATATTATTCAATGAAATATTACTCAGCCATAAAGAATCTGAAAATACTGATACGTGTTACATGAGTGAACCTTGAATACACTATTTGTAAAAGAAGCTAGTCACAAAAGATCACACATTATATAGTTCCATTTATATAAAATATCTACAATAGGCAAATCCAAAGAGACAGAAAACAAACTGATGGATTCCAGGAGTTGGGGGGATAGGGAGTAACTATTTTAATGGGTATGGGGTTTCCTTTTGGACCTTACCATGTGTCCAATACTACTCTGAGCATCTTATAAACCTTTATTTACTATCAAGCATCACTTAGAACTCCAATCCATATAGTGAGATGGATTCTAATATTATTCTCAATTTAGAGACAAAATCTACATTGATTCTGTTTAAATAATTGACAGGGATTTATTGTTCTGCTCTACATATTCTTTCTGGTGCATAATAAAGTTCTAGTACCATTATGCAATCTCCATTGCATTAAGCATTAGAAATTACAAATGTTTCATTTCAATAATAAAAATAATTGGCAAACATCTCTTTCTTCAAACCGTATCTATCAAATTTTAATTTATAACAAAAAGAACAAACTAGATCTAGTATACTGATATAGTATCCTAATAATATATATATAATAAAATAGCTATACATAGTAAAATGCAGTCATGCAAATATTATCCCTGACTATGATGCATGTAGAAAAACTGTTTCAAACCATGATGTTAAAAACAAATCCTTTAGACAATAAATGCTGGCAGGGATGTGGAGAGATTG
>NW_006408529.1:21097887-21110371 GCF_000296735.1 Chrysochloris asiatica | reverse complement strand
GTTGGAAATGTAAAGGTAGACGTTTTATAGCCAGGAGTGGAGTGATTAACTTTCCAGTCTAGGAGCGGAGGTCCCTAGGACCATCAAGGGAGAAGAGTGGAGAGCGGGACCCTACCCAGAGAAGCAGTGATGCCTGAGATGCAGGCAGAGACAATGATGTGGAGAGATGGAGCAGCTGGGGACTATAGATCCAGAGATGGAGAGGGGGGCAGGCTTGTAGTGTATACCCTTTGGTTGGTTGATGATGCATGAGGGGATTGTAACCATGGCAATGAGACAATATACGATAGAATGAATGTAAAACTAATGTTCTCCCATGTAAACCATCACATAATTCACAATAAAACATTAAAAAAAAAATCCTTTAGAAGGACTGATTACAAGTGAAAAACAAAAACTGAATATTTGATATCTTAAATTGCATCAATTGCAGTTATGAAATTATAGACCATTCTGTATTTAACTATTTTTAAAAAAATATTTCGGTTTCTCACTGTAGGATAAACATTGAACTGCTAACCTTAAGGTTAGCAGTTCAAAACCTCCAGTGGCTCCTCAGAAACCCTACACAGAATCACTACGAGTTGGAACCAACTTGATGGCACTTAACAACAATAATTATTGGATGTTTTACTCTTATGTTTGACCTGTGTGAATACTATTATTCATAAAATATTTCAAAACAACTGCAAAGTAGCCACTTAATGATAGAAGCCCTCAAAATCTTATAAGGCCCATGTATCAAGACCTTGCATGGAAAACCAATGAATATCCAAATTCCTCTAGGCATGTGGTTTACAATGAAGAAGTTTATTGCTGTACGAACATCAATCTCAGACACAGACAGCAAGTACCATTCCTCCACCTGCATATTTTTCTAGTAAGTATTCCTCATGCTGAAAACAAACACATCAGTTTGAATTTACTTCATTCTTACATATCCTCATTTCAAAACATCAGGAGTTTACATTATTTGGCAAGTCATAAAGTATTACAGTTTATTTTTCTTGCTATTATTTATTATTTTCAATTTGGGTACTGTATAAAATAAACTTGGTGGGCTTTGTAATTTATCTGCTTAATAAAAAGCATTAAGTAACGTAAGAGTATACCCTAGTTTTCATTATTATGAATTTATTGTGCATTTGAATATTATGATTCCTCTTTTGCTATAAAATAAGATAGAATATGTTTACAGGAGTCCTGGTGTGGTGCTGTAGGTTAATGCACTGGACTTTAAAGTCAGTTTGAACTGCAAGGTTAGTGGTTCAAGCTCACCAGCCACTCCTTGGAAACCTTTTACAGTGTTGCTATGGGTTGGAACTGACTCAACGGCACTTAACAACAACAACAATACTTTTATGTAATAATACATTTTTCTAATCAATATATAACTTAGGAGAGGTCATTGTTGTTAAGTGCTGTTGAGTTAATTCCAACTGATAGTGACCCTGTACAAGGTTTCCAAGGAGAGGCCAGTGTATTTGAGCCACTGACCTTGCAGTTAGCAATCCAGTATTTATCCTACAGCACCACACCAGAACCTCAATTTACATACAATATTGACATATACAACCACATCTGCTCACCTGGAATCTAAAACATAGTGATTTATAAATGAAAGCTAAAAATGGAAACTAAAAGATGAGAATATTCATGTATGGGAGAACAAAGCTAATTATATAAATATGTAGAACATTGTCTGTGGTAATCTATGATCTATGATAGAAATTGATGTAAAGATATCCATGGCCACATGATCACATCCTTCCCATGGTAGTTCTCTTCATCAAAACATGGAAGCCATATAGGCCATAGAGAAAGGCAACTAGCAAGATGTGAGCCACAGTATTTAATAAGCTAACTATGTAAGCAGTATTTAATCTATTCTGCTGTATTCATTGGTTAGAATCAAGTACCTAGTTTCATCCCACATTCAAGGAGTCACGTGGGGTGGGAGGTTTGTACAAGGCATGAATACCAGAAAGTGAGACTCATTGGAGCCATCAAAAGACTAAAATGGTCTCCTTCCCACATTTATGCTTCCAAACTGTAATTCTTGATTTCTACAGCTTTTATTAGTGGACCAACTTTCGGGATCTAAGAATTGAATCTTTTAAGACATTGTTCGTTATGCAAATATACTACTCCCATTACGTTAGGATCTCCTATAAATGTCAATCTACTCACAGAGACTCACCTCAACTTCCTAACAGAAACAGAGAATATAAAGTTATGGGACATAGGAAAGATAAATTCTGATGAAAACAGTAGCAGAAGAAATTTTTAAAATATGAGATATTGGTTAGGAATACAGGCCTGAGGGATGTGATATGGAGAGGAAGGATTCTATGGTAAAATATTGAATGATGCAGAAAGCATCAAAAGAAGATAGAAAAAAATCACAGAGTCACTGTACCAAAAAGAAATGGACAGTATTCAAGAGTTGCCTATGATCAAGAGCCAATGATACTGAAGAAAGAAATCCAAGGCATTGGCAAAAAACAAAGCTCCAGGAATTGAGAGAATACAAACTGAAATCTTTCAACAATATTCAGACTCACAGAGACCCTATGGGACAGGGTAGAACTGCTTCATTTCCAAGGCCATAATTTTTACTGGAGTCCTGGCGTGGCACTGTGGGTTAATGCACTGAACTGCAAAAACATTTGAACTGCAAACTTGGCAGTTCAAGCTCACCAGCTGCTCCTTGGAAACCCTATACAGGGATTACTGTGGGTTGGAACCTATTCATGGGTATTTAACAACAGCAACAATCCTTACTGAAGCAGGCTGCCACATTTTTCTCCTACAGAGTGGCTGATAGATTCAAATAGCCAGCCTTTCAGTTAGCAGGTGAACACTACCAGAGGTCGGTCCTGTTTAAGAGGAATAGAAATGTTTGTTATAATTTTACTTAGGAGATATACTTTAAGACCTTAACTATAACTCTAAGCCATAATATTTGTTCCTTCTGTTTCTTCTGGAATATATTTTCTTCTGTGCAATTTCCTCTTATGGTTTAGAAACAATTTGTTTCTTCACAGTAAGGATCATCTAATGTATGGGTTAACCTGACCATGAGCTTTGTAAGTATGATAGCACAATTGCAGGAATTTCTAAGAAGCAACTGGTGCCTTTGAACCAACAACCTTGCATTAGAAGTCTAGTGCTTACCCTACAACACCATACCAAGACCCCCAAATCAATGCTAAATGTACTTTCACAACTACGAAGGTGAGTCAAAAATTATCCACACCCCAGTTATGTTACAACACCCACCTATATCCATGACTAATGACAATATTGAGTGTGAATGTGAAATGATTTTATCAAATAGACAAGTGACAGTGTGGCAAGTCATTTACAAATTATCCATGGCTCTGTCTATGAAATAATCCACAATAACCTTGGGTTTCAAAAAGTTTGTGTGAGATGGGCACTGAAACAACTCATGGAAGAGCATAAATAGAAACATTTGGCCATCTGCAACCAACATTTGGACCGATACTCAAAGGAAAGTACAAGTTTCTTTCAAATAATCACTAATGGTGTGAGACATGTATTCATCACTGCGAGTCTGAGAGTAAATGGCAGAGCATGGAATGGAAAATCTTCTATCGCAGACCAAGAATAGGTCAAGCATCATCTGGAAAATTGATGCTTACAGTTTTCTGAAATTTTCAAGAGCTGGTATTGGACCACATTAACTTTTTATAGTACAGTGACTCTGTGTACTCTGTCCATCTTCTTTTTATTCTTTTTAACTTTTATCGTGAATTGAGTGAAAGTTTACAGAATAGATCATCAGTTGTATATTCAACAAATCATACACTTCATCTCAATGATTGCAATCCCTACAATGTAACTTCATTTATACCACTTCCTCTTGGGGATTCTTGTTTCCATTCATTCTTCCAACCCTGAGACCGGAAGTAGATGGTGTCTGGCTACCATTACCAAGGGCTCTGAAAGGAATCACGTTAAAAGGTCCTAAGAAGGCTGGGAAAGAAAATGTGGAACAAAACTCAAAATCATAAGAAAAGGCCAGGCTTCACTCGTTAGATGGAGACTGGTGGGACCCTGAGATTATGACTCTTGTTTGCCCTTCAAGCCTGGAGCTGAATTTACCTCTGTTGCTCAATTGTAGCAAAGTAATGGATAAGTACTTGAGGGGATAGAAACAATAGTGAGGTCTGCACACCAAAGAATGGTCAACTATTTGAGATCAAAAGGACAGCATTTACCCAAGAACAAAGATCTTGAGAAACAAGGAGGAATGGAAACAAGAAACCCAGAGACGTGGGATAAGTGATTGCAGGGTTTGCAATCATTGAGAAGAAATGAAATGTATTATTTGTTGGAATACAACAGATGATTTGTTTTGTAAAACTTCACTCAAATCATAATAAAAGTTAAAAACAAGATGGAAGGAGTACACAGAATCACTGTACAAAAAAAATTCATGTGGTCCATTAGTCCATTGAACTAATTGTTTCCAAATGGCTTCAATTTTCTTCATTCTTCTTTCCTCCTGACAGTTAAAGACCAATAGTTGCACCTTAGATGGCTATTCATGAGCTTTTATATCTTCATTTTTATTTTTGGTTTATTTATTTATTTATTTTAAAGTATTTATTGTACATTGAGTGATAGTTTACATGGGAGAACATCAACGTTGCACTCATTCTATCGTATTTCGTATCAGTGCAATGATTACAAGCCCCTCCAAGCATCACTATTTGCTTCTACTCCCTCTGGGTTTGTGTTTGTTTTTGTACACAAAACATTCGGGAATATGTAATCATTTAAACAACCCAAGGGCACTTTCTGCAAGCCTGCCTCCTGGCTGTTAATACATAGCCTTTTTCTTTCCATGAGTCTAGAGTTGTCAGCTGCTGTATCTCTCCATGTCATCATCTTTGCCTCCATCTCTGGTGTCACTGCTTCTCTGGATACGGTCCCACATTCCGCTCATGTTCTTCTCCCTTGATGGTCCTAGGGTCCTCTGTTCCTGGAATGTAAGATTAACTGCTCCCCCCGCCCTTATGTTATACAACATCTACATTTACAGATGTGACCATCACAATTCGCCATAACAATTACTCACTATTGAATCTTAAGAATCTTATCCCTATATCCTTTCACAAGACCCCTCTAGACAAGCTGAAAACTATTCAATGGGGATTCTACCTTCCCCCAACTCTTGAAAACTTGTAAGCCAGTCACTTTTTGCCTTTAGAACCACCCCATTTTAGGTAGACGATGTCTAAGTTGTCCATACCTATCAACCCTGTATACAGAGGGGGTATGTTTGATCCTTGATGTGAAGACTCCTTTCTCTCAGTTTGTATTTTGAGCTACTATATCCATAAGTATAGATCAAGTTCATCAAATTGTAGCAATTTACACTTGTTTCCTTTATCAAATTTATCTTCCTCTATTCGAGTTCTGATCATCAAGCCATTGAGGCTAAGCCAAATGGGTATTAACAGCAAGTTTGGGTGTTCTTTTGTATCTCCCCTCATTTCATATCTGCTGGATACTTCACTCTCGGCTCTATCCCTTTGTAGCTAAGCCCTTGTCCATTGGCTTAGGAGTCTTCAGGTCTCACCACACTTTGGACCAACCAGACCTTCTTTTTCTCTCTCTCATCTCCAGGTTGATGTAGGCCTTCAGAATGTGGTCAAACTTAGTCCATTTCTTCTTTGCTGTCTTTCCCCCTCTTCCACTCACCAGTAGACCAACATGATTTCCAGCAAATTTATATTCCTGCTCATGTGTTCCCTTTGAGTTCCAGTCTTGGATGGGGGTTTGTTCTGAAGGGACTTGATTTCTTTCCTTGGTGGCTTGCAAGTGAACAACTTGCATATTCTTGTAGTAGCCAATCAGACTGCCATTTTTGTTTTCTATTTTTCCTGCTGGTCTTTCTTTCAAGAAGTATCTTCTGTTCCTTTAGCCACTTCAGGCTGGTCTGAATGTCCTTTCAAGTGGGAATGTCCCACCTCAGAAGGTTCTGGATGAGGTTCAGGATTCCATCTAATGTTTTATAAACTGCAAAAGCTCTGCAAGAAACCTATTTCACTGGGCAAGTTCTAGAACCCCTTTCACATATTCCAATCACTTCTAAGCTGAAGTCTTCATTTTTTTAAATTGTCTTCCCCATCACTTAGCACATTTCTACCCTCTAGCCAATGAATAATTCTCCCTTTTCCTCCCACCCTGGTAACCATTATAAAAAGTTTCTTTCCACATGAAAACCTTTTCTTAACTTTTTACAATTGTGGCCTCACACAATATTTGTCCTTTTGTGGTTGACTATTTTCACTCAAGGAGCTCTGGTAGCATAGTGGTTATGAATCAGGCTGCGAACCTCAGAGTCAGCAGTTCGAAACTACCAGCTGTTCCGTGGGAGAAAGATGAGACTTTCTGCTCCCATAAAGATTTACAGCCTTGGAAACCCTGTACAGGGTCACTATGAGTCAGAACTGACTTCACGGCACATAACAACAACAACAACAACATTTTCACTCAGCATAATGTCCTCTAGGTTCATCCATGTTATGAGGTGTTACATAAACCCATCATTAATCTTCAATGTTGTGCAGAATTCTATTCTGTATATCTACCAAAATGTAACTATTCCTCTGTTGATTGGCATTTATGTTTCATCTTTTGGTATTGAGAATAGTGCTTCCATCTTTTTTTATACTTCTCATTTAATTCAAAATTTTGCCCATGGAATCCTTCAACATTGCAACTCGAGGCCTAATTTTATCTTCAGTTATTTCAGCCTGAGAAATGCTGAGTATGTTGTTTCATTTTGGTTTGCTAACTCTGGGTCATCTCAAACTCCCCTTTGAAATATTCTGTTCAGTTTTTTTACTTCATCAGTTCTTCCTTTAATTTTAACAAGTAGCTAAAGCAAAGTCATTATACATTGTCCTAAATATTATGAATCATTTGTGGATGTTGTGGCACAAGGTAATGTTTGTTCTCCAAAAGTTATGCTTTGATTTTTTTTTTTTTTCCTGTGCAGACTACAGAATTGTATTTTCCAGCTTCCTTTGCTATTAAAAATTCTGGTCTATGAAGTGTGAATGTATTAATGTGTGCCACTTCCAGACCTGGACTACAAAATTCTCGTGCATGCTCCTTTGTGCTGTTTTCTTTTTCTAGATGCTAAGGATGAAGGCAATTATGACAACCTTGGAAACCATGTGTTGAAGGTGACAGTCTCTGTTTAACTGTCTGTGTCTTTAAACAGCTGCCTTGAAGAGAGATTATTCCTCATCAAAGACTGTTTTATGAGCAAGAAAGAAACTGTTATTTTGTTGAGCTATTAGATACTTGAGGGTTTCTTTACTAATGTTCTTAGTTGCTGTCGAGTTGGTTGTGACTCATAGTGATCCTATGTCCAACAGAATGAAACACTGCTCTGTTCTGTTCCATCCTCACAATTGCTATCCCATTGTTACAGTCATTATGTTAATACATTACATTGGAGTCTTCTTTATCGATAACCCTCTACTTTTCCAAGTATGATGTCCTTCCTAACAACTTGTTGAAAGTATGAGAGATGAAATCTTGTCATCCTCACTTCTCAGGATTATTCTGGTTGTACTTCTACCAAGACAAATTTGTTGGTTCTTTTGGAAGTCCATGGGACTTTCAATATTCTTACTCAACACCATAATTCAAATGCATTGATTCTTGTACAGTTTTCTTTGTTTACTATCCAACTTTCACATGCATATGAAGCAATTGAAAATATCATAGCTTGGGTAAGGCACACTTTAAGTCCTCAAGTGACAGCTCTGCTCTATATACTTTAATAAGGTCTTTTGCAGCAAATTTTCCTAATGCAAGGTTATTGTTGATGTTGTTGCTGCTGTTGCTGTTAAATGTTGTTGAGTTGGTTCTGACTCATAGAGACACTGTATAGGATTTCCAAGGAGCTGCTGGTAAGTTTGAACCACTGACCTTGTGGTTAGTAGTCCAATGCTTATCCTACACTGCCACACCAGAACTCCTACTGCTTTCAAGGGCATCAATTGTTAATACAAAAATGAAATCTTTGACAATTTCAATCTTTCTTCCATTTATCATGATGTTATTTGTTGATCCAGTTGTGAAGGTTTTAATTTTCTTTACATTAAGGTGTTGTGACCCAGACTGAAGACAGTCGTCTTTGACTTTCATCAGGAAATATTTCATAGCTCCGTTGCTTCCGGCAAGCAAAGTTGTATCATCTGAATATCACAGGTTGCTAATGAGTCTTCCTCCAATCCTGATGCCACATTCTTCTTCATATAATCCAGATTCACAGATTATTTGCTTAACATGCAGATTGAATAAATGTGTTGAAAGAACACGACTCTGGCCCACACTCTTGTTCATTTTGAACAACTGCTTCTTGTTCTATGAACAGGTTTCTCATGAGCATAATGAAGTTCTATGGAATACCCATGCTTTGCAATGATAGCCATAGTTTGTTATGTTCTACACAGTCAAATATATTTGCATAGTCAATAAAGCACAAGTAAAGATCTTTCTGGTCAGGATCCTGACATCAGCAATAATATCCTGACTCCTCGTCCCCTTCTGAATCCATCTTGAATTTCTGATAGCTCCCATCTTACTGAGAGTCTATTGATGCCTTAATGCAACTGCTTCTTATTCATGCCCAGCAAAATCGTACATGCATGTTATATTAGGGATATCGTTTGATGAATTCTGGATTCCATTGGGTCACCTTTCTTTAGAATGGGCGCAAATATGGATAGCTTCCTTTCACTTGGCCAGGTACCCAATTATCTTCCATAATTCATGGCATAGACAACTGAGTGCCTCCAGAGCTGCATTACTTTGTTAAGACATGAAAATTCGTATTCCATCAATTCCTGGAACCTCATTTTTTGCCAATGCCTTCAGTGCAGCTTAGAGTTCTTCTTTCAATACCACCAGGCCATGGTCAAACGGTACCTTTTAAAATGACTGAATATTGATCAAATCTCTTTGATATAGTGACTCTGCATATTCCTTACATTTTTTATTTTTCCCATAATTTCCTTCAATATTGCAACCCAAGGCTTGAATTTTTCCTTTAGTTCTTTCACCTTGAGAAATGCTAAACATGTTCTGCCCCTTTGATTTTCTGAGTACAGGTCTTTGCACATTTTATTACAACACTTTGTCTTCTTGAGCTGGTCTTTGAAATTTTCTGCTTAGTTTTTATACTTTATAATTTATTTCAGTCATTTGAGCTTCCGTACACTCAACAGCATGTTTCTGAGTACTGTCTGACATCCATTTGCTTAGCTAATACATGCAAACAAGCATTCAGTACTTTGAATTGGAAACATCTAAATTCAAAATAATACTGCCCAGTTACCCAAAATGTGCCCCTTATTGTGGATCATATGAAAAATTCAAAAATTTTGAAGGTCCCCAAAACTTTATTCCATTTTTGTCATCAGGGCCAACTCTACTTTGAGTAGGCAACACTTCCCCTGTCATATTTTGCGTGTCTTCCAACCTGAAAGGCTCATCTTTAGTTACTATATTTGACAACATTCTTGTGCTATTCATCAATTTTCAATATTCTGTTACTAACAGTATTCCACTGCTATTTATAAGGTTTTCAGTAACTAAGCATTCAGAAGTAATCCATGTCTCCTTCTTGCTAGTCTATCTTCATCTGGAAGCTCAGCTAAAACCTGTCCAGCATGGGTGTACTCAGCTGGTATTTTAAACAATGGTGGCATAACTTCCAGCATCACAGAGACATGCAAGCCACCATAGTACAACAAACTGAACAAATATATATTAGACTACTGAAAATAACATGGCTTAGTTCAAGTGTACCTTAATCTTCAAAGTGACATCTTTGCTCTTCTACTCTTTTAAGAGGTATTTTGCAGTATATTTGCCCATGCAACTCGTCATTTGATTTCTTGATTGCTGTTTCCATAAGCATTGATTGTGGGTCCCAGTAAAATGTAACCTTTGACAATTCCAGTCTTTTCTCCATTTATCATGATGTTATTTATTGGTCCAGTTGTGAGCATTTTTGTGTTCTTAACATTGAGATGTAATTCATACTGGAGGCTTTATTCTTTGATCTTCATCCATTCTTTGCATATATCTGGTTGTTAAGGAGTCTTCCTCCTATCCTAATATCATGTTCTTTTTCATATAGTACACCTACTTGGATTATTTGCTCAGCATATAGATTAAATAAATATGGTGAAAGGATGTAACACTGTGGCACGTACTTCCTGATTTTAACAATGTACTATCTCCTTGTCCTATTTGATTGACTGTCTTTGTTATATGAAATACTGATGGCATAGCTTCCACCATTACAGCAATAAGCAAGACACTCCAGTATGACAAACTGACAGATGAATGGTGGATTACTGAATGTAGGAACTCTGATTTTGCAGTGTGGTTTGAGATGAGTTATACCAGCATTCTTTTAAGTCTCAACCCAGAGTTAATTTTATTTCCAAATAACATCTGTGTGAAAATAGCATTTATGATGTATTTTATAAATAGCATTTATAAAAGCAAACTTTTGACTGAAATGATACAAATGAAAAGAGTGTAGCTATTTTAAAAAGGTTTTTTGGTTCAAGATCTGTCAAAATAATAAATTGTATGTTTTTTATTTGGCTGGTTGGTTTCTTCATTAATTCTCTATTAAATATTCAAAATCTATGGTTCAAGCTAATTTTTATCACCTTGTCTAAGATTTTAAACATTCAGTGTTGTTAATCTTGAAAAAAGCATTTGCCACACTAGATAAGCAAGCAGTAAAAGGAAATATGAAGAAATGAGTATCCTACTCAGTTATTTACTCAGAATAAGTGAATCCTATAAAATGCTTGACCTAAAGTATTTAGCTATAATAACCCAAGGGACAATAAAACATAACTTACAAGAAAAGTTAATCAAAAGTGTTTATGAATTATGTGAAAAAGAAAAATTAACACTGTGATCACTTGAAAATAGTAAAGCATTAAAAACAAAACCAACAAAAAACTTGAAAGTAGAAAGTATATAACCAAAACTTCTGTAATTGCATGCGTCATTAAAGTAATAAAGTTTAAATGTAATGTAATAGACTACATTTTAATAGCATTTTCAAATTTATAGCATTTTATTTACACTACTTAGATAAAACAGAAGTTATTATTACTAGTTTCCAGATAAATAACCTATTTAATGGATTCTCTAAAGTATCAGTTATGCAACAAAAATAATCATATTGGAAGCTGTGGTATTATATTTTCAGGCTTAGATTTTTAGGCTTAACTTTTCTTTAGCTCAGGTTTAGATTTGTAGGCTTAACCTTTCATTAGCTGAGACTCAAAATCTTGGGTTGAGACCATAAAAACTAATTGTTGTTAAATGCTGTTGAGTCAGTTCTGACTCATAGCAACCCTGAACAGGGTTTCTGAGGTTGTAAATCTTTACGGGAGCAGAAAGCCTCGTCTTTCTCCCGTGGAGCAGCTGGTAGTTTTGAACTGCTGACTTTGCGGTTCACAGCCCGATTTGTAACCAAGATGGTGGATCAGGTGGACGTGTAGCAAATTGCTCCACCAACAACAACACAGAATACCTGACCAAGCAGGCTCAGGGATGGTCCCAGAACTCTTAACCACATGTAAAGGAATACTTAGAAGGTTGGAAGGCTTACAACTGGGGAATTGGTGGCAGAAGCAAGAAACCCATTGCTTTCTAATACAGGATGCTAAGCTGCTCCAGGAGCCACCATCTTGGATGAGACCACACAGGGGAATGATTGAAACAGCCACAGATGCCTGGCAGAACCACTGAATGAAGGTGTGGACATTCTTTTCTTTTGTTATCTGTTCATTGGTCCCTTGCTATCTGTGCACCTCCATTCTGGTGACTATAAGGGTGCCTGAGCTAGTGGACACCCCAGCCCCACCCTCAGAGGGTTCTACTATGCATGCACACAGATCTCGTCGAAATTTAAAGAGACAGTTTCCAATTAAAACCAAAGGGCCACAGCCAGCTCTGAACTGTTTCCAACTATAAAAAAGGCCTGAACAGGGATTGTGGAGTGGGACAAGCAGACAAAAGAGGAAATAGGCCAAAAATTAAATCTTAAATTACGTCAAAATGACCAACAGTGGGATCTTGAAATTTCTTAGGAAGAAGAGTGAAAAGAGAAGCCCATTTCCTGATCACATCTACCTGGAGGCATTAAGAAAGCATAAAAAATACCAAAATACATACCCATCTAAGTATTAAGTCCACAGATAACCCCTGAAGATGACCAAAAAACAGAAGCAGATGACAATATCTGCACATGTCCAGAAAAAAGATAAAGTGAATGAAGCAAATGAGCTGGAAGTAGACCTACACTCCATACTGGAAGATGGGCAGTCTTTGGAAATGCCTGAGAAAGAATTCCTAAAAATGATTATAAAAGGTATCAAAACACTATACA
>NW_006408529.1:21058184-21095544 GCF_000296735.1 Chrysochloris asiatica | reverse complement strand
AATGAAACAAGTTATATGAATTGTTGAATGTGAAACTGATGATGTGCCCTGTAAACTTTCACTCAATCCACAATAAAAACCTTAATAAAAAGTCTACAAGGATCTACTCTTATTATGGTAGTGGCGGTGGTCAACCATGGAGTCGGTTCCCACTAGTAGCAACCCTGCATAAGGTTTCCGAGGCTGTAAATTTTTACAGGAGCAAAAAGCCTCTGCTTTCTCCCGTGGAGTACCTGGTAGTTTTGAACTGCTAACTTTGAGGTTAGCAGCCCAACTTATAACCATTATGCTATTGTTGTTGTTAAGTGCTGTCAAGTCAGTTCCGACCCATAGCGATCCTGCACTGCGTTTCCGAGGCTGTAAATCTTTATGGGAGCAGAAAGCTTCATCTTTCTCCTGTGGAGCAGCTGGTAGTTTCGAACCGCTGACCTTGCGGTTTGTAGCCCTATTCGTAACCACTACGCTACCAGAGCTCCTTTTAAGACTCTTATAGACCCTCTGAATTGTTATTGTTGTTAGATACCATACAGTTGATTTCTACTAATAGCAATCCCATGTGACAGAATGAAACTACCCCATAGGGTCTTCTAGACTGTGATCTTTATGGAATCAAATTGCTAGGTCTTTTTCCCACAAAGTTACTGGGTTGGTTTGAACCACCAATATGTGTGTTAGCAGTCAATGCTTAACTTTTGTACTAAGTCTCTACTGTCTATAAATGAAGACTGGGTCTTGTTTCAATTCCTTAGTTAACAATTTATTAACAATCAATGCATTCTAAGTCCTGGTATGGCATTATGGGATAAAACACTGGACTGCAAGTTCAGTTTAAACCACAAGGTCTGTAGTTCAAACTCACCAGACACTCCTTGGAAACCCTATACAGGGTTGCTATGAGTCAGAACCTACTCAACAGTACTTAACAGAAACAGTAAAGCACTTACTTTAATGCTATAGAGAAAGCATTGGAATGTTAACAGCAAGGTTAGTGGGTTAAATCCCCCAGTTACTCCTTGAAAACCCTACACAAGGTCCCTATTTCTCAGAACTAACTCGATGACACATAACAACAGGCACCTACTATGCCAAGGTCTAGCAGTGAAGAAGAAAAAATGACAATCTGAAAATAAATAAACTAATAAAACTTAGCCCTTATGGAGCTTTTGTTCAACAAATAACTATGTCCAATGGGTAAAATATCTTGTAGCATCCTTGTATAGAGTTCCTAAGTAATGACCTTGCAGTTAGCTGTGGTTCAAGTCAAGTACTTATCCTATAGCACCACATCAGAACTCCATATAGTAGATTAGGAATAAGTGCCAAGAAACGCAATAAATAAAGCAAACACTGTTAATTTGTCCCACAGGAGGTAGAGAACAGGACTGATACGAACTTCAGATAGGAAATAGGGAAAGATACTACGTAATCCTTACTAGCAAAGACCTGAAGGAAGAAAGAATCTTCTTTAAATAAGCATAATTAAGCAGGAAATGGAGACCTGGTGTGGTGCTTTACGATAAGCACTGAGTTGCTAACTACAAGTATGTTATTGTTGTTAGGTACCATCAAGTCAGCACCAACTCATAGAACATTATGCATAGCAAAACAAAACGCTGCCCAATTCTGGGCAAACCTCACTACTGTTGCCACACTTGAGTCCATCAATACTGCCACTTGACCAATCCATCTCTTTGGGGGTCTTCCTCTTTTTCTCTGAACCTCCACCCTACCAAACATGATATCCTTCTCCAGTGATTTGTCCCTTCTGACAATATGTCTGAAGTATGAGAGACGAAGTTTGGCCATCTTGGCCTCCAGGGAGCACTCTAGCTGCATTTCTTCCAAAACGGATTTAATGGTTCTTTTGGCAGCCCATGGCACTTTCAATATTCTCTTCCACACCATAACTCAAAGGTATCAATTCATTAAGGTCTTCCTTATTCACTGTCCAGCTTTTGCATGCATATGAGGTTATTGAAAATACCATGGCTTAGGTCAGGTGCACCTTAGTCCTCAGCTGACATCTTTGCTCTTCAACACTTTAAAAAAGGTCTTGTGCAACAGATTTGCCTTATGCAATATGTCATTTGATTTCTTGTCTGCTGCTTCCGTGAGTATTGATAGTTGATACAAGAAGAATGAAGTCCTTGACAACTTCAATCTTTTCTCCATTGATAAGATTGTTGTTTATTGGTCCAGTAGTGAGGATTTTTGTTTTCTTTACACTGAGATGTAATCCATATCGAAGGCTGTGCTCTTTGATCTTCATCGTAAATGTTTTAAGTCCTCTTCACTTTCAGCAAGCAAGGTTGTATCATCTGCACATCACAGGTTTTTAATAAGTCTTCCTCCAATCCTGATGCCACATTTTTCTTCATATAACCCAGCTTCTCTGATTATTTGCACAGCATAAAAGTTAAATGTTATTGTTGTTGTTAAGTACCGTGGAGTTGGTTCTGACTCACAGTGACCCTGCACAGGGTTTCCAAGGCTGTACATCTTAACGGGAGCAGAAAGTCTCATCTTTCTCCCGCAGAACAGCTGGTAGTTTCAAACTGCTGATCATGAGATTAGCAGCCCAATTCGTAACCACTACACTACCAGAGATCCTTAGTGTGGCGAAAGAATACAACCTTGTTGCACACCTTTCTTAATTTTAAACCATTCAATGTTCCCATGTTCCGTTTGAACAACTGCCTTTTGGTCCATGTACAGATACTTCATGAGCACAATTCAGTGTTCCAAAATACTCATACTTCACAATGTTGTCCATAGCTTGTGATGATCCACACAATCCAAAGACTTTGCATAGTCAATAAAGCACAAGTAAACATCTTTCTGATATTCTCTGCTTTCAGCCAAAATCCATCGGACATCAGCAATAATATCCCTCGTTCCACAGGCTTTTCTGAATCCAGCTTGAACCTATGGAATTTCTCTGTCAATGTATGCTTGCAGTCATTTCTGTATTACCTTTAGTAAAACTTTACACACTTTATCAAAAATTGTTTTTTTTTCATCTTTCTCTATTCGAGTTCTGATTATCAAGCCATTGAGATTAGGTTGAATGAATACTATCTACAAGTTTGGGCATTCTTGTGTATCTCCCCTCACTTCATATCAGCTGGATGAATCACTCTAGGCTCTAGCTCTCTCTGGCTATGTCCTTGTCCATGGGCTAAGGAGTCCCCAGGTCTCACCACACTTTGAAACAACAATCCCTTCCTCATCTCTCCCTCATCTCCAGATCAACGGAGTCTATGGAACATTGTCGAATTGAGCCCATTTCTTCATTGCTGCCTTTCCCCCCTCTTCCACTCACCAGCTGACCAATGTGGGCATCAGCAATCTTATGTGTACATGTGTTCCCTTTGAGTTTCATTCTTGGAGGGGGATTTGTCCTAAAGGGACTTGATTTCTTGCCTTGGTGGTTTGCAGGTGAACAACTTGCTTATTCTTGTAATAGCCAATCAGGCTGCCATTTTTGTTTTGGATTTTTCCTGCTGGTGTTTCTTTCAAGAAGCATCTTTTGTTGTTTTAGCTGTTCCAGGTTGGTCTGCTTGTCCTTTCAAGTGGGACTTTCCCACTTCAGAAAGTTCTGGATGACGCTCAGGATTCCATCTAGGGTTCTATACATTCTAAGTAGTACTCTTGCTATGTCTCACAGTTCTGCTTAAAATCCTATGATAGTTTAAAAAGGTCTGATAATCTCACAATATTCTAAGCACTTTTTTAAAATCCATGTTACATTTATTAATTCATTTAATGCTACTAAAGTAGCTACTACTTGTTGTAAGTTGCTGTGAAGTCACTTGGATGCGTAGCAACCCTATGCACAACAGACTGAAACACTACCTGGTCCTGCACCACCCTTACAATCATTGCAGTGCTGGAACCCATTGCTGCTGCCACTGTGCCAATGCAACCCGTTGATGGTCTTCTATTAATGCTCTTACTACCTCATTTTTTTTGTTGCTGTTGTTAAGTGCTGTCAAGTCAGTTCTGAGCCATAATGACCCTGTGAGGTTAGGCATTTTATGTAAATTCACAATCAAATGAGAAATGCAGTCAGACTCAGTCTACGTGACTTTGATGTTCACTATCCAGGAGAATCCAGTGCAAGGGACTGGGCCTCTACCTTTTCCCTTATTTCTGAATTGTGATACAACATTCTTCCTAGGATTCTAGTTGTTGTCTAGATTTGCAGTCCTGAGCTAAACAACAACCCAGTATCTTGACTCTATAAACACTTTGTCTGCAGAGACAATTTGCTCTAGCGACTTTAAACTGCTTGCTACTTTCCCAGGTACATGTGCTGAATATCTCTTTCCAATCATTTCTGAAATATAGCAAAAACTACACTGACCTTTGGACGCTAGAACTGATCTACCTTGTTTCACTTCTAATTCCAGATCATCTGACCAGATCCCTTTACCCACTGCAATGATTAAAAGAAACTGGAATGCTGAGAGTGTGGTAGAATGTGGAAGGTGGTTATTATAGGACATTCTACAGTGGATCAAATGAACAAAAAGGAGTAAAAAATGTTAACATTGATTGAGCACTGACTGACAAGGTACAGTGCCAAGTGTTTGACATGTATGTATTCACTCATTGAAAGAAGGATCTAGACCTTTCATTGCCATCTTCCCAGGGAAAAACTTTAATCTAGGTCACAGCTTGAGAAAGCTTTCCTCAGGGAGATTCTGAGATGCAGAGGTTGGGGAGAAACAGACCTTTAAGACATTTTGTGCTTCTTTGAAACTTAAATGAAGCTAGGGGTGGTAGAGAAATGACTCTTCTTCCAAAATTGAAAGATGCCAAACATTAAAATAAATAAATAAATAAAACAAGAACACTCTGGGAACAAACTGTTCTTTCATTTTGTGAGACTATTTGACTGAATTATTTAATTTTGTAAATTAAAGCAGCTGATATCATTTGTGCCAAAGAGAAAAATGTTTAGTATAAAAATGGATGAGAAAAGGTTTGTATGTAATAGGCTGAGCTCCATCTAAGCAGGTTGTTGTAATTATTGTTGCTCTTGTTATTGTTAGAAGCAAAACATATGTTAAATATGAATTGAGACCTCTGTGCCCCCATAAAATTCTGATTGTACAGTGAAGAGTTGGTTATGCTAACCTGATGCCCTTTGAAAGTTTGGAGCTAAGAGTCAACTGGAGATATTTGTTATAGATTGATGTATTTCCTTTGCAAAATATGTGTCAACTTGGCTAACCCAGGATTCTCAGCATTATGTAATTATTATCCATTTTGAGATTTGATGTAATTCCTCTCTTCTATGATATTTGACGGAGAGCATGGTGAATCCATACAATAAGCACTGGACGGCAAACCACAAAGTCTGCAATCAGAGTCTGCCAGTGGCTCCACAGGACAAAAGTGAGATAGACTTTTCTGCTCCTATAAAGATTTAAAACCTCAAAACCCTATGCAGGGTGGCTATGAGTTGGATCTGACTTGATGGCACTTAACAACAATAAGGATATTTGAACCAGACAATCATATGGTTTACTATTCCAGGAACAAAAATTGAAGAGGAATGACATCACATTCATCATCCAATAAACCACTTCAAAGATTTGTCTTGAAGTACAATGATGTCTGTGGTAGGATAAAATCCATATGCCTACAAAGAAGTATGTTAATATGACTATTAATCAACTTTATGCACCAACCACTAAAGCCAATGATAATGATATTAAAGAATTCTACCAACATCTTCAGTCTGAAATTGATCAAATATGTAAGCAAGATGCATTATGATTACTAGAGAATGGAATGTAAACATTGGGGAAAAAAGGACTTGTAGTTGGAAAATATGGCCTTGGTTAAGGAAGTGATGCTGGAGTTTTATGAGAATTTTTCAAGACCAATGACTTATTGCAAATACCTTTTTCAACAACATAAACTATGAGTCCTGGTATGGTGATGCGTGTTAATGGGTTGGATTGCAAGGTCAGCTTGAACTGCAAAGTTGGCAGTTCAAGCTTACCAGCTGCTCCTTGAAAACCCTATGCAAGTTCGCTATGAATCAGAACCAACTTGATGGCACTTAACAACAACAACATACACATGAATCATGTCAGATAGGACAAACTGGCTACTTCTGAGGGAAGAGACAATGGAGAAGCTCAGTATCATCAACCAAAATAAGGCCAATGGCCGACTGTGGAACAGACCATCAATTACTCATATGCAAATTCAAGCTGAAGTTGAAGAAAATTAAAACAAGTTCACAAGAGCCAAAATATAACCTTGGATATATTCCACCTGAATTTAGAGTCCATCTCAAGAACTGATTTGCTGCATTAGATGCTAATGGCCAAAGACCAGAGGAGTGTGGGATGACATCAAGATCACCATACATAAAGAAGGCAGTCATTCAAACAGAACAAATGAACTCTGTGTGGTTTCACCATACTTATTAAATTTGTGTGCTAAGGAGATAATCCAAGAAGCAGAATATGAAGGAGAATGTGGCATCAAGATTGAAGAAGACTCATTAACAGCCTGAGATATGCAGGTGACCCAACCTGACACTTTAAATTAGGAGGGCTTGAAGGACTTATTGATGAAGATCAAAGTCTTCAGTATGGATTGCACCTTAATGTAAAGAAAATTAAAATCCCCACAACTGAAACCATAAATAGTATAATGATAAACAGACTGAAGTTGTCAAGGATTTCATTTTACTTGGATCCACAGCTGTTGCTCATTTCAGTCAAGATTGAAAGAATTAATTGCACAAAGCAAATCTGCTACAAAAGAGCAAAGGTATCACTTTAAGGGCTAAGGTGCATGTGATACAACCACTGTATTTTCAATTGCCTCATATGCATGCAAAAGCTGGGAGATAAATAAGGAATATTGGAGAAGGATTGATGCATTAGAATTATGGTGTTAGCAAAGAATATTGAATGTAACAAGGGCTGCCAGAAGAACATACAAATATCTTGGAAGAAGTACAGTCAGATTGATCCTTAGAAGCAGCAATGACGAGACTTCATGTGTTGTACTTTAGACATGTTATGAGGGACCAGTTCCTAGCAAAGAACATCATGCTTGGTAAAGTGCAGGATATGTAAAAATAGAGGTGTGCTCCTATGAGATGGATTGGCACAGTGATAGCCAAAGTTGGCACAAACATAATAATTGTGAGGACGAAGCAGGATCAGGCAGTTTTGTTCTGTTGTACATATGGTCACTATGAGTCAAAAAGGACTGGGTGTCTCCTAACAACAACAAATGATGTTAATGAAACAGGTGGTGCTGTTAGGCTCTTATATATTCATATATATAAATATGCACATATTACCTGTGGTATAATGAGTATTGAAATAAGTACAGAAGAATAAGAATACATATCAAGTTATCAGCATGTGTTGCATAGGAAAATGGTAGGTATAAGGCAGGATGATGCAGATGGAGGTAGAAAAACAGATGAGGGAAAGTAGAGTCAAATTTATAGCTCATTTACTAAAATGATGCATTTATGTCTGAGTTTATATTCATAAAGAAATTAGAAAATAAATAACTATTTAAGGTTGATAGTCCCCTTTGAAGATTTGATGAAAGCTAAGTACCTAGTACCCAGAAATATCTGCATTTGCACACAGATGCAAAAATTTACAATATTTCAAGGGAATTGCAGGTGCCCCCAAAGTCATCTGGGCACCAGATTAAGGCCATCTCAGTGAAGTCTGGCTATGTGAAGCAGGGACCATGTCCCAATCAATTTGACCTCACCAATTTGATATCTAAAAAGATCAAGTGGCATTAGTATGGCCAAATTTGACTGCCTGAGTCAAGATAATGTTCCCATTTAAATGCAGCCTGCATATACTGAGGGAGTGGTTGGTTGATCCAACCAGGTCCATTTGATTAGCATGTGTGTCTCTCCATCAGAAATCATAGTTTAAAGTCCATACTGCTTTTCTTTTATGACAATACAATCTTCAGACATAAATTTTTATACCAAAACCAAAAAAGGTTTAAATTTCTGGAAAGTCATTCTTGTGAACCAGATTGTATTTTTTTTTTTTTTTCTATTTCAACATAAAATCTTAGCTTAGGGCTTACCCTTTCAATTGTACGTACTCTTTGCTTGTGTCAAGTTATCATCCCTTGGGCAGTACACACAAAGAACAGGAAAGCAGTCAAAAAGCTATTTTCCATCAAAATGTCCTGGCAGAGAAGGGAATGGAATTAACTGGTTTGGAAATACAGAAGTAATGTTAAAGGTTATAATAGAGCCGAATTTTCATTTCCAGCTTAGCCTTTTCCTAATATACAAGTCTTCTAACAATAATATAGAAAAATATTTTTTTAAAAGATAAAGTTTTTAGAAAAGACATCTTAAGAAAGATGGCGTAGTGAGACTTACTTTCAATTGCAGTCTTCCAAGAGCATCAAGGGTAACATGAAATATCAAAGCAAGTGGCTGCATTTTCTCTATTCCTATTCAGTCCTCAGGCCACCCCTGATGAAAAGCTGCCAAGTTACATGGTGACTTGGTAATGGGACTATTATAGACAAGGCACTAAATGAGTTCAAGAAACTCATTCATCTTATTGATTGTGTTTGCATTCTGGAGAGAATGCATTCACTTTGAGTACAATACAAATAAACTTCTATAGCACCTTTGATGCAAACACATCCCAAGGCACTTTTCAGAAAAATACAATACTAATATGTGTAAGTGCACTGTCAGAGAGAATGAATCAATTCAAATATAGAAAACTAAAGTTTCGGTTTAAATAAGACCTTAAATTTAGCATTTGTCTTCTACATTAAGACACGTTTAGAAACCAGGGGGAATTTTAAGTACACGATCAGGTCTTGGAAGTTTTCAACATTCATCAGCGTAACAATTGTACTGGATGATTGCAGAAATATCTTCCAAATATTTTAATGTTTAGATTTTAAATCTTTATTTTATAATAATGAAGGACTGGCTGAACTGATATACAAATCATTCTGGAAGCTATTAGTTTTGAGCCTGAGATATCTGGTTTGGCTCATTTCCTTAGTTAAATTAGATAATTGTAAATGTCTGCTTTCTCTTCTCTGTAGATATGGTCAAGTTAACCAATAATTAGATGATGTTTTTTACAGTCATAGCTGCTTGCCAATTTGTGATGAAAAAAGCAAAATCCAATGTGTTCTTATAATCTATGCTACTGAATTTAACTCAGGAAAACCTTCAGAAAGGCGATGCTGCCTGAGACTGAGAGGGCCACTAGTAGGTAGTTGACATTCTGTGCATATACTGGTGAGGTCTTCGTTGTTGCTAAGTTGCTGTCAAGTAGATTCAACACATAGAGAACTTATATATGGTTTTTAAGAAACAGCTAGTGGGTTTGAACCATAGGCATTGTTCTTAGAAGTCCAGTGCTTATCCTAGGGCACCACACAAAAGAACATTGGTATAAGACACACCTTTCATATGTTAGTCTCTGATAATACCCTAACAGTTTCTTTGTTTTATTTATTTCTATATCATTTAATTTATTTTGTTGTTGTTGAGAATATTCACAGCAACACATAAACCAGTTCAACAATTTCTTCATGTCCACTGATTACATTTTTCTAGCGGTGTAACTATTCATCCACCTTTTCTTAGTTGTTATTCATTCCCTATTAACATAAATTCACTTGCATAAATTCATGTACATATTTTCCTCTCTGAAATAACCACAGTTGATTTTTGACAAAGGACCAAAATACATTAAATGAGAAAGAGACAGACTCCAACAAACGATACTGTCCAGACTGGAAATCCTTTCACAGAAGAATGACACAAGGCTCTTATCTCACCCCATATAAAAAATGAACTCAGCATGGAGTAAGACTAAAACGGAAGACCTAGAATGATAAAAATCAGCAACATAAAAATAAGGAACACTTACAGGTTCTGATACATGGCATAAGTACACTATACAGCATAACTGAAAATATACAAACAGCAGACAAAATAGATGACTGGAACGTCCTAAAAATTAGACACTTAAGTGCATCAAAAGATTTCACCAAAAGACTAAAATGAGAACCCACAGACTAAGAAAATAAAATTGGTAATGGCATATCATAGAAGGGACTAATCTCTAAAATTTATAGAAAACTTCAATACCTCAACAAGAAAAAAAAAACAAAACAAATAATCCTGCTTTAAAAATAGGCAGAGGACATGAACAGTATTTCAGCAAAGATATTCCGGTAGCCAACAAACATATGATAATTTCTTCGTGATCATCTCTCCATTGGAGATACCATCTCACAACAGCATTAGTAGCAAAGCTCACAAAAACAGAAAACAACAAATGCTGACTAAGGTGTGCAGGGAATAGGATGCTCCTACACTGTTGATGGGACTCTAAAATTGTTCAACCACTGTGGGAAAAGATATAAAATGTCACGTATCATCAAAAAGTTGGAAACAGAAATATGACCCAGCAATCCCTCTGTTTAATACATATATATCCTCAATAAATAAGAGTCATAGAAGAAATAGATAATATGCACACCAACATTCTTCACAGTACTAGTCAAAATAACAAAAAGATGGAGAGAGCTGGTGGTGGTGGTGGTATGCCAAGGAGTCGGTTCTGACTCATAGCGAGCCTGTACACGTTTTCTGAGGCTATAAATCTTTACAGGAGCAGAAAGCCTCGTCTTTCTCCCACGGAACAGCTGGTAGTTTCAAACTGCTGATCTTGAGTTTCGTAGCATGTTTCATAGCCACTTTGCTACCAGAGCTCCTTGGAGACAGCCTTCTTGTTGTTCTTATATGCCGTGGAGTCGGTTCCCACTCATAGCGACGCTGCATAGGGTTTCCTACGCTGTGAATCCTTATGGGAGCAGAAAACCTCATCTTTCTCTGGCGGAACAGCTGGTAGTTTCGAACTGCTGACCCTGAGGTTAGCAGCCCAGTTTGTAACCACTACGATACCAGAGCTCCTTGGAGACAGCCTAAGTGCCCATTAATGAAAGAATGGATAAGCGAAGCTTGGTACATACACACAATGGAATACTTGGTGGTGGTGGTAGTTATGTGCCGTGGAGTCAGCTCTGACTCATAGCGACCCTGCATAGGGTTTCCGAGGCTTTAAATCTTTATGAGAGCAGAAAGTCTTCTCTTTCTCTCATGGAACCTCTGGTAGTTTCAAACTGCTGATCCTGAAGTTAGCAGCCTGATTCATAACCACTATGCTACCAGATCTCGTACACAAACATAAAATACCTCATAATATGATGAACCTGGAGAACATTATGCTGAGTGAAATAACTCAATCACAAAAGGACAAATATTGTATGACACCATTATTGTAAAAAGTCAAGAAAGGTTTTTCATACTAAAAAAAAAAAAAAATCCTTTGATGGTTACTAGGGATGGGAGGGAAAGGAGAATAATTCACTGCCTAGAGTAGACATATGTTGGGGAGGCAATGTACAACAAGAAGGAGGTCAGCAATAGATGGGAAGACACAGGGAGGAGTGTAAAAGTTAAAGAAAATAGAGATATATAGTGTGATACACACAGTCCTGCAACAACAGTGATACAAGGACAGGTACAAACGATGAACAGGTATAGGAGGGAGAGTGGGAGTACATTCACAAATATATAAAGGTTTGACAGAGAATATTTGTACAAGGGGCCGTACCTATGCTGCAAACCGTATTTATGAACTTGGTATACCATGTTGTTGTTGTTAAGTATCATGATTCTTAGAGGGAATGAGATGCTGTGCCTGAGGGCTCATCTGATGTAACATAGCCCACAAAGACAATGTTCTATATCCTACTCTTGTGGGTAGCAACTGGGATCTTAAAAGCTCATGAGTAGCCATCTAAGGTGCAACTATAGGTCTCTCCATATGCTGAGGAAAAAGGAGTGATAAAAATTGAAGATGCTTGGAATCAATTTGTCCAATGGACTAATGGAATACATGAACATCAATGTCCACTACTAATTGATCAGAAGAACAAGTGGTGCCCAGCTACCACTAAATAGAGTGGGAGAAAATGTAGAACAAAACTCAAAATTATTTATAAAAGAAATTAAAATGGGTTTACTGCTCAGAAAGGGACCAGAGGAACCTGAGACTATGACCCTTGGTCACCTGTCAGGTCTGGAACTGAACTCATCCTCATTGCTCAATTTTCAGCCAAGTGGTAGATGGGTATACAGGGGAGATAACAACATTAGTAAGGGATGCTCAGCATGGAATGATCCACCATTTCAAAGCAAAAGGAGAGTATTTACTTAAGGGAAAAGTTCAGAAGGTTTGGAAGGTTGGATAATGGAAATAAGAATTACAACGAGGAAATAGGATAACTGATGTTACATGGAAGGGATGGCAGTCATTGACTTCAAGTGAAGTATATGATATATTCAATGTAAAACTGAAGATCTACTCTGTAAATCCTCACTCAATTCACAATAAAAAGTTTTTTTTTTAATTTCTCTAACACACATTGTAAATGAGCTCCTGTACAGTCTCATTCACTTAATTAATCATTACATTTTTAATCACATTTATTATTGATTTGACACTCAAAACTTCTTTTCTTCACATTATGAATCTGAGGTTCAGAGACTACAGAAATGAACTGATTTAAATAATTCAATGAGGAAATTAGGCCAAGAAAAGTCAACTTTTTAGTTTAGGTTTTTTTTTTTTTTTTTTCATTTTGGCCAAACCATGCTCCTTTCTTGTCTGAGGAATCTTTTCATTACCAAAAGCTACTTTGGTATTCTGTTTTCTAGGGGCAAAAAGACTTTGTCACAACACAGCTTCATATTTTGAAAGAAAGAATGGTAGAGCAAAATAGAATTATTAACCTTTTAGTCTTTTCATTAACATCATCTTTCTGACTGTGAAAGAAATGTGATGCTAGTACTATGCTTTCTTTGCATTTTGCCGACCTAACAGAAGATGATTTTATTTAAATTATAACTCATTTCACTGCCATGGTGTTATATATTAGAAATTGATTACTCCATTTCTTCTGTAATAGTTTCATTATATTTGGGGGGAGATTTTATGTTTGTTGGTTTGATTTCTTTAAAAAACTGAGAAATGAAGGCATGAAAGCAAAGTCTTTATTTTTATTGTATGAAAGATTTCAAATAAAGCAGTCTGAGTATAATTATAACATCAAATTGAATTTTAGGACAATTATTTTCTGTATAAAATGAGACTGCTTATAAGTTTTTGTTAAATCAAAAAACATCTGCTATCAATTTTTTAAAACAGTGCAGTAAGTCTGAAACCCACTATATACAAATAAAGAATTGGTTAAAAGTACAAAGCTCTTATCCTATAGATGATATTGACATGTCCCTGTTAATATAGTATCTCTGTTGTCTTTTAGGATTTTTTGAAATGTTTTCAAACTTTAGTTGTGTTAGACAATCTGCAATTTTCAACAACTAAACTTTCGCATTAACAACTATAACGCTGGTTGAAAAATGTTTACTTCCCTCTTAAATAACAAACTTCAGAAAATCCTTGAGGTTTAAGGAGGAAGAAGACTGGAAAAAAGAACCACAATAAAGGTTTATATTAACATCCCAATCCTTACTTTTTTTAAACTTCTTTTTTAAATTTATGGAAAAAAACAATAAACTGAAATTACTCTCCCTGACTTTGAAGAATTTTTAGTTAATGAGAAAGTTAATATATAAATGAAAATTCCTGAAATGGAGAATAGGATAATATATTAACACACTCATCATTATTTGGAATAGCCCACTGGGTGAATGGATGCCCAAGTCCTGATGTGGCACTGTAGTTAGTATAAGCACTGGACCACAACATTGGTATGAATTTCAAGGTCGACTAGACAAACTCACCAGCCACTCTTCAGAAACCCTATACAGGTCGCTATGGGTCAGAACCAACTCAACAGCATTTAACAACAACAACAAGACATTCCTCTGAGGGTTTCCAAATAAGAGCAATGGAAGCTGACTGGGAGGAAGATGAGTTACCACAGACATTCCTTAGGTCAGTCCCATAAGACCCTTTGTAGAAAACAGGGTTTAAATTAGGGCTACTCTGCCAAAGCAGTATTTCTTCTTATGATATATTCTTCATTAATTTCACCAAGTGACATTTAATGTATTAAAAAATTCAATCCTTATAGTATTTTCATTATTTGGACAATATGTTTTATTGTTGAAAACATTTTCATTCAATAAGGCCATACTTTCCCCTTATTGGATCATTATTTGAGACAAGGGTATGCGCATTCCATTAAATAAATATTCAATGAAGAACAATGGGTAACCAAAAGTTATAATAGAAATCAAAGCAATTAAAGAATAGGAGTAAAATCTAGTGATTTTTGCTTTGTTTTGTTTTCATTCAAAATGCCCTGAGGCTCTTTAAACCTTCTGTCTTTAATAAATTGCATTCTTAAACAAGAATCTAGCAGCATTTAGGTTATTGAAACAGAAAAAGAGGTTGTACTATTCTTAGTCTTGCAGTTGTTGATAAGTGTTATGGAGTCTGTTTCAACTATAACAACCCTGTATAGGGTTTCTGAGGAGTGGCTGGTGGTTCCTAGTCTGTGATGTTTTAAATTGATTTGGAGCCCAGATGTTGTTGTTGTTGTTGTCAGGTGCCATCGAGTAGGAACCGACTCACAGAGACCCCATGCACAGCAGAACGAAACAATGTCCAATCCTGGGCCAACCTCACTACTGCTGCCACACTTGATGCCATCAATGATGCCACCTGGCCAATCCATCTCATTAGGGGTCTTCCTCTTTTTCTCTGACCCTCCATCTTACCCAGCATGACATCCTTCTCCAGCGACTCTTCCCTCCTGACAATATGTCCAAAGTATGAGAGACGAAGTTTAGCCATCTTTGCTTCCAAGAAGCACTTGGTCTGTACTTCTTCCAAAACAGATCTATTGGTTCTTTCGGCAGTCCATGGCACTTTTAGTATTCTCCTCCAACACCAAAACTCAATAGTAACCACATAGTCAAAGTAGAACATCATCATAAGGTTTTCCATGGTGTAATCTTTATGGAAACAGAATGACAAGTATTTCTCCTTTTGTACCACTGGGTGGGTTTGAACCCCGTTAGTAGCCAAGCAAAAAAACATGACAGTAGGAAATGCTGATTGAGATGCTGAGCAACTGGGCCATTCAGACATTGCTGATGGGAACATAAAATGGTAAAACCAAATTTGTAAGATAGTTCAGCAGTTTCTAATAAAGTTAAGCATTCAGTTATCATACTAATCAGCAATTATCTTCCAGGATATTTACTATATCACACCCTCCAAAAAAAAATTAAGTTTGGATTACACAAAGGCATTTACAGGAATGTCCATAGTACTTTAATTCATAACACAAGTTACATAGTTATATATCTGTCACCACATAGAGATAGCAAGTTATGGTATATTCATATAGTAATATAAGAGGGGCCTTCAAATATAATTCATATAGTAATATAAGGGGCCTTCAAATATAAGGGGCCTTCAAAATAATCCATGGAAAAAGGTATGCCAACATAATGGTATTTTTTCATGAAATATTGAAGCCCTTGTAATATGTTGTTGCAACAATGACTTATTTGGAGTCCTGGTATAGCACTGTGGGTTATTGCATTGGACTGCAAGATCATGTGAACTACAATGTCAGTGGTTCAAGCTCCTTGGTAACTTTATAGTGTCACTATAGGTCAGAACCGACTTAACAGCACTTAACAACAACAATAACAGCAAGCATCCAAGCTAACTTGTATCTACCCTCTAGCCAGTGAATTACTCTCCCTTCATCACTGGTAACCATCAAAGAATGTTTTTTTTCAGTCTGAAAACTTTTTCTTTTTACAATAATGGTCTCATACAATATCCTCCCTTTTGTGATTGACTAATTTCACTCAGCCTCCAGGTTCATTCATGTTATAAGTTATTTGCCAGATTCATCATTATCATTCAATGTTGCATAGTATTCCACTGTTTGTATGTACCAAAATTTATCTAGTCTTCCACTGATGGGCACTTGGGATGTCTCTATCTTTTTGTGCCTAAAGTATTATAAATAATGCTGCAATGAATATGTATGCAAGTAGCTGCTTGTGTCCTGGCTCACATTTCTTGTGGATATACAGCAAGAAGAGATATTTCTGTTTCCAATTTTCTGAGGAAGTATTGGACCATTTTCCAGAGTAGTTGATCCATATTATAGTCCCACCAGCAATGTAGGAGTGTCCCAGTTTCTCCATACCCTCACCAATATTTGTTGTTTCCTACTTTTTTGAGATAATATCTCTGTTGTTTTGATTTGCATCTCTTTAATGGCTACAGAATCCTATGTGACACTGTGGGTTAATGCCCTGGACTGCAAAGTGGATTTGAACTGCAAGGTAGACAGTTCAAGCTCACCAGTCGTTCCTTAGAAACCCTAAACAGGGTTGCTATGGGTCAAAACTGACTTGATAGCACTTAACAACAACAACAATGGCTACTGATCATGAACAATTTCTTCATGTTTGTTGGCTGCTTGAATGTCTTCCTTGGTGAAGTGTCTGTTCATGTCCTGTGCCCATTCAAAACCATTTTTGCTTTAAAGAAGCCTGTAAAATAAATAAATAAGATTAGATATGCTACACTTCCATTTATATGAAACTCTGGGAAAGGTAAATCTAATATGTACTGAGAAAAAAGCTGATCAGTAATCTAGGAGTGCAGATGAAGAAGATTGAGTGGGAAACAGAAAATTGTGGTGATCAAGTCTATATATGATAAGTTTATGATTCAGTTAAGATTATTATGATGGTTGTGACATGAGTGTATACATCTGTGACTCATTGAATAGTACACTTCAAATGTGTGTTTTTTGTTATATTTCAAAAGTTGGGGATTTTTTTAAGTAAAAAGATGAGTAAATATTCATAAATAGCCCATATTGTGATTACTTATAGAGTCCTAAAACTTAACTTGAAAATGAAGAGGAAGAGGAGAAGGAAGGAGAGGGAGAGAGAGAGAGAAAACAAGAGGGGTTGGGGAAAGGAGACAAAATAAGTTGATGGCCAAAATAGTCATTGTGTTATTTTTTAAATTATGCTTGTTTTAATTTTAAGTTAAAAATTCCATGACTATTATATTAGGATTGAAGGATTAGGGAAAATATATGGGCCTTTCCCAGGGTAAGTGCCTTAATATGTACGGTGAATCAAAAGTGTATACCAGATGATGCATGCATAGACACAGTGCCCTAAGTTTGGCTGTGTGTTCCTGTGTTGGGTTTTCCTGAGGGGAGAAGATGTAAGCAGAGAAGCTAGAGAAGGTTTGTTTGGGGTGATGACAGTGAGAATAGCTAAAAGGATAGAAGAATGGACGATCTGAGTGTAAAACATCAATCTGAAATTAAATCTTCCTTGAAGCTGCCCGGAGTAACTCATTCTGTCCGTTCAAGGGTGAGATGACTGATAGCAAAGTTGCAAGTACATGGATTCTTGAATAAATCTGCTCCTGTGGTTTGAGTTTATGTCATTATTTGTATTCTTTCTTATGTGTAGAAATGCAACCCAGTTACTGGTGCCACTGTAAGATCAGTCCTCCAAAAACAAATTTCAGTGGGTTCCTTTTTCCTGCTGTACTTAATCTAGAATTATGGAAATGTAGCTCACAATGTATATTATTCCATTAAAGCATTCTACAGTGAACCAACTAGATGCAACTTTCTGATGACACCATATAATCAAGGAAGAAGTTTAGGCTTTGCAACTGAGTCAATTCCAACTCACAGAGACCCTACAGAGCAGAGTAAAATTGGTCCCCAGGATTTTTGAGACTGTAAATATTTAGGGGAGCAAATATTTAGGAAAGCCTCACCTTTCTCCTGCAAAGCAGCTGATAGGTTTCAACTGCTAAACTTGGAAATCCTATGGGGCAGTTCTACTTTGTCTGATAGGATTATTATGACTCAGAATCAACTCAACAGCAGTGAGTTAGGATTGTGATCTTAGCTACTTAACTTTTTGTTGTTGTTAGGTGTCATCAACTCGGTCCCGACTTGTAGCCATCTTATGCACAACAGAACAGAACACTGCCAAGTCCTGTTCTAACCTTACAATTGTTGCCACACTTGAGACAATTGATGCTGTCACTTAGCCAATCCATCTTACTGGAGGTCTTCCTCATTTTCTCTGACCCTTCACCTTACCAAACATGATATCCTTCTCCAGCGACTGGTCCCTCCTAACCATATGTGCAAAGTATAAGAGACAAAGTCTGGCTATGCTGGCCTCCAAGTAGTACTCTGGCTGTACTTCTTCCAACACAAATCTTTTTGTTCTTTTGGCAGCCCATGGTACTTTCAGTATTCTCCTCCAACACCATAACTCAAATGCATCAATTCTTCTACGGTCTTCCTTATTCACTGTCCAGCTATTGCATGGTTGTGAGAGTACTGAAAATACCATAACTTGGGTCAGGTGCACCTTAGTCCTCAAGCTGACATCTTTGCTCTTTAATACTTTAATAAGGTTTTGTGCAGCAGATTTGCCTAATGCAATACATTGTTTGTTTTCTTGGCTGCTGCTTCCATGAGTGTTAATGGTTGATCCAAGAAAAATGAAGCCCTTGACACCTTCAATCTTTTCTCTGTTAATAAGAATGTTGTTTATGGTCCAGTGGTGAGGATTTTGGTTTTCTTGATATTGAGATGCAATCCATACTGAAGACTTTGTTCTTTGATCTTCATCAGTAAGTATTTTAAGTCCTCTTCACTTTCAGGAACAAAGGTTGTATCATCTGCATATCACAGGTTGTTAATGAGCCTTCTTCCAACTCCAATGTGATGTTTTTCTTCATATAACCCTATTTCTCGGATTATTTGCTCAGCATACAGGTTGAATAAGTATGGTGAAAGAATACAATCTTGTCACACACCTTTCTTAATTTTAAACCCTTCAGTGTTCCCATATTTTGTTAGAACAACTGCCTCTTGGTCAATGTAAAGGTTCAACATTAGCACAATTAAGTGCTCTGGAAGACTCACACTTCGCAATGTTGTCCATAGCTCATCATGATCCACACAATGGAAGGCCATGATATAATGAATAAAGCACAGGTAAATATTTTTATGGTATTCTCTGCTTTCAGCCAAGATCCATTGGACATCAGCAATAATATCCCTCATTCCATGTCCTCTTCTGAATCCGGCTTGAACCTCTGGAAGTTCTCTGTCAATGTATGGTTGCAGCCATTTCTGCATTACCTTTAGTAAAACTTTATTCACATGGGATATGGAAGATACTGTCCAATGATTTCTAGATTCTGTTGCATCACCTCTCTTTGGAATGGGCACAAATATGGATCACTCTCAATCAGTCAGCCAGATAGTTGTCTTCCAAACTTTTTGGCATAGATGAGTGAGTCTGTCCAGTGCTGCCTCACTTTCTTAAATTATTTCAATTTTTATTCCATCAATTCCTTGTGCCTTGTTCTTTACAATTCCTTCAATGCACCTTGGACTTCTTCCTTCAGTATCATTGGCTCTTGATCATATGCTACCTCTTGAAACAGTTGAACATCAACATTTCCTTTTGGTACAGTAACTCTGTGTATTCCTTCCATCTTCTTTTGATGCTTTCTGCATCACACAATAATTTGCCCAGAAAAGCCTTCAATAACGAAAGTCAAGACTTGGATTTTTTCTTCAGTTCCCTAAGCTTGAGAAATGTTAAGCATGTTCTTCTCTTTTGGTATGCTATCTCTAGATCTTGGCACATTTAATTGTAAAATTTGACTTTGTCTTCTTGAGCTGACCTTTGAAATTTTCTATTCAGCTCTTGTACCTCCTCATTTCTTCTATTTGCTTTAGCATCTCTACTCTGGAGAGCAAGTTTCAGAGTCTCTTCTGATATCCATTTTGAACTGTTCCTTCTTTCTTGTCTTCTAAGTATTGCTATAACAGGAATACCAAAAGTAGATAACTTTAGCAAGCAAAATTTTGTTTTCTTTCCATTTAAGAGGCTAAAGAACTGCTGGTAGGATCAGCCCTGGACTGCAAACCACAAGGTGAACAGTTCAAACTCAACAGCTACTCCTCAGAAACCCTTTATAGGGTTTCTATTACTCAGAACCAATTGGACAGCATTGAAACAACAACAACAAAGAAGGTTACATATCTGAATGTAGTATGCTAGATCTTGGGGAATGCTTTCTCTCTGTGTCACCTCTAGTGGGAGGCCCTTATCACTTTAGCACCTTTCTACTTCCTTGGAATACACAATAAGACACAGAGTTACTGTACCAAAAGGAAATGGTTGATACTCAACCATTTCAAGAGGTAGCATATGAACAAGAGCCAATGATATTGAATGAAGAAGTCCAAGGTATTGAAAGAATTTGCAAAAAACAAAGCACCAGGAATTGATGGAATACAAATTGAAATCTCTCAAAAAAATGATGCTACACTGGCTAAGATAGAAGAACAAGCATGAAAAAGGATAAAAAAAAATGTAAAGAAAATCTAAGATACATGTTGGACAACATGAAAAGGAATAACATAAGAATTATCGGCATTTCCAAACAGTAAGAATCATACAAGTCCACAGAGGAAATAATTGAAGAACTTCTGGAAGAAAACTTCTCTAACATCATGAAAAGTGAAACAATAAACATTCAAGAACCTCAACAAAGCCCAGGAAGATAGACCCCAAAAGAAAATTACCAAGACATATCATATTCAAGCTCTCCAAAATCAAAGATAAGGAGACAATCCTGAAAGCAGCTAAGGAAAAGGGAAGCATTGCCAACAAAAGCAAGCAAGTCAGATTGAGCTCAGATCTCTCAGAAGAAACAATGCAGGCAAGAAGGCATGGGGAGACATATATAAAATCCTGAAAGAAAAAAAAAAAAGAAAAAAACTGCCACCCAAAAACCTTTTATCCAGTAAAACTATCAATCAAATATGATGGTGTAATTAAAACATGCCAGAATAAACAGAAGATAAGAGATTTTGCCAAAGCCAAACCTGTACTACAAAACATCCTAAAAGGAGTTTTGTGGACTGAGAACCAACAAGAACAGACAACCAGAGATTGACATACATGGCAGCATATCCTGGAACTCAAATGACAAATGGAAGAGTCCAAAACAGAACAAAACTGTAAGAACAAACTCAGAGAATCTGGGGGGTCAGTCTATGATCAAAACAATTACAATGGGAAAGAAGGTAAACACATAGGAACAGAGACCCAGATGGTGAGAAGTTCAAGTGAATTACAGAATAAAATAGACTGCAATAAATGAAGGGAAAAGTTAATGAAATATAAGGTAACCTCAAAGAAAATTAACATTTCACAGCATACCAAGAAAAAATTGAAGAACATGAAAACTATGAGGAAAATCACAAGAAAGAAAAAAACAAAACAAAACAAAAAACCATGAACTCAACACAGGAAGACATGCAGAAAAAATAAAGCAGCAACACCACATACACACACACACACAAAAAAAAAAAAAACAGACATAATGGTGGCAATCCATACCTATCAATAATTACGCTGAACGTAAATGGATTAAACTCACAGTTAAGAGATGGAGGGTGGCAGAATGAATAAGAAAACAAGATCCTTCAATATGCTGTCTACAAGAGACACATCTCACACACAGAGACAAAAACAGATTAAAAGTTAAAGGATGGAAAAAATATACCAAGCTAATTGCAATTAAAAAAACTAACAGGAGTGGCAGTACTAATCTCCAATTAAATTAACTTTAAGGCAAAAAACAGCATAATAGATAAAGATGGACATTATCTCATGATAACGGGACAATTGAAAAAGATGACATAACCATAATAAATGTCTATGCTCCTAATGAAAGAGCTCCAAAATATACAAAGAAAACTCTACTAGATTTGAAGAAAGAAATAGACAAATCTACAATAATAGTGGGAGATTTTACTTCACTGAGTCCATAAATGGATAGAACAACCAAAAAGAAACTTGATAAAGACACATATGAACTAAACAACACAATCAACCAACTGGACCTCATAGATGTGTACAGAGCATTCAACCCAACAACAGCACAATAAACATTCTTTTACAAAAGTAGACAAAATGGATGATTGGACATACTAAAAATTAAAAACTTATGTGCATCAAAATACTTCACCAAAAGAGTAAAAAGGGAATTCACAGAATGGGAAAAAATATTTTGCAATGACACACCACATAAGGGACTCATTTCTAAAATATACAGGAAAATGCAACACCTCTACAAGAAAAAGACAAATAACCCAATTAAAAAATGGGCACAGGACATGAACAGACAGTTCATCAAGGAGGAGATCCAGGTAGTCAACAAACATGAAGAAATGTTCATGATCACTAGCCATTGTTGTTGTTGTTATGTGCCATGAAGTCGATTCCAACTCATAGCGACCCTGTACAGGGTTTCCAAGGCTGTAAATCTTTACGGGACCAGAACGCCTCATCTTTCTCCCACAGAACAGCTGGTAGTTTCGAACTGCTGACCATGAGATTAGCAGCCCGATTCGTAACCACTACACTACCAGAGCTCCTTTTAGAGAGATGCAAATCAAAACAACAATGAGATATCATCTTACACCAGCAATAACAGCAAAGATTTAAAAAAGTAGAGGTCAATAAATACTGGCGAGGATGTGGAAAGACTGGGGCGCTTCTGCTGGTGTGATTGCAATATGGTCCTACCTCTCTGGAAAGCAATATGGTGCTTCCTCAGAAGGTTGGAAATATAAATACCTTATGATCCAGAAATTCCTATACTTGGTATTTACCCACAAGAAATATGAGCCATAACGTGAGTAGATATATGTGCAACAATGTTCATAGCAGAACTATTTACAATAACAAAAAGATGGAGGAAACCTAAGTGCCCATCAACTGAAAACTGAAGAAACAAACTGTGGTACATACACAGAATGGAATATTAGGCTACCTTGAAAAACAACAACAAGGAAGCTGTAAACTATCAGATGACATGGATGAACCTTGAGGAAATTATGTTGAGTGAAATTAGTCAGTACAACAGGAGAAATACTGCATAGGACCACTGCTTTAAGCATAGTGGTTACGAATCCGGCTGCGAACCTTAAGGCCAGCAGTTTGAAACTACCAGCTGCTCCGCGGGAGAAAGATGAGGTGTTCTGCTCCCGTAAAGATTTATAGCCTCAGAAAACCTGTACAGGGTCGCTATGGGTCGGATCCGACTCGATGGCACTTAACAACAACAACAACAAATGAGGGAGGGGTTGGATTCTTTGTTGTTTACCAGGATGTGTGGGGTGGGGTGAGGGGAGGGAGGGGAAGGTAGAGCACAGGACAGGGAATAAACACTGGATAGTTTGGGTGCTGGGGAGCGGATCAATACACAAGAAGGTGGAGGAGAATGGAAGAACAAGGGAGATGGGAAAACAATTAGGCAAGTTTACATGGGCTAAGTGGGACATAGGTAAATAATGATGTATGCACAACCTTGGAACAACAGGACTCTGGAATACAAGTTTTCCATAGTGACAAGGAATAAGAATACCCACCAAGATATCAACCAGGATATGATTACATAAGTATAAGCATTGTTATAGCAACACAGAATCACGTGGTTTTAGCTCAATTTAAGTTCCCTTTTCCCAGGATTGTCCCAGTTACAATTAACAATAAGTTTCGATCACTGACATCACCTTAGCCAGGTGAAACTTGTCTTCAGGCCAATCATAAGAGCATGATGGCCGTCTCAGCTTTCACCACTAGATGGCTCTAGTGCTGGCCTCCAACACATACCGTTATAAAATAGACACTTGAAGGGGAGAGAAAAGAATAGCCAGAAATATCACCATAGAAAGCTTGTAAGTCCATCTTCTGCCTATAACTGATTGGAATACCTAACATGGGGCTACAACGTGCCCAGTGAAGGAAGCTTCTTGCAGAGTCTCAGAATTATATAAGACCATAGGTGGAATCCTGAAGCCCATCCAGAATCTTCTTAGGTGGGAAATTTCCACTGGAAAGGACAAGCAGACCAGCCTGAAGTGGCTAGAAGAACAGAAGATATTTCTTGAAAGAAAGACTGACAGGAAAAATACAAAACTATAATGGCCATGCTACTGACTCCCACAAGAACAAGCAAATTGCTTGTCCAGGAAATATCAAGGCAAGTGACTCCTTCCTTCCAAGACTAAGACTCAATGGGAATACACAAGCACACATGTACTCTTACTGATTACCATGTTGGTCACCGATAAGGGGAAATGAGGGCAAAACAGCAGTGAAGCTGTGAGCTAAGTCCAACCACATTTAATAGAGTCCTGTAAACACGGGTGGAGACCTGGTTGGCAAGCAGTTTGGTAAGACCTGGGGACTTATGGGCCCAGAGTCAGTGACATAGCCACAGAGGACTAGAGTGGAAATTGAAGCATCCAGCTGTTAAGAAGAGAGGGCATATGCACAAGAACATCCACTCTTACAGATAATACCCACTTGACCTGGCTTCAATGGCTGGATGATCAGAGCTCAACTAGAAGAAGAAAGAAGAGGAAACAAAGAGTAATCTGATACAATTTGATAAACTTGACCTACACCTGTGGATGCAGTAACTCAAAAGAGGGAACAAATCTTTACAGCAAGGATCATTCCCACCCCTTCAATACACATAGTAGACATGGATGGACAACTTGGACATTGGCTATCCAAAATGGTTGGAGGGAGGGGCTATAAAGGCAAGAAGTGACTGGCATACAAGCTTTCAAGAGGGAGCCTAGATCCAGAGGACAGAGTGGAAGGTAGAATATCACTGAGTGGTATCCAATCTGTCTGGGCAGGACTGATGAAAGGAGATGGGGATAGCCACTCATGTGGCACAATAGTGAATAATTACTGTCAGGACTGACTGTGAGGATTAGAAATATAAAGGTAGATGTTTTGTAGCAAAATGAGGGGAGTGGTTGACTTTGCAGGCCAGGAACAGAAGCTCCTGGGACCATCAAGGGAGAAGAGCAGAGTGCGGGACTCTACCCGGAGAAACAGTGACGCCAGGGATGGAAGCAGAGATGAGATGGCATGGATAGATGGAGCTGCTGGGAACTCTAGACCCAGAGAGGGAGAGGGGCTGTGTGCTGATGACCAGGGGGCTGGCTTGTGTAGTGTACCCTTTGGTTGGTTGATGATGCATGGAGAGGATTATAACCATGGCAATATAAAGATAAGGATACCATTAATGTAAAGCTAATTTTTTCTAATATAAACTATCACATAATTCACAATAAAACAGTTAAAACAAAATAAATAAGGAGGCACTGGAAGCACTCACTCATCTATGCCAAGAAATTTGGAAGATTTCTGGCCAGCGAATCAGTATTTGTGCCCAATCCAAAGAGAGGTGACCCAATGGAATGTAGAAATCATCAGACAATATCATTGATATCCCATGTGAATAAAATTTTACTAAAGGTAATACAGAAATGTCTGTAACAATATATTGACAGAGAACTTCCAGAGGTATAAGCAAGATTCAGAAAAGGACATGGAAGGAGAGATATCGTTGTGGATCTTGGCTGAAAGCAGAGAATACCAAAATGATGTTTACTTGTGCTTTATTGACTCACAAAGGCTTTCAATTCTGTGCATCATGACAAACTATGGACAATATTGCAAAGCATGAGTATTCCTGAACACTTAATTGTGCTCATGAGGAATCTGTACATGAACCAAGAGTCAGTTTTTCGAACAGAACATGGAAACAGTGAATGGTTTAAAATTAAGAAAAGTGTGCGACTGGGGTGTATTCTTTCACCATATTTATTTGAAAATGTGGCATCAGGATTGGAGGAAGACTCATTAACAACCTGCGATATGCAGATGATACAACCTTGTTTGTTGAAAGTGAAGAGGACTTGAAATACTTACTGATGAAAATCAAAGACCACAGCCTTCGGTATGGATTGCATCTCAATGCAAAGATAAGAAAATCCTCACCTCTGGACCAATAAACAACATTCTTATCAACAGAGAAAAGATTGAAGTTGTTAAGGACTTCGTTCTTCTTAGATCAGCTATCAACACTCATGGAAGCAGCAATCAAGAAATCAAATAACAAGATGACGACATGGAGAGATGGAGCAGCTGGGGACTTTAGACACAGAGAGGGGCTGTGTGCTGATGACCAGGGGTCAGGCTTGTAGTTTATACCCTTTGGTTGGGCGATGACGCATGGAGGGGATTGTAACCATGGCAATGAAATGATACATGATAGGATGAATGTAAAACCAATGTTCCCCCATGTAAACTATCACATAATTCAGAATAAAACATCAAAAAAAAAGAATCAAACAACATATTGCATTAGGCAAATCTGCTGCACAAGAACTTTTTAAAGTGTTGAAGAGCAAAGATTTCAGCTTGAGGACTAAGGTGCACCTGACCCAAATCATGGTATTTTCAATAACGTCATATGCATGCAAAAGTTGGGCATGAATATGGAAGATTGTAGAAGAATTGATTCTTTTGAGTTATGGTGTTGGAGGAGAATATTATAAGTGCCATGGGCTGCCAAAAGAACCAACAGATCTGTGTTGGAAGATGTGCAACCAAAGTGCTCCTTGGACACCAGGATGGTGAAACTTTTTCTCTCACACTTCGGACATATTGTCAGGAGGGACCAATAGCTATAGAGATGTATATGATGTTAGGTAAGATGGAGGGTCAGAGAAAAAGAGGAAGACCCCAGAGAGATGGACTGGCAAAATGGCAGCATCAATGGGCTCAAGCGTGGCAACAATTGTGAGGTTGGCCCAGGACCAGGCAGTGTTTCATTGCATTGTTCATAAGATCATTATGAGTCGGTACCGACTCAATGGCACCTAACAACAAGAAGTTCCTTGGAGGTTACCATATGTGTTGACATCTATCTTACTCTACCTCTGCTTCCCTCAGTTGCTTGTTTTATTGAGAAGTGCTGTCAAGTCAGTTAGAATCATAGTGACCCTATATACCACAAAACAAAACACTGCCTGCTCCTGCACCATTCTCATGCATGCTGTCACATTTGAGTTCACTGTCTCTTGGTCCATGTACAGGTTCCTCATGAGCACAATTAAGTGCTCTGGAATACTCATTCTCCACAGTGTTGTCCAGAACTTGTCATGATCCACACCGTCAAAAGCCTTTGCACAATCAATAAAATATCTTTCTGGTATTCTTCGCTTTCAGCCAAGATCCATGTGACATCAGCAATGATGTCCCTCATTTCATGTCCTTGTATGCTTTAGCTCTGGCAGTTCCCTGTCAATGTCCTCTTACAGATTTTCTGGTTTAATCTCTTTTATATCTCAAAAATGACTGCCTAAAAACATACCCTTCACTCATCCTGCATCATCAATAGAACAAATACAATCTATTCCTGAAGGGCTTACTCGTTGCTTTTGTTGGTTCCAACCCGTAGTAACCCTGTATACGGTTTCTGAGGATCAGGTGGTGAGCTTGATGGCTGATCTTACAATTCAAATTGACTTTGCAGTCCAACCTATTAACACATAATGCCAGAGACTAGAATTTAGAGATTGGATTCACAATTCATATTTTTGAGGGGACATAATAGATGGTATTCCAAATTTAGCCCCATAAAATGCATAATCCCTTCCATATGCAAAGCACATTTAATCACACCCCATCATCCTATATGAGGTTATTGAAAATATCATGGCTTGGGTCAGGTGCATACTTAGTCCTTAAGCTGACATCTCTGCTCTTCAGTACTTTAAAAAGTTCCTGTGCAGCAGATTTGCTCAATGCAATGCGCCGTCTGATCTCTTGACTGCTGATTCCGCGAGTGTTGATAGTTGATCCAAGAAGAATGAAGTCCTTGACTACCTCAATCTCTTCTCCATTGAAAGCTGGACAGTGAATAAGGAAGATCGTAGAATAATTGATGCCTTTGAGTTGTGGTGTTGGAGGAGAATACTGAAAGTGCCATGAACTGCCAAAAGAACCAATAGATCTGTTTTGGAAGAAGTGCAACCAGAGTGCTCCTTGGAGGCCAAGATGGCTAGGCTTTGTCTCTCATACTTTGGACACATTGTCCGGAGAGAACAGTCACTGGAGAAGGATGTCATGCTGGGTAAGGTGGAGGGTCAGAGAAAAAGAGGAAGACCCCCAACGAGATGGATCAGCCAGGTGACATCATTGATGGCGTCAAGTATGGCAGCGGTAGTGAGGTTGGCCCAGGATCAGACATTGTTTCATTCTGCTGTGCATGGGGTCGCTATGAGTCAGTTCTGACTCGATGGCACCTGACAACAACAACATCATTCTATAAGTCTAAAATAAACTCCAAGTTAAAAATTTCATCTTCTGAATCATCTTATGGGTGAGATTTCAGACATATTCCATACCAGAGCAAAATCCCCTTTTTTTCTATGAGTCTGTGAATTCTAGAATACAAGTTATCTGCTTTTGAAGTACAATGGTAGAATGGGTTTGTATTTCCACTACAAACGAAAGGAATTTAGATAATAGACATCCCGGAAGTTCAAGACTCAGCAGAACAATTTACATTAGCTCTCAATGCTTGAAATTGATCCACTGCTTTTTTTTTTTTTTTAAGGTTTTTATTGTGGATTGAGTGAAAGTTTTCAGGGCACATCATAGGTTTCACATTCAAACATTCATATAGCTTGTTTCATTACATTGATTATAATCCCCTCCACATACCATCAGTTAACAGAGTTTCTCTATATCCTCTTTAGCTTTTTTGGGGGGACAAACTTTGCCTTTTTGGAATTTACAGTCTCAGCTTTTAGGGAAGGTTTTTACATATATCTGTGGGTATCCAGGACTCATGTATGGAATTACTAACCAGCATAGCTGAATAGTCAGATAAGGGACATTTTGCTATGTCTGCTAGGTGGCTAAAGTCTGATCCTCAGATCCTATGCTTTGGACGGTCAGCAACACTTGGGCCCACAGGGACTTGAACTCCTGACCGGGTCTGCACGGTCTGCATCAGATTCCCCCTTATTTATTATTTGTTTAAGGGATGTTGCCTGTCTTAGGTGATCCACTGCTTTTAAGAGCACCCAAGTAACAGTCCTGCTTTCCAGACACTGGGTATAAACCATGCTCTTTGGAATCTGGGTAGAGGTTTTTCAAGAAAGACTGAACTTTAGCTTCATCTTCCAAAGCCACTGGAATGGCAATTCTGCTCCTTCAGCGTCAAGTGACACCATATTCCTAGTCCATCTAAATGGCTACTCCATTCCCCATCAGCCATGGTAGACCTCATACTTCTGTTCCTTGGACAAGAAAGTCCTACCCTATTAGCTTTTTACAATGGATCCATCCTCCAGCATATCTTTATGGCAGCCCCACGTTATAGAATCCAGTTACTAGAGATCTGATTTTTTGAAATCTAGTGGGCTGTGTTAAGACACGAAAACCATCACTTTATCCTTTGAAATCCAGAAGCATGCCTCCACCCTTTGAGACTGAGAAGGCCCTGCACCCCATGTTCTTTCCACCATTTCTGCTAATCTTTAAGCTAATCTTTTCAAGGATCTTTATCTCTCATACTTTGAATATATTGTCATGAGGGACCAGTCACTGGAGAAGGATATCATATTTGGTAAGATGGAGGGTCAGAGAAAAAGAGGAAGACCCCCAACGAGATAGATTGGCCAAGTGGCAGCATTGATGGACTCAAGTGTGGCAACAGTAGTGAGGTTGGCCCAGGATCGGACAGTGTTTCATTCTGCTGTGCATAAGGTCAGTATAGATTGGTACCAACCTATGGTAGCTAACAACAAAAACAACCCTTTGCAGATGTAACTCCTTTGACCTGTTTCCGAGCAGTAGAATTTCAAGAAACAGATACTATTTTTTCTTTTTATCCATTCTCTGCCCCCTTCAATTTAAGCTGATGTGCTTTCTGCTATTGTAGTTGTTTAGATCTATCAGTCACAGGCTTAATCGCTTTAACAGAAGATTGCATAGCCACATCCTTCGTAAATTTTATAGGGCACGTATCCTTATTTTGGAAGTATTATGGCTCCGTACAATAAACACAGGACTGCCAATCACAAGGTCTTTTATTCAAGCCCACCAGCCACTTCACAGAAGATGAGACTTTCCACTCCCTCAAAGATTTAAAGCCTTAGAAAAACTATGCAGGGTGTATATGAGTCAAAACTGGCTTGATAGCACTTAATATCAACATCATCTTTATCTTATAGAAATGAATTTTCCATACTTTTGAGTTCTGTTTTCATTTTGTATAATTCATTTTTAAGTTGATTGCTTTCCTTTTACATTTACTACAAGTGGCAAGGGAAAACCACATTGTACCTTTAAGATCTTGCTTAGAAATCTCATCAGGTAGATATTCAAGTTCATCATTTACAAGTTCTACCGTCTGCCAAACATTGGAAGACAATTCAGACAAATTATTTTCCACTGCATAAAATGTGTTGCCCTTTTTCCATTTTCCTGTCACATGTTTATCATTTGCTTTTAAAGCCTAGTCAGAAGTACATTTAGTATCCACATTTACAGTAACATTCGGTTGCTGGTGCCATATATAGTCTCTAAAAGGATAAGAAATTTATCTATGGTTCTCCTCACACGCTTCTAAGCCTTTCAGAATTGCCTTTGATGTTCATAATTCTACCAATAATTTCTTCAAGGCAATGTAAGATTCTACTAATAGGCATCTTAGAACTCTTCCAGCCTCTACCCATTACCAAATTCCAAACCTACTTCCATATTTGAGGCATTTATTAAAGAAGCATCCCACACAGATAGCAAGTTCTGTTTAATTTTCTTGTGCTCCTACAATAGAAATCTACCACTTGTCTGTCAGTTTGTTGTATTGTGGTGCTTTTATGTTTCTGTGATGCTGGAATCTATGCCATTGATGTTTTAAATACCAGTACAGTCACCCATGGTGGACAGGTTTCAATAGATGCGTCAGAATAAGACAGACAGGAAGAAAGAGAGACAGGCCACCTCTAAGAGACTGACCACTGAAAACCTCATAAATAACAGTGGAACATAGATATAGTGCCAGAAGATGATCCCTTCAAGATGAAAGGCACTCAAAATACAACTGTGGAAGAACTGCCTCCAGAGAAGTAGACTTGACATTGACATGGCTGGAGCAAACATTTCCAGACCTCTATTTGCTGGTGGGGCATAACTCAAAATGAGGAGAAACAGCTACAGCCATCCATTAATGATCAGAATGTGGAATATAAGAACTATGAACTTAGGAAATTTGGATGTACTCAAAAATATGTAAAGATTAATATCTTAGTCATTAGTGAATTGAAATGTTCTGGGATTTGACCAAATTGAATCAGACAATCATATGAATTAATATTCAGAAAACACCAAATTGAAGAGGAATGACATCCATTCATCAACAAAAAGAGCATTTCAGCATCTATCTTCAAGAACAATACTCTCTATGATAGGATAATATCCTGAGGCCTACAAAAAAAATCAGTTAATACCATCATTATTCAAGTTTAGGCAGCAGCCACACAAGTCAATGATGACGAAACTGAAGAATTCTACCAAGTTCTTCAGGGAGCAACATGGCTCTGTAGGATAAGCACTGGATTGTGAATCACAAGGTGGATAGTTTGAGCCCACCAGCTGCTCTATGGGAAAAAGACAGGGCTTTCTGCTCCTGCAAAGATTTAAAGCCTCAGAAAATCTATACAGTGGTGCTCTGATTCGGTACTAACTCTATGGTACTTAACAATAACAACAACCATCTTCCTTAGTCTAAATGATCAAAAATGCAATCAAGGTGCATTGATAATTGCTGGTGGGGTTTTTTGTTGTTGTTGTTGTTTGTTTTTTTCTAAAATGTTTTATTGTGAATTATGTGAAAGTTTACATGGGAGAACATTAATTTTACATTCATTCTATCATATATTGTCTCATTGCCATGGTTACAATCCCCTCCATGCATCATCAACCAACCAAAGGGTATACCCTGCAATCCCTGTACTCCCCAGGTCTTTAGCACACAGTCACTCTCCCTCTCTGGATCTAAAGTCTCCAGCTGCTCCATTGCTCCACATCATCATCTCTGCCTCCATTTCAGGCATCACTTCTTCTCTGGGTAAGGTCCCGCTCTCCGCTTTTCTCCCTTGATTGTCCTAGGGACCTCCGCTCCTAGACTTAAAAGTTAATCACTCCCCTTCTTGCTATAAAACGTCTACCTTTACATTTTCAACCCTCACAATCAGTCCTGATAACAATTATTCACTGTTGTATCACAAGAGACCCGTCTGCATTTCATTGCATCAGCCCCACCTAGACAGATTGGATACCACTAACTGGAGATTCTACCTTCCTCCAGGCGCTCTGGATCTAGATTCACTCTTGAAAGCTTATAAGCCAGTCACTTCTTGCCTTTGTAGCCTCCTGCCTCCCCATTTTGAATAGTCAATGTCCAAGTTGCCCATCCTGTCTACTCTGTGTGTGGAGGGTGTGGGAATGATTCTTGCTGTAAGGATTTATTCCCTCTTTTGAGCTACTGCTTCCATAGGTGTAGGTCAAGTTCATCAAATTGTATGAGAATACTTTTTTTTTTTTCTCCTCTTCTTTTTACTTCTGGTTGAGCTCTGATCATCCAGTCACTGAAGCCAGGACAAGTGGGTATTATCTGCAAGTGTGGGTGTTCTTATGCATATGCCCTCTCTTCTTATCAGGTGGATGCTTCAGTCTCCACTCTAGTCCTCTGTGGCTATGTCACTGACTCTGGGCCCAAGAGTCCCCAGGTCTTGCCACACTGCTGGCCAACCAAGTCTTCACCCGGTTTCACAGAAGCCTATTGAACATTGTAGGGCTTAGCTCGCCATGTCATTGCTGTTTTTCTCTCACTTCCCCTTATCAGTGATGAGCATGGTCACCAATTAGTTGCTGGTGTTTTGAATGCACAAGTTGGAAACAAAGAGAAAGGATCAGTCATTGGATATATGGCCTTGGTAATAGAAACGATGCTGGAGATTGAATGATAGAATTTTGTAAGACTGATGACTTATTCAGAGTCCGGGTGTGTCACTGTGGGTTAATGTGCTGGACTGCAAGGCTGGTTTGAACTGCAAGGTTGGCAGTTCAAGTTCTTCAGCTTCTCCTCAGAAACCCTACACAGAGTGCTTATGACTTGAACCCTACTCAATGGTCTTTAATAAAAATAATAATAACTTATCAATTGAAAATACCTTTTAAACAGCACAATAGATGACTAAAATCATGGACCTCACCAGATAGTACACACAGAAAAAAATTGACTACATATGTGGGAAGGGAAGGCAGAAAACCTCAATATCATCAGCAAAAATAATATCAGGGAAAGACAGTGGAACAGACCATCAATTGCTCATATGCAAACTCAGGCTGAAGCTGAAGAAAATTCAAATACATCCAAGAGAGCCAAAATTTGACATTGAACATATACCACCTAAATTTAGAGATCATCTCCAAAATGGATTTGGAATATTGGACACTCGTGACCAAAGCCCAGAGGAATTGTAAGATGACATCAAGAACATTATACAGGAAGAAACAAAGGTCATTAAGAAGACAAGAAAAAAGGAAAAGACCAACATGGCTGTTACAAAAGACTGTGAAGGGTTCTCTCCAGTGTATAGATGATAAAGCAAATAGAAGAAATAAGGATGTACGAGAGCTGAACAAAAATTTCAAAAGGCAGCTTGAGAAGACAAAGTCAAGTATTACAATGAAATGTGCAACAGTCAAGAAATCTGCTGCCAAAGACATCTGTAAAATGTTAAAGAGTCAAGATATCATTTTGAGAATTTGTGTGTCCCTAACCTAAGCCATGGTATTTTCAATCATAAGACTACAATTCTACCTAAAAGGTATTGTAAAAAGAGTCTCCTTAAAGTTAGCATTTCCATTTAACATTTACCTTCTTCTGCTTCAACATAATGAGCATGTTCACAATGTGATTCTTAAGGACAGACATTTTTGTTCATTTTGTCCCCTGCCATATCCTCAGCACTTAGAATAGTATAGTAATTGCTTAAGCTACAATGTAAATTATTTTCTTAAGTAATATTTGCTAAATGAATGAATATAGAATAACAGTGAGGCACTAACAAATAGAAAAGAGGAAATCAGACTAAGAGTTCTAATTGACCACAAGGTGTAAAGAGATAAATGCCAGATATGTTAAATTGCCAGTCACATTAGGGCAGATTGCCTACTGGATCTCTGTATTAAAATATGTGCTACACATTCACATGCGTATATAGCCCGAGTGTGAATCTGTAATCCTAAAGACCACAAGGTTAGCTGTTCAAACTTACCAGCTGCTCTCAGAAACCCTATACAGATTCACTATGAGTTGGAACCAACTTGATGGCCCACAACAACAACATACACTTACAAATATATGCACATACATGTTACATATTGAGAGAGAGACAGAAAAAGAGAGAGATTATCATGTGATTTATTCATTAAAATAGTAGTAATGAAGACAATTATTTTGATGAAGATAAGGATTTAAGAAAGATCTTAATGATACTATGGAAATCACATAGATAGTTTCAAGAAAGAAATCAATAAAAAGAGGTAAAATTAATAAAGCACAATTGAAAGAAAACATAAATATACTCACTGTTTTCCAATCAATTTGAAGTCTAGAACAGAGTAGACTGCAAACATTTTGTTTTTAAACTTCTTATTATGAATTGGGTTAAAGTTTTATAGAGCAGATCATCAGTTTTGCATTAAACAATTCATACATATTTTGGTTCATCCAATTGATTGTAATCCCCACAATGAAATATATCTCTTAACCTACTTTCTTCCTATGTTTCCTGTTTCCAATCCTCCTTCTTTCCTAGCCCTTGTGAAATTTGTTCTTGGGAAAATGCTGCATTTTGATTTCAAATGATTGATTATTCTAAGGTGTGAGTACCTTGCTAGTGCTATTGTTCCCATATGGACCTATCTATTGTTTGGCAGACAATTGAATATTTGAGTTCAGATTGAGACCTGAATAATGACTAAGGGTCTCATGGTTTCACCAGTCTCTATGTGATCAGTAAGCCTGGACTTTTTTATGATTTTCAGTTTTGTTCCATATTTTTATCCCACTCTGTCCAGGACCTTCTAATATGATCTCTTTCAGAGCAATTGGTAGTGGTAGCTGGTCACCATTTAGTTCTTCTCGTATCAGGGCTGTGAAGACTAATGTTTGCGTGGTCCACTAGTTTATTGGACTAGTCAACTCCACTTGTCTTCAACTTTTCATTACTCTTCTTTCCTCCTGACAGGGAGAGATCAATAGTTGTACTTTAGTGGCTGCTCAGAAACTTTTAAGACCCCAATCAAAGCTCCAGACATTTACAGAATCAGACTGCCACATTTTTCTTCTGTGAAGTAACTGATGGTTTATATCACACACTATTTGGTTAGCAGCTGAGCACTTCAGTCACAGTGTCACCAAAGCTCCTCATAAACCAATCCTTGCTCCATGTCTCGTGTTCTGGCTCTCGGTTCTATTGCTGCTGTTTCTCTTCTACTCCTCTGGTGTCAGAACTTACAATCCCTGGGTCAAAAAAGTTCAATGCACAGAGATCTTGTATTCAAAGGACACACTCCACTTCTTTGATGGTAGTGAGATCTCTCCTCTTCCTTCTGAGATGGCTCATTTTATACCCACATTAAACTTCCAAGTTCTTACAATCAAATTAGCCCTATCAACAATCACTCACAATTGAATTGCTTCCTATCCATATCCTTTCCCATCTTCTCTTACCCAGTCTTGTCACAGCACATATGACATATCCTAGTCTAGTCCCACAACACACACATGAAAGAAGTCAGAGAGATAGAAATTCAAGCAAGCAAAAACCTTATTAAAGCATAGACATTCTCACAAAGACTGGCTATCCCTTGCAAATAAAGAGCATGATGAGTAGGTTCTAGTTTCACTTTTTATGGTGGTGATCATCTCTCATACTTCAGACATGTTATCAGGAGGGACCAGTCCCTGGAGAAAGACATCACGTTTGGTAAAGTGGAGGGTGAATGAAAAAGAGGAAGGCCTCCAACAAGATGTATTGAAACACTGGCAGCAGCAATGCGCTCCAGCATAGTAGTGATTGTGAGGTTAGTGCTGTCCTGGGCAGTGTTTTGTTCTAGTGTAAACAGCGTCCCTATGAGTTGGTAGTGATTAATGTCACCTAACAGCAACAACAACCTCCAGGCTGACTCTGGGTTTCCTGATAGTTGTCAAGTTGTTGTCTAATTCCCATGTTTTCCTATCATAGCCTAAAGCCCATAATTGCTCATTTCTTCCTGGGCCTGATGGAATTCTTTCTCATAATTCAGTCTGTTATAATTGTATTACAAGCTAACTGCAATGCTAATTTATTATAATGGTATTATGATTAGTTCTTAAGTAATATCAGATCAGTCTTAGTCTTTTCTGTGCATTTCTGATTTGAGGGACAGTCCTTTTTACCAATTTTCCTCCTATTTGGGCTTTCTGATTGGGTAAAGCATAATTGATATTTGGGGGAGTTTATAAAGACCATGGCTAGGAGAGACATTAAATAATTCATTGCACCACAGATAGTTTACAAAAAAACCACCAACAACCAACAGACAGCTATATCCAAAGACATACTATCTATAACAAAGTGATTAAGCTAGAATGCATGTAAATAAAAAGACAAAAATTTATGGCAGCCTATTAAGCCCCCTCAAAAGAAAAGATGTTTACCTGTGCTTTATTGACTATGCAAAGGCTTTCAATTGTGTGGATCATGACAAGTTATGGACAACATTGTGAACTATGAGTATTCCGGAACACTTAACTGTGCTCATGAGGAATCTGTACATGGACCAAGAAGCAGTTGTTTGAACAGAACATGGGAACACTGAATGATTTACATTTTAAAAAGTTGTGCGACAACGTTGCATTCTTTCACCATACTTATTCAACCTGTATGCTGAGCAAATAATTCGAGAAGCTGGGTTCTATGAAGAAAAAAGTGGCATCATTAACAACCTGCAATATGCAGATGATAAAACCTTGCTTGCTGAAAGTGAAGAGAACTTAAAATATTTACTGATGAAGATCAAAGAGCACAGCCTTAGGTATGGATTGCATCTCAGTGTAATACTTACCACTGGACCAATGTAATCCTTACCACTGGACCAATGTAATCCTTACCACTGGACAAAAAATCCTTACCACTGGACCAATAAACAACATTCTTATCAACAGAGAAAAGATTGAAGTTGTCAAGGACTTCATTCTTCTTGGAT
>NW_006408529.1:21038780-21054764 GCF_000296735.1 Chrysochloris asiatica | reverse complement strand
GCTATGCATAGAGTTTTCAGTGACTAGCGATTCGGAAGTAGTTTGTCACTCTTTCTTCCTAGTCTGTCTTTGTTTTGTAGCTCATCTGAAACCTTTCCACAACAACAAAATTAAGCCCCCCAAAAAACAGTTTAGCTATTAATATGAGCCCATATTGGATCCAAAGCAAATTAAAAGGGAAAAAGAGGGGCATGCTATAATTATTAAGAATATATTTCATAGTGGGGAATATCGCTCACATGAATCTTTATAATGTAATCTCATATATTACAAAGAAAATTTTTGGCACACTCCTCCAGCTCCATGACAGATCAAGGAGACCAAATACAATGGATACAACTGACTGGATATTACAATGAAAAATAATTTGATATTACTCCCCATGTTTTAAAATCTGTAAGCTAAAAGCAAGTGTCTGCAAAACACTAAAAATCTATCCTATATATGGCAATAAAGATAACCTGTATAATTTTGCAAAGATAGAAATAACACCACTTTCTTTGACCATAGTATGAAAAAAGAAAGAAAGAAAGAAAGAAAAAAACTTGAAGGACTATTTCTCAAAAGTAATATAAGACATAGCAAAGACTTGAATTATGTTTTCATGCTCTCTTAAAGATCACCTGGGTGAAAGAACTCAGCACCAGAATTGGTGGGTATCTTTAAAATGTTATTGTTAAGTGCGATCACTTAATAGCAACCCTGTATATAGTTTCAAAGGAGCAGCTGTTGAACTTGAACCACCAACCTTATGAATCAAACCGACTTTGCAGTCCAGCAAATAAACCCACGGTGCCACCCCAGAACTCCATCTTTAAAATAGAAATAGGAACAACACTAGAGTTGTTATGAGAAAATGAAGATTTACTTAGAGAATAATGTATACTTCAAATTTTCAGTAATAGACAAGAAAAAAAATTTTTAAATAATTATGTCAATATCTCTGATCTACAAAGGGATGAAATGCCAAGAGACTATCATATCTGATAGCTATAACTCTCCCAGACAAAGTAAATCTGTGAGAGAGGCAGAGACTGAGGCCTGTGGCAGCATGTTATCAGAAGAAGTGGAGACAATGTGCTCCAGATAGTGGCAGTAAAGTGTAAAGGAACAACCAATAGCTGAGCCAGCTAAGTGATGACATTTCCCAAATGATGACATTGAGTTTCCTGTTTGAACATTTTCTGATGGGTGAGAAGGAACATTGTTTTGTGGCAACAGTAAGCATGTTCCCTTTGAGACATTGAGGCCCAATGCTGGGACCACTCTCAAACCTGACTGATTACATATATTAGTTTTTGTATGCATCCTCTGTTATTAAAGCTGTTATTGCAATTTTTTAAAAAAATAATAATAATTATGTCAATAAAAAAGGTTAGAGTTAAGAATGAAATTGAATAGCCTATAAAAAAGAATAGAATTAAAAAACAAAAATGATCATTTAAAATCATAATGCTGATATAGTGTAGTTTCTATCATTTGTTTTTATATTATTTTAGATATTTTTTCAATTCATAAAGCCAACAAAATAGTTAAATTGCCTAATATTAATTATTGCTTTCATACAGAAATATTGATCTCCCTTATATTTCATTCTTTGGTTTTAGAATTAAATTATTTGAATGACACTAAGATTTTGCTCGATCTTATTGGCATTTTTTCTCATTTTCCCAAATACCAATGCCCATCCCATGAATATTTTTGTTGGTTCTAACTCATAGCAACCCTACATAGGGTCTCCCATGAATGACTTGTAGGTTTGAACTGGCAACCTTTCAGTTAGCAGTCCAGTGCTTTTCCTACAGGATCTTACAAGGTCTTCTCTTTTCATCACTGTAACTGAATTTTAGGATGACAAGAAGAAAAGGGGGGGAATTTATCCATCTCATTTCCTTTCCTCTCCTCTCCTCTTTTTCTTGTTCTTTCTCTTCTCTTCTCACCCTATTATCATGCTTTCATTCAATCCCTGGATTCAGTTACCATGCATATTCTGAAAAAGTTCAAGCATGTTTCTTGATTCCAGACTTCCTTCTCAAGCCTCAAACTTTTGTACTCCACAATCTTCTGCAAATCTCTTCATAGATAAGGTACAAGCCTGTATCTCAAATAGCCTGTCCCAAATTAAAACTAATTTACCATTTCACAACTCGACCCCAGAGTAAAGGTTTCCTAGAACTGTCACAATGATATGTGAGTGGTGAGGATGAAAAAGAACAGACTTTATTTAAAATAGCCAAAGTGAAAGGAAGCAATGATAAAGCAAAAGCTGAACAGAAGATGTCAAAGAGAGGCTCAAAAGACAAAGCAAAGTTAAATGGGAGAAAGGAAAATAGAGATGCATGTTCAACCTTGGGGCAACAGAGCTCTGTGATACAAGGATCAAGGCATAGTCTGAAGAGGGGAAATAATACTAACATACTTGACTGTCTTATAAATATTGGTTTCCCTTGCCTACTATTGTAAAATAAACATTTGAGTGGGATAGAAAGGAATGTCAGGAAACATGATTGCAGAAAGCTTGTTAGCCTGTCTTCAACTTATAAATGATTAAAATATCTAACACAGGTTCTAGAGCTTGCCCAATGAAATAGGCCCCTTGTGGAGCCTTTGTAGTGTATAGGACCTTAGGTGGAATCCTGAGCCTCATGCAGAACCTTCTGAGGTGGGACATTCCCACTAGAAAGGACAAACAGACCAGCCTGGAACAGCTAGAACAACAGAAGATACATCTTCAAAGATCATCAAGAAAAACTCAAAACAATAATGGCAGTATGACTGACTAGTGCAAGAATAACCAAGTTGTTCACTGGGAAACCATCAAGACAAGCAATCAAGTTCCTTCAGGACAAACTACCCTCTAAGACTGAAACTCAAAGGGAACACATGAGCAGGCACAGAAGCTTCCTGGTGACAACATTGGTCTACTGGTGAGTGGAAGAGGGGGAAAGGCTGGAATGGAGAAGTGGACTGAGTTCAACCATGTTCCATAGACTCCCATCGACCTGGAGATGAGAGAGAGAGGATGAAGGGCTGGTTGGTCCAAAGTGTTGTGAGACCTGGGGACACCTGAGCCCATGGACAAGGACATAGCCATAGACAGCTATAGCTGAGAGTGAAGCATCCAGCTGATATGAAGTGAGGGGAGATGCACAAGAACATCCAAACTTGCAGATAGTACCCATCTGACTTAACCTCAATGACTTGATGATCAGAACTCGACTAGAGGACAATAAAAAAAGAAAACAATTTTTGATAAAGGAAATGAGGATATATTGCTATAATTTGATGAACTTGATCTATATTCATGGATGTAGTAGCTCAAATTACCAACAGAAAGGGAAGGAGTCTTCACATCAAGTATCAATGCTATCCCCTCTGTACACGGGGTAGATAGGGATGGGCAACTTAAACATTGGCTACCTAAAGTGAGAGGGCGATAAAGGCACAAAGTGACTGGCTTACAACGTTTCAAGAGGGAATTTAATTTGAGAGTGTATGGGGGAAGATAGAGTCTCTACTGAAGTTTTCATCTTGTCTAGATGGGTCTGGTTAAAAGAGATGCAGATAAGATTCTTATGATTCAATAGTGAGTAATTATTTTCATAACTAATTGTGACAGTCACAATTGTAAAGGTAGAAGTTTTGTAACAAAAACAGAGGAGTAGTTAATCTTACAGTCCAGAAACAGAGGACTTTAGGACAATCAAGGTTGAAGAGCACAAGCAGAATGCGGGACCTTATCCAGAGAAGCAGCATCACCAGAGATGGAAGCAGAGATGGGGACATGGAGTTGAGGGCTTTAGCTTCATAGAAGAAGAGCTGGCAGCGAGGAGGCAGCCTTGCAGAACATGCCCTTTAGCGGTGTAAATTATTATATATGCCTGTATGTTTAAAAAAAAAAAAAAGAGCTAAAATGAATAAAGACAAATACTGTTAATTGATAGTACATGATGGGGCTTATAATCATTGTAATGAAACAAAGTATATGATTTGTTTAATGTAAAGCTGATAATCTGTCCTGTAAACTTTCACTCAATTCACAATAAAAACTTAAAAAGATAAAAAGACAAAGCAAAGTAGAATAAAATGTGCCAAGACTCAGAATTAGAAAACCAAAAGGGAAGAACAACACAGTGTTTATGAAACTGATTAAAACATTCAAGCCTTCAATTACAATAATTAAGGGTTTAATGACACAATATTTAATAATGCTGGAATCATCAAAAGAAGATGGTAATTATAAATAGAGACATTTTGTGCCCAAAACAATAGGTCCACATTCAACCATTTCAGGAGGTAGTATGTTATCAAAACCTTAAGTCACTAAAGGATGAGATTCAAATTGCACTGAAGGCATTGCTGAAAAATAATGGCGCAGTAAGTAATGTAATACTAATCAAGATGTTTCACAAATGGATGCAAATCTGGAAGTGCTCATTTGTCCATGCCAAGCAGTTTGGAAGACAGCTATCTAGTCAACCAACCTGAAAAAATCCATTATTTGTGCCTATTCAAAAGAAGTGATCCTGAAAGAAATGCAGAAATCATTGAACAATAGTATGAATAACACATACAAGTAAAATTTTACTGAAGATAATTTTAAATGGTTGTAGCAGTCTATCAATAAGGAGCAGATAGATATTGTAGCCAGATTCTGATGAAGATGTGGAATAAAGGATATTATTGATGATGTCAGAGGAATCACAGTTGAAAACAGAGAATACAAAAAAGATGTTTACCTGTGTTTTGTTGACAATACAAAAGCATTCAACTGCATGGATCATAACAGATTATGGCTAACATTTGCAAAGAATGGGAATTCCAGAACACTTAACTGCGCTCATGTAGAACGTGTACACAGACCAAAGGTCATTCAAACAGAACAAGAGGATAATGGTTGGTTTAAAATCAGGAAAGGTAAGTATCCTTTCACCATACTTATTTAGTCTGCTCTCTATGAAAATAATTCAAGAGACTGAACTATATGAAAAAAAAAAATGCAGCATCAGAATTAAAGAAAGACTACATAATAATCTGCTGTATGTTGATAGCACAAGCTTACTTACTAAAAGTGAAGAGGACTTGAAGCTCTTTATGAAGATCAAAGACTATAGCCCTCAATATAATTGCACCTCAACATAAAATAAAGCAAATATCAACACAACAGTACCAGTAAATATCATGACAGATAGAGAAAAAATCAAAATTGTCAATGATTTCATTTTACTTAGTTCTACAATCAATGCACAAGGAAGTAGCAGTCAAGATATCAGATGATGCATTATATCAGGCAATCTACTGCAAAAGACTTCTTTAAAATGTTTAAAAGCAAAAATGTTAATTTGAGGACTATCATGAGGCTGACCTAAGTTTGCCTGGTATGTATATAAAGGTTGGGCAATAAATAAGGAAGACTGGAAAATAAGTTATGTTTTTGAATTATGGTGTTAACAAAGAATATTGAAACTATGGGCTGCCAAAGAATAAACAAATCTGTCTTGAAAGAAATATAACCAGAATGTTCCTTAGAAGTGAGGATAGTGAGACTTCATTTGATGTTCTTTGTACTTGTTTTCAGGAGGAACCAGTCACAAAAGAAGCCCATCATGCTTGATATAGTTGTTGTTGTTAAGTGCTGTCGAGTTGGTTTTAACTCATAGTGTTTCAGAGAAGTGGCTGGTAAGCTTGAACCACCAACCTTGTGGTTCAAACTGACCTTGAAATCCAGTGTATTAACCCACAGCACCATGGCAGGAGGGTCAACAAAATAGATAAAATTCCTTAACGATTGGATTGGCATGCTCACTGCAACAATGGGCTCAAACATAGCAACTATTCTGAGAATGGGACAGGATAGGGCAGTGTTTTGTTTTGTTGGAGAATTCTGTTGTTGACTCAGTAGCAACTCAACAACACCTAACTATAGCTAACAAATGGTCATCACACACATCTAAAAACCTGCTGTGATTCACCTTTTAGAATTCCAACTTGTATCTGTTCTAAGTGCCCCATGTTGTTGTTGTTGTTGTTAATTGCCATCATCAAGTCAATTCTGATTCATAGTGACCCTGTATATAGTTTCCAAGGAGCAGCTGGTTAGCTTGAACTTCTGACCTTGCAGTTCAAACCAACCTTGCAGTCCAGCACATTAACCCACAGTGCCACTTCAGGACTCCATAAGTTTGACAATAAAGACATAATAAATGTATTTTACATAAGTAAGCGCAGATTTGGAGTCCAATACAGTACACTACCTCTTGAAATGGTTGACCATTGATCATTTCCTTTTGATACAGTGACACTGTGCATTCCTTCCATCTTCTTTTGTTGCTTTCTGCATCATTCAACATTTTATCCAAGGAATCATTCAATATTGCAAGACTAGGCTTAACTTTTTCTTCAGTTCTCTCAGCTTGAGAAATGATAAGCATCTCTTTCACTTTAGGTTTTGTAACTTCAGATCTCTGCACATTTCAATATAATAATTGCCTTTACTTCTCAAACTGCCATTTGCAATTTTTTGTTCATCTCTTTTTTATGCTGTTTTAAAAAGGCACTTTTAATGAAGAATTCATTGGACTTGCAAAACTCTGTCATTCCGTCCCCAGCATCGTTTCTATCACCGAGGCTGTATTTTCCAAATAATACACTTCCATTCTTTCCATTTGTTTTAGTATCTCTACAATGGAGAGCAAGTTTGAGAGTCTTTTCTGAAATCCATTTTGGTCTTACACAGACATTGAGACCCACTAGAACTACAGAGACTTATGCTTATAATTTTTAACTGATAGAGGGTAGGGAAAGAAGAATCCAATTTAGAATAGCCACTCACAGCTCTGGTATTGTAGTGATTACGAATAGGGCTATGAACCTTAAGGTCAGCAGTTTGAAACTACCAGCTGTTCTGGGGAAGAAAGATGAAGCTTTCTGTTCCTGTAAAGATTTATAGCCTCAGAAACCCTATACAGAGTCACTATGAGTCAGAACCAACTCTGAGTCATAAAACCACCACCACCTCTCACAGCAAGCAAGTCAATTCCAACTTATAGCAACACTATATTTCCAAGACTATAAATATTTACAGAAGAAGATCATCTCATTTTTCTCCCTTGGAACAGCTGGTGAGTTTGAATTACTGACCTTGCAGATAGCAGCCCAGTGCCTAACCCATAGCCCCACCAAGGCACCTTAATTTTAGAAGAAGTATAACTTTTTTTTTTTTTCTTGGATAGGTATTACCTTTATTTTTCCCACTGAATTTTCCTAGCATTATGTCAGGATTTCCACCACTGTCTGTCAGTTTGTTGTACCATGGAGGCTTGCATGTTGCTGTGATTCTTGAGACTATGCTATAGGTATTTTAAATACCAACAGAGTCACCCAAGTGGAGGCAAGTTTCAGCTTATCTTCCAGACAAAGACAGACTAAGAAGAAGGAGAATACTTAGTCACTGAAAACCTATGAATAGCAGAGAAACACTGTCAGCACCAGAATATTGAATACCGAAACATGATGAGAACACCAGAATATTGTCAGATATAGTTTCAGAAAATGAGCCCCTGAGGTTGGAAGGCACTGAAAATAGAGAGGAAGAGCTTCCTCAAAGTAAAGTTGACAGTGATGATGCGAATGGACTAAAGCTTTTGGGACCTTCATTTGCTGATGGGACACAACTCAAAATGGAGACAAATAGCTGTAATCATCCATTAATAATTGGAACATAGTTAAAAATGAAATAGAACACATAAACATCAATATCTAGGCAATGGTGGTGGTGGTGTGCCATGGAGTCAGTTCCAACTCATACTAACCCTGCATAGGGTTTCAAGGCTGTAAATCTTTACAGAAGGAGAAAGCCTCATCTTTCTCCTGTGGAACAGCTGGTAGTTTTGAACTGCTAACCTTGAGGTTAGCAGGCTGACTCTTAGCCACCACACTCAATAGTGAGTTAAAATGGACTGGTATTGGCCATTTTGAATCTGACAATCACATGGTTTTCGATGCAGAGAATGACAAATTGAAGAAGAATGGTATCACATTCGTCATCAATAAGAGCTTATCAAGATCTGTCTTGAAATACAATTCAGTCTGTGATAGGAAATATCCATATGCCTACACTGAAGTCCATAATAGTTAATACCAATATTATTCAAATTTATGTACCAACAACTAAAGCCAGTGATGATAAGATTGTAGAATTCTACCAACTTCTCCAGTCTGAAATTGATCAAGCATGCAATTAGGATGTGTTGATAATTACTGCCATTGTAATGTAAATGTTGGAAACAAAGAGGAAGTATCACTTTTTGGAAAATACAGCCTTGGCTATAGAAACAATGCTGGAGACTGAATAACAGAATTTTGCAAGTCCAACAAATTCTTCATTAAATGTGCCTTTTTTAAACAACTTAAAAGACAATTATACACATAGACTCCACCATATGAAATACACAGAAATAAAATTGACTACATCTCTGGAAAGAGAAAATTGAAAAGTTTTATCATCAGCCAAAACAATGCCAGGGGCTAACAGTGGAACAGACCATCAATTGCTCAAATGTAAGTTCATGATAAAGCTGAAGAAAATTAAAACAAATCCATGAAAACGAGAATATGACCTTGAACATATCCCACCTGAATTTAGAGATCATCTGAAGAACAGATTTGATGCATTAGACACTGAAGATTAGAAGAGTTGCCGGATGACATCAAGAACATCATACCGGAAGAAACAAAAGGTCATTAAGAAGACAAGAAAGAAGGATAAGACCAAAATGGATGTCAGAAGAGATGCTGGGACTTGCTCTTTAGCATAGAGTTGCTAAAGCAGATGAAAGAAATGAGGAGGTAAAACAGCTGAATAGAAAATGTCAAAGAGCAGCTGGAGAAGACAATTCCAAATATCATAAAAAAATGTGCAAAGACTTGGAGTTAGAAAACTAAAGGAAAGAGGATGTTCATCATTTGCCAAGAAAAGGAAACTGAATAAAAAATTCAAGTCACAACTTGAAACATTGAAGGATTCTATGAGCAAAATATTGAATGATGCAGAATGCATCAAAAGAAGATGGAAGGAATGCACAAAGTCAGTGTACAAAAAAAGGAAAAAACAGGGGAAGACTACTACCTGGCCAACTGACTCTAAAAGATTCATATTTGTGTCAATTCCAAAGAGGGATGATTCAACAGAATAAAGAAATCATCGGACAATATCATTAATATTCCAAGCAAGTAAAATTTTATTAAAGATAATACAAAACTGGCTGCAATCGTATATTGACAGAGAACATACTGAAGTTCAAGCTGGATTCAGAAAAGGACATGGAACGAAGAACATCATTGCTGATGTCAGATGAATCTTGGCTAAAAGCTGAGAATACCAAAAGGATGCTTACCTGGGTCTTATTGACTAGGCAAATGCTATCAGTTGTGTGCATCATGACAAGCTATGGACAACATTGTGGAGAAGTATTCTGGAACACTTAATTGTGCTCATGAAGAATCTGTTCATACACCAAAAGGCAGTCATTCAAACAGAATAGGAGACAACTAATGGTTTAAAATTAGCAAAGGTATGAGCCAGGGTTCTATTCTTTCACCCTGTATGCTGAGCAAATAATCCAAGAAACTGGATTATATAAAGAGAAATGTGGCATCAGGATTGGAGAAAGACTCATTAATAACCTGTGATATGCAGATTGTACAACATTGCTTGCTGAAAGTGAAGAGGACTTAAAATACTTACTAATGAAGATAAAAGACCACAGCCTTTGGTATGGATTGTATCTCAATGTAAAAAAATAAAAAATCCTCACCTCTGGACCAATATATTACATGTATATAAATTGAGAAAAAAGCTGAATTTTTCAAAGCCTTCATTTTGCTCACATCAACCATCAACACTCATGGAAGGAGTAGTCAAGAACTTAAACTATGTATTCCTTTTCAGACAAATCTGCTACAAAAGATCTCTTTAAAGTGTTGAAGAGCAAAGATTTCAGTTTGAGAACTGAGGTGCACATGATCCAAGCCATGTTATTTTCAATAATCTAATATGTATGTGAAAATTGGACAGTGAATAAAGAAGACCTTAAAAGTTTGCTGCATTTGAATAATGTTGCTGGAGGAGAATATTAAAGGTGTTATGGACTGCCAAAAGAACAAATTAATCTGTGATGGAAGAAGTATAGCCAGAATGCACCTTCTAAACCAGGACGGCCAGACTTCATTTATCCTACTTCGGATATATTAACAGGAGGGTGCAGTCCCTGGAGAATGATATCATGTTTGGTAAAGTGGAGGGTCAGAGTAAAAGAGGAAGACCCCGCCCCCCCCAATCAGATGGACTGGTAGAGAGGCAGCAACAATGGGTTTAAGCGTAGCAATGATTGTGAGGTTGACCAGTGTTTTGTTCTGTTGTACAAAGCTTTGCTAAAATCAGTACTGATTCACTTGCACCTAACAACAACAACAAGCTAATCTCTTCTCACTGCCTGCTACCTACTTTTTAGAAACTGCAATTCAGTTGTTTTGGACTTCAACATGGCAAACTTCTCATTTTTAAGTACAGGAAGGAGCTTAACTAGATCGTATTTGTACAGAACCATGGCAAAGCCTCAAGCACAGTCAGGTTTGCTTCATATATTGTAAACTGTAGACTATTCTAGGTCACTAGACTCTTCAATGTAACAATAGATTACATCCATATTCATAGAAAGACAGATGATATCTCACAGATTATACCACTAAAATAAGGGAAAACTTGACTAACATCTTAATTATTTGTCTCAAACTTGATTGGTCTTTACCTCCAACTTAGTGTCTAGACTACATTTGTTTTATAATGAAATCACCCTTCTCCAAACTACTTTATACTCTCATATCAGTGTCTCTGTTTCTTATTCTTTACTTTTACCACAAAACTGAAAAATCTAGAAAGCTCTTTTACATATATATGGTAGCATAGTGGTTAAGAGTCAGGCTATTTATCTCAAGATCAGCAGTCCAAAACTACCAACAGTTCCGTGGGAGAAAGATGAGACTTTCTGCTCCAGTAAAGATTTATAGCCTCAGAAACCCCATACAGGGTCACAGGGTCACTCTGATCTGAATCAAGTCCAAGCACATAATCACTATGACCACTATATATGTGTGTGTATATATATATATATATATATATATATACTTTTAAAAACTAGATATACAGTACATCATTCAAAAAAAAATCCTAAGTAGAGTGTAGTGAAACGGAGTTTCTCTCTTTCCAAAAATATCTTTTACATGTTTAAACGTATTTTTCCATAGTCATGGAGTATATTACACCTCCAACCTGTACATTTTTCAGTAATTATTGTAAAAGTTTTCTTATCACTATATATTTTTTATCATATTGTATATTCTCCAATATTTGAATGGAACAGCATTTTCTTTAGGTTGCTGTTGTTGTTGTTAGGTACCATGAAGTCAATACTGACTCATAGCAGCCCACTGATGCTGCCACTTGGCCAATCCACGTTGCTGGAGGTCTTCCTCTTTTTCTCTGACCCTTCACCTTACCCAGCATGATATCCTTCTCAAGTGACTGGTCCCTCCTGACAATATGTCCAAAGTATGGGAGATGAAGTTTGGCCATCCTTGCCTCCAAGGAACACTCTGGCTGTACTTCTTCCAGCACAGATCTGTTTGTTCTTTTGAAAGCCCATGGCACTTTCAATATTCTCCTCCAACACCATAACTCAAATGCATCAATTCTTCTATAGTCTTCCTTAGTCACTGTCCAGCTTTTGCATGCATATGAGGTTATTGAAAATACGATGACTTGGATCAGGCACACCTTAGTCTTCAAGCTGACATCTTTGCTCTTCAACACTTTAAAAAGGTCTTGTGCAGCAGTTTTGCCTAATGCAGTACGTCTTTTGATTTCTTGACTGCTGCTTCCATGGGTGTTGATGGCTGGTCCAAGAAGAATGAAGTTCTTGATAACTTCAATCTTTTCTCTTTTGATGTTGTTGTTAAGTGCCATGGAGTCGGTTCTGACCCATAGCGACCCTGAACAGGGTTTCTGAGGCTGTAAATCTTTACAGGAGCTGAAAGCCTCATCTTTCTCCCACGGAGCAGCTGGTAGTTTCAAACTGCTGACATTGAGGTTCGCAGCCCAATTCGTAACCACTATGCTACCAATTGATAAGAACGCTTTTTCATTGGTCCAGTGATGAGGATTTTTGTTTTCTTTACATTGAGGTGCAACCCATATCAAAGGTTGTGGTCTTCGATCTTCATCAGTTTTAAGTCCTCTTCACTTTCAGCAAGCAAGGTTGTATCATCTGCATATCACATGTTTCAAATAACTCTTCCTCCAATCCTGATACTGCATTTTTCTTTATAGAATCCCAGCTTCTCAGATTATTTGATCAGCATGCAGGTTGAATAAGTATGGTGAAAGAATACACCCCTGTGGCACACCTTTCTTAATTTTAAAACATTTAGTGTTTCCATATTCTGTTCAAACAACTACCTTTTGGTCCAGGTACAGATTCCTCATGAGCACAATTAAGTGTTCCAGAATACTCATATTTCACAATATTGTCCATAGCTTGTCATGATCCACATAATCGAAAGCCTTTGCATAGTCAATAAAGCACGGTATTCTTAGCTTTCAGCCAAAACCCATCAGACATCTGTAATGATATCCCTCATTCCACACATCCTCTTCTGAATCCGGCTTGAACTTCTGGAAGTTCTCTGTCAATGTATGCTTGTAGTCATTTCTGTATTATCTTTAGTAAAACTTTACTGGCATATGATATCAAAGATATTGTCCTATGATTTCCACATTCCATTGGGTCACCTTTCTTTGGAATGGGCAGTTTCATTTTAAAACTTGACATTTTCAAGGAATGTGGTGGTGGTTATGTGCCGTGGAGTCAGTTCCAACTCATAGAGACCCTATTTTACCTATGTTATGCCAATTGATCATGATGCCCCCTGAAACTGAGCCCCCAGACCCAGCAAGTCATTGTATCAAGGTGTTTGGTAATGTCTAAAAAGTTCAAAATTTTGTTCCTTGTGTGCTCTACCAGATTCACAGACATGTTTGCAGCAAAAGTAAATACCCATGTACAAATATCCTGTCAAACCCTCATATATTTAATGTTAATATGTAACTTTTCAGTCTAGGAGCAGAGGTCCCTGGGACCATCAAGGGAGAAGAGTGGAGAGTGGAACCCTACCCAGAGAAGCAATGATGCCAGAAATGGAGGCAGAGATGATGATGTGGAGAGATGGAGTGGCTGGGGACTTTAGAACCAGAGAGAGGGAGGGGCTGTGTGCTGACGATCAGGGGGCAGGCTTGCAGGGTATACTGTTTGGTTGGTTGATGATGCATGGAGGGGATTGTAACCATGGCAATGAAATGATATATGATAGAATGAATGTATAACTAATCTTCTCCCATGTAAACTGTCACATAATTCACAATAAAACATTAAAAAAGATACTTGACTTACTCATATTTTTTATTATTAATAATGCTAGTATATAAACATTCTTATACATAATTTATTGTGCAAATATGTAAATGCTTCTCAAATGCATATACAAAGTTTGGACACCTTTGTGTTCAATTTATAAGATGATGCCAAGTTGCCCCCTTAATGCATCTGTATTTATTCACATTTACCTATAATTACAAATGTCTCTATTATTCTATATCTTTGTAAAAATGTGTTATTGTCATGCCTTCAATATTTACCAGTGAGGCAATGAGTTACATGGTATTTCAGTTCATATAAATGTGCCTTTCAATGATATTTTGAGCTTGAAAATCTAATATTTGCTAACCATTTACAGCTTCTTTTATGTGAAATACTTGTATCTTTTGCACAATTTTCTATTATGTCCTTTATTGTGACATCTCTTACATGTTTACAGATTTTTATTGGTATCTTGATCTGTGATAATGTTTCATCTATCAGTTTGTTATACTATTGTGGCTTGTGTGTTGCTGGGATATTGGAAGCTATGCCACAGACATTTTAAATATCAGCAGGGTCACCCATGGTGGACAAGTTTCAGCTGAGCTCCCAGATGACGACAGACTAGGAAGAAGGAGGGATGGACTAATTCCAAAATTTAGTCTCTGAAAATTTTATGAATAACAGTGGAATAGTGCCAGCACCAGAATATTGAATATTGAAACATCATGAGTGCACCAGAATGTTGTCAGATACAGTGCCAGAAGAGCTGCCCCTCAGGTTGCAAGGCACTCAAAATTCAACTGGGGAAGAGCTGCCTCCTTAAAGTAGAGTTGACCATGATGATGCAAATGGAGTAAAGCCTTCAAGACCTTCATTTTCTGATGCAGCACAACTCAAAATGAAGCCAAATAGCTGCAAGCATCCATTAGTGATCAGAACATGGAATGTATGAAGTATGAATCTAGAAAAATTGGAAGTTATCAAAAATGAAATGAAATGCATAAACATCAATATCCTAGGCACTAGTGAGCTGAAATGGACTGGAACTAGCCATTTTCAATCTGACAATCACAAGATTTACTATGCCAGGAATGACAAATTGAAGAGGAATGGCATTACAGTCATCATCAGAGAGAACATATCAAGATCTGCCTTGAAGAACAATGCTGTCTGTGATAAAATAAAATCCATACTTCTATAAGGAAGACCATGTAATACCACTATTTTTCAAATTTACATACAAACCACTAAAGTCAATGATGATGAAACTGAAGAATTCTACCAACATATTCAACTTGAAATTGATTAAACATTCAATCAAAATGTATTGATATCTAAACACCAACCTTTCCATTAGCAATAAAGCACTTAACCATTGTGCCATCAGGGCTCCTAAATCATATATATATATATATATATATATATATATAGTTGTTGGAGGGTCAGAGAAAAAGAGGAAGACCCCCAACAAGATGGATTGACCAAGTGGCATCATTGATGGTGTCAAGTGTGACAGCGGTAGTGAGGTTGGCCCAGGATTGGACATTGTTTTGTTCTGCTGTACATGGGGTCGCTATGAGTTGGTTCTGACTCGATGACACCTGCCAACAACAACATAGTTGCTGTTGAGTGACGTCGAGTCAATTCCGACACATAGCAACCCTGTATAGGGTTTCCAAGGAGCAGTTGGTGAGATTGACCACTGACCTTGCAGTTCAAATGGCTTTGCAGTCTGGCGCATTAACTCACAGCACCACATCAGGACTATATGTATATATGAAAATCAACTCAACTCACTTATAATGAAAAAAAACAAAAGATGTACTGATAATTACTGGCTATTGCAATACAAAAATTGGAAACAAAGAGGAAGGATCAATAGTTGGAAAATATAGCCTTGGTGATAGATAAGATGCCAGAGATAGCATGATAGAATTTTGCAAGACTAATGACTTCTTCATTGTAAATAACTTTTTTTTTTAATGTTTTATTGTGAATTGTGATAGTTTACATGGGAGAACATTAGTTTGCATTCATCCTATCGTATATCGTTTCATTGCCATGGTTACAATCCCCTCCATGCATCATCAGCCAACCAAAGGGCATACCCTGCAAGCCTGCCCCCCTGTTGTCAGCACACAGTCCCTCTCCCTCTCTGGTTCTAAAGTCCCCAGCTGCTCCATCTCTCCATGTCATCGTTTCTGTCTCCATCTCTGGCATCATTACTTCTCTGGGTAGGGTCCTGCTCTCTGTTCTTCTCCCTTGATGGTCCCAGGGACCTCCACTCATAGACTGAAAAGCTAATCACTCCCTTCCTTGCTACAAAACATCTACCTTTAAATTGCCAACCCTCACAATCAGGCCTGATGACAATTATTCACTGTTGTGTCACAAGAGACCTATCCGCATTTCATTTCATCAGCCCTACTTAGACAGACTGGATACTACTCAGTGGAGATTCTACATTCCTCCATGCCCTCTGGATCTAGGCTCCCTCTTTTTTTTTTTT
>NW_006408529.1:21026254-21036097 GCF_000296735.1 Chrysochloris asiatica | reverse complement strand
TAGTAGAACCCTCCGAGGGCGGGGCTGGGGGGCCCACTAGCTCAGGCACCCCTATAGTCACCAGAATGGAGGTGCACAGACAGTAAGGGACCAATGAAGATACCAAAAGAAAAGAATGTCCACACCTTTATCTCAGCAGTTCTCCTAGGCGTCTGTGGCCTTTCCGATCCTTCCCCCACATGGTCTCACCCAAGATGGCAGCTCCTGGCGCAGCCGAGCAGCCCGGACTCGAAAGCTATAGATTTCTTGCTTCTGCCACAGATTCCCCCAGCTGTGAGCCTTCCAACCTTCTAAGTATTCCTCTATATGCGGTTCAGAGCTCTGGGACCAGCCCCTGAACCTGCTTGGTCAGGTATTCTGTGTTGTTGTTGGTGGAGCTCTCTGCTATACGTCCGCCCGATCCACCATCTTGTTTGTTGTCTCTCTAGGCTCCCTCTTGAAAGCTTGTAATCCAGTCACTTCTTGCCTTTGTAGACCCCCATGTTCGATAGCCAATGTCCAAGTTGCCCATCCTTGTTCTCTCCATGTGTGGCTATGTCACTGACTCTGGGCCAAAGAGTCCCCAGGTCTTGCCACACTGCTGGCCAACCAAGTCTCCACTTGGGTTCATAGGAGTCTGGTAAATACCTTTTTTAAACAACATGAAAGATGACTATACACATGGACCTTACCATATCCAGTACACAGAAATCAAATAGACTACATCTGTGAAAAGACACAGTGGAAAAGCTACCTATCTATCATAAGCCAATTTGATGCATTGGACACTAGTGACCAAAAGCCAAAAGAATTGTGGGGTTACACTAAGAATATAATAAAGGAAAAAAAGCAAAAGTTCACCAAGGAAGACAAGAAAGAAGGAAAAGACCAAATTGGACATCAAAAAAGATTCTAAACTTGCTCTCTAGCATATAAATGCTGAATCAAATTGAAGAAATGAGGAGGTAAAAGAGCTGAATGGAAAATTACAAAAGATAGCTCTAGAAGACAAAGTCAAGTATTATAGTGAAGTGCACAAAGACCTGAAGTCAGAAAACCAAAAGGGAAGAATAAACTCAGCATTTCTCAAGCTGAAAAAACTGAGGAAAAAATTCAGGCCTCACCTTTCAATATTAAAGGATTCTATGTGACAAATATTAAATGATGCAGCAAACACAAAAATAAAATGGAAGGAATATATAGTCACTGTACCAAAAAGAAATGGTCTGTGTTCAACCATTTCATGAGGTCGTATATGATCAGGAACCAATGGTACTGAAGGATGAAATCCAAGGTGTGCTGAATGTATTGGCAAAGGACAAGGCTCTAGGAATTGACAGAATACAAATTGCAATTTTTCATCCAACTGGAGCAACACTGGAGGCACTCACTCATCTGTGCCAAGAAATTTGGAAGGCAGCTACCTGGCCAACTAATTGGAAGTGATCCATATTTGTGCCCATTCTGAAAGAGGTAACCCAATGGAATCCAGAAATCATTGGACAATATCAGAAATGTCAAAAGCAATATTTTGCAAAAGATAATTCAAAAACTTCTGCAATAGTATGTTGACAGGAAACTGTCAAAAGTTCAAATCAGATTCATATGAGGATGTGAAATAAGGAATATTATTGCTCACATCAGCTGGATCTTGGCTGAAAGCAGAGAATAACAGAAAGATGTTTATTATGCTTTATTGACTATGCAAATGCTTTCAACTGTGTTGATCATGACAAGCTATGGATAGCATTGCAAAGAACTGGTATTGCAAAACACTTAATTGTGTTTATGAGGAACCTGTAGACCAAGAGGTAATCATTCTAATAGAAACAGTTTGAACAGGAAAAGGTAAAAATCATTCACTGCCCTCTCCTGCCAGGAAGCAAGCTAAAATGCTAATCAGGTTACTGAATGGGACCAATCTGCCTGGTTTTCCCCCTGCCCTCAAACAGGTGTGCAGCCTGGCCCCTCCCTGACTCTGACCCCATGTAGGTCTGTGCTGCCCTCCATTCAGGGCTCAGAATCTGGGGTAATTAGCTCCTCTGAGTCAGCTGGCTTAATAAAATCTGAAATTCTGCTTCACCTCTCTGCGTGGCCTGTTTCTTCGACCATGAATCTGAAACTGCTGTAACAAGTGGACATTGGTTTAAAATCAGGAAAGGTATATGCCAGAACTGTACTCTTTCACCACATTTATTCCATCTGTATACTGAACAAATAAACTGAGAAGTTGGATTATATGAAGAAAACATGGCATCAGGATTGGAGGAAGACTCATTAAGGACCTGTGACAGGCAGATGATACAAGATTGCTTGATGAAAACTAAAGAACTTAAAATGCTTATTGATGAAAATCAAAGATCACAGCCTTTAGTATGGGTTGCACCTAAATGTAAAAGAAACAAAAATCCTCACAACTGGACCAATAAATAGCATCATGATAAATGGAGAAAAATGGAAGTCATTAAAGACTTCATTTTGCTCTTCACCGACAATCTTGTAAGCAGCAACTAAGAAATCAGAGGCATATTATATTAGGCAAATCTGCTGCACAAGACCTTTTTAAAGTGTGCAAGAGCAAAGATGTCAGTTTGAAGACTAAGGTGCACATGACCCAAGCCATGGTATTTTCAATCACCTTATATACATGTGAAAGTTGGACAATGAATAAGGAAGACCATAGAAAATGATGCGTTAGAGTTATGGTGTTGGAAAAGAATATTAAAAGTTCCATGAACAACCAAAAGAACTAACAAATTTTTGTTGAAAGAACTACAGCCAGAAAGCTCTTTAGAATCCAGATGATGAGATGTTGTTTCTCGTACTTCAGACATACTATCAGGAGGGACCAGCCCTAGGGAAGGACATCATGCTCAGTAAAGTAAGTGAAAATAAGAAGACTCCCAATAAGATCAATTAGCACAGTGGGGGGCGGGGGGGAGGAGGAGGAGAAGTTTTAGTATTTTCCATTACAATCTTTATTCCTATGCTAATTTTAACTTCCTTAAAAATGTGAGTGAAAAGCCATACTATCAGGAAATCTTGCCTTATTGTGATTTTAAAGATATTGATTCTATAGCATTCTACGTTGGAGAATAGTGTTTACTGTAGGTTTCAATGTTGTTGTTGTTAAGTGCCATTGAGTCAGTTCCAGCCCATAGTGACCCTGTAAAGGTGCAACTGGTGAACTTGAACTGCCGACCTTGAAGTTCAAATGGCTTTGTAGTCTGGTGCATTAACTCACAGAGCCACACTGGTAGGTTTTTTATTAGGTTTGGCAAAATTCTCTTCTATTTTTTTTTTTTTTAAGCTTTTTATTGTGAATTGAGTGAAGGTTTACAGAACAGATCATCAGTTTTACATTCAACAAATTATATTCTTTGCTTCATTACATGGTTGCAATCCCCTCCACTCACCAACATTTAACAGCATTTACCTTATTCACTTCAACTATCACATTACCCAGTGTCTCCCACTACCCTCATCCTTCCTCTGCCAACCTCACTCTTGCTGTATATTGCCTGTCCTGTCACCCATGTTAACATGTGTCAACTCTCTGTTGTTAAGTGCTGTCAAGTTTATTCTGAATCAAGGCAACTCAGTATATGATTTCCAAGTAATGACTGATAAGTTTGAACTGCAGACCTATGATTCAAACCGACCTTACAGCCCTGAGCTCATCCTACAGTGCCACATCAACCCATGCATAATTTCCCTTCCCTCATGCTGTTCCCCACTTCCCCAAACCCCATAACCATCATAGATTTTTTCTTTTATCAAGAAAAAACAATTAAAACTTTTTTTTTTTTTTTTAACAACATTGGTCTCACACAATGCTTGTCCTTTTGTGATTGACTAATTTCACTCAGCATACTATCCTCAGGTTTGAAAGATTCATCATTATTCTTCAATGTTTTATAGTATACCAAGTGTGTATGTACCAAAAGTTCTTAACTATTTTTTTGATGATCGGCATTTAGGCTGTCTTCATCTTTTTGATGTGTCTCTTGCAGATAGCAAATTGATGGATCCTGTTTTCTATTCTTTATGTCTCTTGAATCCAGTTACATTAAATTTAATTAACAAAAGGTGTGAATTGATGTCATTTTTCTGTGTATTTTTGGGAGGTGCTATTGAATTCTTTGCTCTACATAATTTTCTTTGCTGAGTTCATTTTGTTTGTGGGTTTTCTTGTTATTCTCATTTCTGCTGTGTTAAGGTGTACTAAATATTTCTAATTATTTTCTTTTTTAAATTTTGATGTGTGGGTGTATGTTTATCTTTGAGACTACCCTGGAATTTATTAAAATTTTCCCTGATTAAAACAGTCTATTTTATCTTGAAATCTACTTGGCTTCCTTGTTATTTGAGAGTTCTGTATCTACACTATTCCTTCTTTTTGCTTTGTAGCTGACTTCATTATATGTTGATATCTCTTGTTCCCTATTTTCAGTCTTTTAGGTTTGTTTTAATTTAAATACTTCTATATCTGGATTGATTTCTGGGCAATGTTGTCATGTATAATAATCTCAGTTTGTCCTCTGATGTTTTTTATTCTAATCCAAAGAACACCCTTAAGAATTTTTTGTAAAGTTAGTCTTGTCATCACAATTTCCTTTAATTTCTGTTTGTCAGGAAATGATCTAATTTCACCATCATATTTGAGGGACAGCTTTACTGGGCATATGATTCTTAGTTTGCAATCTTTTTCATTCTGAGTTTTTTGTATACATCATCCCACTGCCTTCTTGCCTGAATGGTTTCGGTTGAGAAATCAGAAATTAGTCTTATTGGTTCTCCTTTGTAGCCAGCTTTTCATTTTTCCTGAGTAGCTGTCAGGATTCTTTCCTTGTCTTTGATTTTGGAAAATTTGATTATGTCTTGGTGATTTAGTCTTGGAATTTATCCTGTTTGGAGTTCATTTAGCTACTTGTATGCTGATCTTCTCATCTTTCAGGATATTAGGGACTTTTCTTCCAACAGCTCTTCAACAATTTTCTCTTCTTGTTCTAGAATTCAGATCACCCATAAATTGGACCTTTTTATGATGTTCCATGTAACTCATAGGCTGTCTTTGGATTTTTTCATTCTTTTTTTTATCAGTCTTTTTACATACTAGTACTCAGAGGTTTATCTTCAAGCTCACTAATGCTGACTTGCATTACTTCACACCTACTACTCTGCCCTTTCAATGTATTGTACTTTTCTGAGATCTTAGTAATTAATCTGGATTTCTAATTGCAGGTTTTGTATTGTTTCAAAATTTGCATTTGTTTTGTCTGGTTTTTCTTGTAGTGGTTTCCTGAATTCTTCTGAAGTTCTTATTGTGTTTTCCTTGCTTTCCTCAATCTTTCTATTGATCCTTTGAAAGTATCTTATCACTGTTTTGAATTCTTTTTCAGGTAATTCCATTACTTTTTCTTCCTCAGATGCATTTTCTGTCTCTGCATCTTGGCCATTTGCTTGAGCCATTCTATTTTGTTTCTTTGTGTGAGTTAAAATTGTGGGGTTGTCCTATGTGTCAAAACAAACAGTACAGTTGTTAGATCCGAGGGGACTGATCTCTAAGGAGCCCTTGAAGTTCAAGGCGTTCATGAGGTGATTGTAAAAGACATGTGACAGCAGAGTTCCTGACCCCAGATGGAGTTCCTATTGACTGTAGTGATGTCTACGCTTAGGGGACTCAATCCTGAGTAGTTCGTGAGAGCTCTTCATGAAGCCAGTTTCAGTGTCTGTTAGGACCACAGGGAACCTGGGAACAGAGTGACTGGTTAAACGCTGGTCTGGTGGCTTTGAGTGTTTTGTAGATCTAAAGTGGAGCCCACCTGAAATAGGCACCAAAACATCACACAAAAGTGGCAAAGTGAGCCCCCAACCTCATGTTTGCAAGCCACACAGCCCTAAACTCCTCTGCGCTGGGGTAGTTGAGAGCAGGAGCTAGCCACACTTCTGGTCACCAGAGGAACACTGGGAAAAAGAAGAAATCACACCATTTCCATTGTCCACTGAGATATGCCCTGTTAGGCCTTCCTGCTCTGCCAAAGCTGCTCACAAGATGGTCAAGCCACTTCTAGCCAGACATTCACTAGTCAGTCTCTCTCTCACTGCCTGTGCTTGGCATCTCCTCCATTCACCTCTCTAATCTTTCTTCTGAGATTCATGGTGCTAGAATTTTCATCTGTGTCTGTTTTATTTTGTCTCTTGTATCTTTGTTGTAGATGTCCATGCAGTGTCTGTGCCTAGTCAGCCATCTTTTCAGAAGTCCAACAACCCTCTTTTGAAGAACATTTCAAGAGTTTAATTTGAGATAATCCAATTAAGTTATGCTAATTATTAGTGTTAATATATGTTGTCCACTTACATGAGTTCTGGTGTGGCACTATGGGTTAATGAGCTGGACTGCAAGGTTGATTTGAACTGCAAGTTTGGAGTTTCTAGCTTACCAGAAGCTCCTCGGAAACTCTATACAAAGCCTCTATGAGTCAGAACTGACTCAACAGCACTGAACAACAACAGCAAACATCATAAAGATGACATGTTGCTGCTGTGAATTAGCTTCTGGGCCGCTAGCCACAAGGTCAATGGTTCAAATTCACCAGCCACTCTGTGGGAGCAAGATGAGGCCATCTACTTTTGTAAAGATTTATAGTCTTAGAAGCACTAACTAGGGTGACTAGGGTTGCTATGATGGAAGTAGGTTTGGTCTGGTTTGGGATACCATCATAGGTACATAACCACCTGGTGGCAATGTGAGTTAAGCATTGGGCAGCTAACCAAAAGATCAGCTGTCAAATCCACTAGGCTATTACCAGGAAAGAGTTGGGGCTTTCTGTTCCTGTAGATATTTGCAATCTCAGAAACCCGAAGGAGTAATTCTACTCTATCCTATAGGGTGACCCTGGTGATACTGTAGGATAAGCACTGGACTGTGAACCACAAGGTCAGCATTTCAAATACACCAACCCCTCTGAGGGAGAAAAATGAAGCTTTCTGTTCCCATAAAGATTCACAACCTCAGAAACCTTATACAGCATTGCTATGAATCAAAATCAACTCAACGGCAAGTGGGGGGAATGACAAAGTATCGCTACTACAGTTCTAGTTCATGCATTCAAGACTTGTTTCAAACAAAACTTGTTTAAACATGTCTTTGCAATCTGTGGATTCTCTCAGTCCTATTATGGTTCAGCCTTGAAAAATAAAAAGGATACTTGTCCTATGGACAAAAACCAGTTTTGAGGTTAGAGCTAAGATTAAATTTTTTAACAAAATTCAAGTGGCTATCATTCCAAATCATGGAAGTTTTGCAACAAACTTATAATAATTCAGTCTCTCTTTGGCTTACCCTCATACATTTAAAAACATAATTCCATTATCACTGTTGAAGCTAGCTAGGAGTCTAATTGTTGTTCATTTGTGGGTAATTTGTCTTTTTAATTGACTGATTTCATGATCTTCTATTGTTTTTTGATATTCTGTTGCTACACTATAAAATGTCTAGGAATTGATTTGCTATTATATTTAGGATTTGTTGTAATTCTTAAATTGAAAGTGTTGTATCGGTTATTAATTTGAAAAAAAAATGATCAGACACTATTTATTTAAATGCTTTCCACCTAAATTTTTTTTATTCTTTCTGCAAGATTCCCCTCAAACTCTAATGAGAAGTTATTTTGAATTTTAGCCCTGGTTCTTAGCCTTCTCTATTTTCAATGTCTTTGTCTCTTTGTGTTATATTCTATTTGGTTTCTTTAAAATAACTCTTCCAGTGTACAAATTATTTCCTCATCTCTATCTAATTGGCTGTTTTAACCCATCCAATGATTTTTCTTTTTTATGTCAATCATTACACTTTTTACTTCTAATATTTCTTTCTCAGCCCTCTATAACAATCTTTGGAGTCCTGGACTGACTTTGTGGTTCAAACTGATCAGTCTCTTCTTGGAAACCCTTGACAGGGTCACTATGAGTAGGAACTTACTCAATGGCACCTTTGGTAACATATTTTATCTATTTAATCTTTGGTAACATATTTACTCATGTTTTCATATTTCTACGCTTATTTATTTAAGTATAATAACATGCCTATATTATATTCTGCATCCAGCAATTCTAATAGCTAACATCTTCATAAGTCTGTGTCTGTTGGCAACTATGCAGAGTGACTTTTTCTTACATGTTTCACAGCATTTTTTCTTTTCAGCTCAGAATTGTTACCACTCTTTGTGATGATACTCTGTGGCCTAGTTTAAGAGTTTTCCCTCCAGAGAGTATCACCATCTGCTCTCTTAGGTTGCACTATACACTCTGTGAACTTTAAATTAAAATTCTGTGCTCAGTTTTTCCAAATCATATAAGTAGTAGAAATTCAGACTCCAGACCCATGTGAAAGCTGACTCAAGAATAAAAATTATTTGTGTAGAAAAATAATAATTATTATTATTATTTCAACTACCCATGCCAAAAGGAGCTCTGGTAGCATAGTGATTATGAATCGGGTTGTGAGCCTCAATCAAGCTCAGCAGTTCGAAACTACCAGCTGTTCCTCAGGAGAAAGATGAGGCTTTCTGCTCCTGTAAAGATTTACAGCCTCGGGAACCCTGTACAAGGTTGCTATGAGTCGGACCCGACTCCACGGCACATAACCACCACCACCCATGCCAAACCCGAGATAGATTTTTTTTTTTTTTCTGTTTTCTAATCTTTCCACCAAACTTGTATGGTAACCTGCAATCTTCCCGTCTAGTAAAGAACAGAACCTTTATACTCACCACCTTTTCCCTTCTCCAAAGCGAAGATCTTCAGACACACTGCCCTGGACTCAAACTCTTTGTTCTTGATTTCCCTGTTTTGCAGCTAAAAGGCTTTGGAATGTTGGTTCATTCATTATAGCGCTAGAAAAAGGAACCCTAGTAAATTGGTGGGTTATGAATTGGGCTGCTAAACACAAGGTCAGCTGTTTGAATCCACAAGTCATCCCATGAGAGAAAGATAAGACTTTCTGCTCCTGTAAAGAATCGGCTGCGAACCTTAAGGTCAGCGGTTCAAAACTACCAGCCACTCCGCGGGAGAAAGATGAGATTTTCTACTCCCGTAAAGATTTACACCTTCAGAAACCCTGTACAGGGTCGCTATGGGTTGAAAGCGACTCGACGGCACTTAACAACAACAACAAAGATTTACAACTTTGGCAACTCTTTAATAAGGAAGCTATGAGTCAGAACTGACTCAACCAGATGGAGCAGCAGCGGTGCTAGAGAAGTAAGTCTGGAGTATTCACTTGTTACTATCTATCTTTTTTTATTTGAATTTTGAACCATTTACCTATATGATATATTACAAATAAATACATTTAAATAACATTATTAATTAATGTTCTGAAGTTCCTATTGGTCCTATATTTAATCTGAATGATACCTTTAAGATGTATTTGGATTCCTGGTGTGGCATTGTAGGTTAATGCACTGGACTGCAAGGTCAGTTTAAACTACAAGGTTGTTATGTTGTTAAGTACCATGGAGACAGTTACAACTCATAGCGACCCTGCACAGGGTTTCCGAGGCTGTAAATCTTTACCGGAGCAGAAAGCCTCATCTTTCTTCTGTGAAACAGCTGGTAGTTTCTAACTGCTGACCATGAGATAGCAGCCTTATTCGTTATGGGAGCAGAAAACCTCATCTTCTGCAAATGGATGCTAGTTTCGAACTGCTGACCTTGAGGTTAGTAGTCTGATTTTTAACCAGTTCAAATTCACCAGCTGCTCCTCGGAAACCCTATAAAGGGTCACTATGAATTGGAAGCGACTCAATGGCACTTAACAACAATAACAACAAGATATATTTACATATATTATTTTGTTTTATA
>NW_006408529.1:21025073-21025684 GCF_000296735.1 Chrysochloris asiatica | reverse complement strand
CCTAATGCAATACGTCATTTGATTTCTTGATTGCTGCTTCCATCAGTGTTGATAGTTGTTCCAAAAAGAATGAAGTCCTTTACAACTTTAATTTTTTCTCTGTTGATAAGAAAATTGTGTATTCATCCAGTGGTGAGGATTTTTGTTTTCTTTACATTGAGATGTAATCCATACCGAAGGCTGTGCTCTTGGTCGTAATCAGTAAATGTTTTAAGTCCTCTTCACTTTCAGCAAGCAAGGTTGTATCATCTGCATATCACAGGTTGTTTATGAGTCTTCCTCCAATCTTGATACCATAGAACCCAGCTTCTCAGATGATTTGCTCAGCATACAGGTTGAATGAGTATGGTAAAAGAATAAAACCTTGTCATATACCTTTCTTAATTTTAAACCATTCATTGTTGCCATGTTCTGTTTGAGCAACTGCCTCTTGGTTTAGGTATGGATTCTTCATGAGCACAATGAAGTGGTCAGAAATACTCATACTTCGCAATGTTTTTTGTTTGTTTGTTTATTATTTAAATGTTTTATTGTGAATTATGTGATAGTTTACATGGGAGAACATTGGTTTTACATTCATTCTATCATATATCGTCTCATTGCCATGGTTA
>NW_006408529.1:20995887-21024022 GCF_000296735.1 Chrysochloris asiatica | reverse complement strand
TAGTCAATAAAGCACAGGTAAACATCTTTCTGATATTCTCTGCTTTCAGCCAAGATCCATCAGACGTGAGCAATGATATGCCTCATTCCACGGCCACTTCTGAATCCGGCTTGAACCTCTGGAAGTTAACCAGCATAATTTCATAATTGAAATCTTAAAAGCTTTCTCAGAGTTAAAATAAAAAAAGTCATTTCATATCAATTCAGTTAACAGGCTAATGCATCAGTTCATTCAAACTGGCTAATTCTTCAAGATTGTGTTTTATAAGGGGAATCAGCATAGCCCTCTCAGTTGGTTTTATCATTTTTAGAAAACAGAACCTTTATAGCTTTGAAACCCAAGTCTTCTTGATGCTGACAAGGGATTTCTGGAGAATAACTGAAGTTATGATTATGAAAACAATATAGTGTTTATTTTTAAAACATATTAGAAAAACACTAATAATAATGAAGATAGTTCTGGTACAGACATTTATCCAAAAGTGTGACTCCAGGGACAGTCTTTATGTTGCCTGGTCTGGAACCCCTACTGTGTGTTCCATGCTGCTTTTCTTCTATATAGTCCACCTCTTCCTTCAGGGCAATTTCTACTCCAGTAGATTTGAGTGTTTGGTTATATACTTGCTTAAAGCCCAGAATCTCGGTCATTACCATTTCAATCGGTTCTACAGAAGGTATTACTTGCTTGCAAAATGTGATGCACTCCTAAACAGGCTGCTAAATAGTTCCTGCTTTTTCTCATCAGGACTCTCTAGCCTGAAGTACTACTACTAGTTCTTTCCTCTCTGTATTATCAGGGCTCCTGTGAATTTATAGCAATGGTGAAGTAATGATGAGGCAAGCATATTTTTAAACTTCCTTTGGTAGAAAAATAATTTCTAAGTGGAATTCCAACTTCACTGCAGAGTTCTATGAAACATACATCTCTTTAGCACCATCAAACAAGTTTCTACCCCTCCGTTTATAACAATAACTCAGAAAATTACTCTATAGTTCATTTCGAGTGATCTAATTAATGGAGTCCTGGTGTGGCACTGTGGGTTAATACGCGAGACTCTAAAGCCATTTGAACCGCAAGGTCGGCAGTTGAAGCTCACCAGCTTTTCCTCGGAAACACCATGCAGGATCTCTATGGGCCAGAATCAATTCGACAGCACTTAACAACAACAATTAATGTATAGAGTCCTGGTGTGGCACTGAAGGATAATGTGCTCGACAGCAAAGTCGTTTGAACCTCAAGGTGTGGTCTTGGTGTGGCGCTGTAGGATCAGCACTAGACTGTGAACCACAAGGTTGATATTTCAAATCCATCCCCTGCTCCTCACAAACCCTACATAGGGTCGCTATGAGTCGGAACCGATTCAACAGCACTTACAGCAACAACAATTAATGTATAAGAGATACAAGGTGGCTTCCAAAAGTTCATGGAAGTTTTCCATTATCTTTTCCTCAAACTTTTTGAAGCCCCTTCATATTTAATGTTTGAATAGATTACCATCTGTTCCAAGGTAGAAAGATGAGGCTTTCTGCTCCCTCAAAGATTTACAGCCTCAAAAACCCTGTTCGGGGTCGCTATCAGTTGGAACCGACTCCACGGCACATAACAACAACAACAACTGATGACTTAGACTTATTATTATTATTATTATTAAATATATTTTTATTCAAGAATTAACTTTTGTGTTTCAAAGACCTCTATCCAAAACTTAATCATCATGCTCTGGGAGAAATATAGCAGGATATAGCCCACTGTGAAATAGTTCACATTTCAATCTTGAATGTCATATACTTCATTTCTCTGTATTCACGTTGTTTTGACATTTTCTCCTGCTAATGGAATAATGCCTATCACCACCCCATTTCTTTATGGCCATGTAGTTACCGAATCGGGCTGCGAACCTTAGGGTCAGCGGTTCGAAACTACCAGCTGCTCCGCGGGAGAAAGATGAGGCTTTCTACTCCCGTAAAGATTTACACCCTCGGAAACCCTGTACAGGGTCGCTATGGGTCGGACCCGACTCGATGGCACTTAACAACAACAACAACAACAAGTTACTATAGGTGTCCATAGAGTTGGAAAGATGTGGGGGGAGACATTATTGAGGGACTGATTTCACTGCAGATCTGACTTTAATATAAAACACTTTAAGAGGTTTAAGAGGGGATTATGACCCCTTCCCCAAGAAACTTCTGTATTGCTGTTGTTACTTGCTGTCAAGTCATTTCCGACTCACAGCAACCCTGTATAGTATTTCCAAGGAGCAGCTGGTAAGCTTAAACTGCTGACCTTGCAGTTCAAATAGACCTTGCAGTCCAGTGCATTAACCCACAGTGTCACACCAGGACTCCAGTTTTGTATTACTAAGGCAAAACAGACCCCAAACTTCAAGGTAGGTGTACATAATTATTCACAAGCTTCAGCGGATTTCAAAATAGTGTCTCTATGTATCGTCCCCATAGTGCCCCCCTTTCCTTGCTCTGCTTCCCTCCCCAGCCTTTCCTCTAACCTCCCTGTTTTACTACCTCCCACATTTATTTACCTATTAGTAGATTACCTTCTTTCATCTAGCAAACCCCAAAACCTAATGACTCCTCCATTTGATCTATCGCTGCTCCTTTCTACAATGAGGGTGGAAGAGTTAAGAAAGAAAAAAACAGCCCCTGATAGTTATCAGCTAGAAGTTTCATGGCAGGAACAGGTAGGATGTAATTTTCTCCTGTTGAACATAAACCATTTCACTGGACACCAACATCAGACAAGGTCACTTTGTAGCTGTGAAGGAGCAAGACAAAAACAGAACCACTCCATAAACACAGCTGGACAAAGATTAAAGACACGACCCCTATGCAAGTCATAAAACATGTCCAAGCACACTCCTCACCTGGTTAACATTTCGAGACTGGTTTCTTCATAAATTACAGCTTAAGACTAATTCGATGGAATTGAGCCTCTTAGTTTCTGGACAAAAATTATTAAGATACTGGATTGTAGAATTAGATCCTGACAGAACTCAATCTAGAACAGAACCGTGTTTTATTGGCTCCTCCTCCAAATCACCTAACCCATCCCTAAATCATACAATAAATTCCTCCTATTGAGACTCCCTATGGTCCATAGCAATGTGATTGCTCCTATTTCAACCAGTATCAATAACCACTTTGTACAATCAGGATATTCCTGATGGCCTCTGGCTGGTTGCATCAATAATGATCATTCCTTCTCTTGTTCAAGAGTTATGGAGATTTGCTTGCAAATTCATCTATGAAACAAGTAAAGTGAACATTTATTTTCTTAGAAAAAGCAATCAAGTCTCTTATGAGAAAACAAGTTTTTTTTTTTTTCTGTTAGCAGAAGTTGATCTTGCCCTTTGGGACACAATAATAGCAATATTATTTACTAAGGAATATTTAATTATTTTCAGCATGACTTAAATTATAAGAGTTTTCACATTAGTTGTAACAGGCTGTTGTAGAAATACAAAAACTTTCCTAAGTATGTTGTTAGATTATTGTTGTAGTCACTTTCAAGTTCAGCACCTAACTCATAGTGACCCCATGCATAACAGAACAAAATGACTTCAGTCTTATACCATTCCAATGACGTTTTGTGAATCAGACCATGGTGATACACAGGGTTTTCTTTCACTGGTTGCCATGCTCAAGTAGATTGATAGAATGTTCTTTTAATCTATGTTAGTCTTGCATCTGTTAGATTTATCCATCACAAAATCTCAACAACTTATGCTCAGTGGAGATGGGAGTATGTTTCAATATTTCTCACCACGTACAAAAACCAAACCAAACTGACTGTCCTTAAGTCAATTCCAACTTAACAACAACACTATAGAACAGAGTAGAACTGCTCCCTAAACTTTCTGAAACTGTGAATCTTTACTAAAACAGACTGCCTCATCTTATTCCTGGTGCACGACTACAGGGTTTGAACCAGTGATCTTTAAGTAGTCCAATGCTTAATTCACTGCACCACTAGTGCTCTTATCTTGACACATAATGAAATTAAATATAATTGTTGCTGTTATGTACCATGGAGTTAGTTCTGAGTCATAGCAACCACGTATAAGGGTTTCTGATGCTATGCGTCTTTGGTGGAACAGAAAGTCCCATCTTTTGTCAGAGGAACAGCTGGTGAGCTAGAACCACCAACCTTGTGGTAGACAGTCCAGTGCTTACCACACAAAGCAACCATACCCTCCTTAACTATAATAGAAATAGCCATATAACAAAACTATTTTCAAATGTTGAAAATTGATTAAAATCTTACTGCAAATTTCACCAGTCCATGGAATGAATTTGCTAGTATTTTAATATCTAAGAGCATTCGTGGTAGTAGTCTAATATATCATACATGTTATTAAGAGCCAGTCACCTTCAAATGAGTGTCAGTATTATTTGAAAAACACAAATAAAGATTTTCCAACCAAAAAAAATTTGTTTCCACTAGGTTGCCACTGGAGAAATAAAGAAATTAACATTTATTGAGTTCCTTCTAAATGTGAAGCACTCTCATAAAAATTTATCTCATTTAATTCTCACAACATGTTGCAAAATGGGCACTAGTATCCAAATTTTAACACTTGAGAAAACAAAATGTTGATGACTGTTCTCTATGTGGCAGGGACAATGTCTTTTATCTGTTATTCCATTGGTATAGTTCAGTGGTTGACACATTGTAAGTAGTTAGTAAAAGGTTGATTGAATAAATGAGGTTTGAAAAGGTTGAGAAAATTATCTAAGGTCAAAAACCTACTAAGAAACAAAGTAAGAATTAAGATCTTACTGACTCCAAATTCTTAATATTTATGGAGAGCTTAGATTATACCAGATACTAGATATGTGTTGCCTGACATTTAAACCTATATAGCAGTTTAACTATAAACATGGACAATAAGTGAAATACCTAACCATTTTCCTACCATTCATCTGTCAACTTATTGTACTATGGTCACATGTGTTGCTGTGATGCTGGAAGATATACCACCAGTATTTTAAATATCAGCAGGGTCACCCATGGCATATAGAAATCAGGGAAGCTTCCAGAATAAAACAGATTAGAAAGGAGAAACAGACAAATTTTGAATGGGTAGTCACTGAAAACCTTATAAATAGCAACAAAATATTTTCAGATACACTGGGAGCTACCAGAAATTCAATCTGGATTCAGAAAAGGATGTGGAACTAGGGATATCATTGTTGATGTCTAATGAGTCTTGACTGAAAACAAAGAATACCAGAGAGAAGTTTACTTGTGTTTTATTGACTATGCAAAGGTGTTTGACTATGTATAGTGAATCGTAACAAATTATGGATAACATTGTGAATAATGGGTATTCCAGAACACTTAATTATGTCCATGAAAAACCTGTATATAGACCAAGAGACAGTCTTTCAAACAGAACAAAGGAACACTGAATAGTTTAAAATCAAGGTGTGTACCAGGGTTGCATCCTTTCGCCATACTTGTTCATTCTGTATGCTGAGCAAATAATCCAAGAAACTGGATTATATAAAGAAAAACATGACATCAGGATTGGACAAAGACTCATTAACAACCTGGGATATGCAGATGACACAACCTTGCTTGCAAATAAGATAATGTTGATATAAATATAGGCATAGAATAGATATAAGAGGGCAGGTGGCATTGTAGGATAGGAAATAGACTGTCAACAACACGGTGGACAGTTCAAATCCACCAGCTGTTCTGCAGAAGAAACTTAAGGCTTTTTCCTTCCATAAAGACACAAACTCAGAAACCCTGTACAGAGTCTTTATGAGTCCATACCTACTCTATGATACCTAACAACAACAATATAGGTATAAGTATGTTATTGTCTTTGCATGCCACTGAGTAGATTCCAAATCATACTGACCACGTAGGAAATAACAGAATTGCTCCCATAGGTTGTTGCTTTTCAGTGTCGTCAAGACCATTCCGACTCATAGCAGCGCTGTACAGGGTTTCCAAGGAAAAACTGATGGGTTTAAACTGCCAGCTTAATGATTCACAGTCCAGCCCATAAAGTTACTTAAGTTAAATCTAATGGAAACAGATTTCCATGTCTTTTCTCCAATGTAGAATCGAATGGATTTGGATTGCCAACCTTTCAACTGGCAACTGAGCACTTAACCATTGTGTCTCCTGGACTTCTTAGGTATAAGTATAGATGTGTTGTTGCTGTTGTTATTAAGTGCCATTGAGTTGATTCTGACTCATAGAAATCCTATGTACCACAAAATGAAACACTGCATGATCCTACACAATCCTCACAATTGTTGTTATGCTTGAGCCCATTGCTGCTGCCACTGTGCCAGTACCTTTCATTGGGGGTCTTCCTCTTTACCAAGCATGATGTCCTTCTCCAGGAACTGGTCCCTCCTGGAAACGTGTCCAGAATATGAGAGTTGAAGTCTCACCATCCAGATTTCTAAGGGACTTCCTGGCTGTACTTCTTCCAACACAGATTTATTTGTTCTTCTGTCAGTCCATGGTACTTTTCATATTCTTCTCAGTACCATAATTCAAATGTATCAATTCTTCTATGGTCTTCCTTATTTATTGTCCAACTTTCATATGCATATGATGCTACTAAATATTCTGGATTGATACAGGTGTATGTACCTGTCCTCAAACTGTTACTTGCTCTTGAACACTTTGAAGAGGTCTTTTGCAGCAGGTTTGCATAACGCAAGCATCATTTGATTTCTTGACTATTTCTTATACGAGTGTTGATTATGAATCCAAGTATAAAGTCTTTTGCAACTTCAATCTTCTGTTTATTATGATGTTATTTATTGATCTACTTGTGAGGATTTTTGTTTTCTTTACACTGAGGTGCAACCCCTACTGAAGGCTGGGGTCTTTGATCTTCATCAGTATTGTAAGTCCTCTGCTTTCAACAAGCAAAGTTGTATCATCTGCATATCACAAGTTTTCAATTAGTCTTCCTCCAATCCTAATGTCACATTCTTTTTCATATATTCTGGTTTCTTGGATTATTTGATCAGCATAAAGATTGAATAAATATGATGAAAGAAAGCAACCCTGGCACACATCTTTCCTAATTTTAAACCATTAAATATCCCTTTTCTCTGTTCAAATGACTACCTTTTGGTCTATATATAGGTTCCTCTTGAGCACAATTAAGTGTTCTGGAGTACCCATTCTTTGCAAAGTTATCCATACATAGTTTGCCATGCTCTACACAGTTGAAAGCCTTTGCATAGTCAAGATAATAAAGCACAAGTAGATTCAATGGCATTAACAACAACGGCAACAAACATCTTTCTGTGCAGTGCTGTATGATAAGCACTCGACCATAAGATTGGTTTGGACCACCAAGGTTGGTGATTCAAACTCACCAGTCACTCCACAGAAACCCTATACAGGGTCACTATGAGTCAAAACCAACTCTACGAAACTTAACAACAACAAACATCTTTGTGGTGTTCTTTGCTTTCAGCCAAGATCCTCTAATTTGACATCCTCTTTGGAATTCCACTTAAATTTCTAGCAGTTCCCTATTAATGTACTGTGGAGCAGTTTTTTTTTTAATTATCCTCAGAATAATTTTACTTATGTGTGATATCAATGATATTGTTTGATGATTTCCTTGTTCTGTTGGGTCACCTTTTTGTAGGTTGAGGAAAAATATGGATCTTTTCTAATCAATTGGCCTATTAGCTGTCTTCCAAATTTTGTGGCATAGTTGAATGAGCACCTCCAGTGCTGCATCAGTTTGCTGAAAGATTTCAATTTCTATTCTGTCAATACCTGGAGCCTTGTTTTTCACCAATGCTTTCAGTGCAGCTTGGCCTTCTTCCTTCAAGATCATAACTACTTTTTGAAATGGTTGAATACCGATCATTTCTTTTTTGTACAGTGATTCTGTGTATACCTTGTTTTAATGCTTTTGGTACATTGACTCTTGTTTTTCTGCTAGTGATGCTTTTTGCATTATTCAATATTCTGCCCATTGTTGGTAAGTGCTTTGGAGTTAGTTTGACTTATAACAGCTCTATATAGGGTTTCAAAGGAGCAGCTGGTGGGTTTTAACCATTGACTTTGTGGTTAACAGTCCAGTGCTCATCCTGCAGAATCATATCAGGAATCATAGAATCCTTCAATATTGTAAATCAAGGTTTGAACTTTTTCTTCAGTTCTTTCCCATTGATAAATGTTGAATGTGTTCTTTCTTTTTGGTTTTCTTACTCCAGGTCTTTGCACATTTCATTATAATATCTGCCTTTCTCTTCTTGAGCTGCCTTCTGTAATTTTCTGTTCAACTCTTTGACTTCCTCATTTCTTCTATTGGCTTCAGCAACTCTACACTGGTGAGAACACTTCAGAGTCTCTTCTGACACCCATTTTTGTCTTTTCTTTTTCCCTGTATTTTAAATAAGCTTTTGCTTTCTCCCTGTTCAATGTTATTGATGTCATCCCACAACTCTTCTGGTCTTCAATCATTAGTGCATAAAGCATCAAATCTGTTCTTGCGATGGTCTTTAAATTCAAATGGGATATGTTCAAGTCCATATTTTGATTCTTGTGGACAGACGTCTTTATTTTTTTTCAGCTTCAGCTAAACTTACATGAGCAATTGATGGTCTGTTCCACAGTCTGCCCCTGGCCTTGTTTTGGCTGATGATATTGAGCTTTTCCACCATCTCTTCCAACAGAACTAAGCAATTTGATTTCTGTAAATTTCATCTGGTGAGGTCCATGTATACAGTCATCTTTTATGTTATTTAGAAAAGGTATTTGCAATGAAGAAGTTATTGGTCTTACAATCTTCTCTCATGCTATTTCAAGCATCGGTTCTATCACCAAGGCCATATTTTCCAACTACTGATTCTCTCTCTTTATTTCAAACCTTTGCATTCCAAATACCAGTAATAATCAATGCATCTTGATTGCATGTTTGATGATTTTCATACTGAAGAATTTCATAAAATTCTTCAATTTCACCATCATTGCCTTTATTCTTTTTAAATAAATGAGACCTAGATCCAGTCAAGCAGAAAAAGAGATGAGAAGAAAAAGAAAATAAGGAAACAGAGGAGGAGGGGAAACAAGCAAACAAACAAAAAAAGCTTTTCTTGCTTTTTGTTCACTGACTTCAGCATAACACAACGATATATGAACCCACCGAGTCTTTTCAGCCTATCCTTCCATGCTTGGGAAATTCCATAATCTTTCAAAATAGTTTTCTTTATTCCTAGTGCCATGTACCTCAGGATCAACTCTCTAAGCATAGAGAGGTGCTGCCCAAACAAGAGTGCATAAAATTGATCCCAAATTCTAATGATTCCCTAGGATTTATTGAAAATCTTTTATGTTTTTAACTTGGCTTCTAAACAACATCATTTTACTCACAAACAAATTATATTTTTCCTATAGCAAATAAAATATGGCATCAATAGAGTCACTAGGTATTATGACACATCAAATAGGTCTTAGCACTTCAAAGTGCCCTCTTCCTTGTGCTGAGCTACATCTGCCTCATCCCTGGAGCTAAGCTGAGACTCAATGAATAAATGTGATTGTAATTCTTAATTTCAAGATTTCCTCCTCTTCTTCCCTCCCCTTCTTCTCTGCCCTTATTCTTATTAGCTTTCTATTGCTGTTGAAACAAATTACTACAAATTTAATAGCCTAAAATAGTATGAATTGTTGCAATTCTGGAAGTTAGAGTCTGAAATCATTTTCACTGGGCTAAAATTAAAGACTTGGTGGGCCTGCATTCCCTCTAGAGGCTTTATGAAATAATCCACTTTCTTGGCTTTTTCACCTAGAGGCCACTTTCTTGGCTTTTTCACCTAGAGGCCACCTGTATTCCTTGGCTTATGATCCCTTCCTCCATCTTCAGAGCCAGCAAATGGCATCTTCTCTGCTCTGTGACCTTTGCTTTGTCTTTATGTCTTGTTCACAGTTCCCCTGGATTGTCATCTCCATTCTTCTCATGCCTAGTGACACCACATTGAAGGATTATTTCAAGCAGTTGTCACAGGAAATCCAAACGTTGTATAAGTTAGTGTCTCTCAGATCACTTCAGCCAGGCTATGGGCCTTTTTCAGGAATCAAGCAGCTACCATGTCACTGTGTGAGATCACAAGTTCTGTGGTAAACAGTGAGCTCTCCGAGTGACTGGAAGCTCCTCTTACCAGGCTTAAGGTGAGAGAAAAACAAGTCCCATCCTATCCCATGATGGAGGTTAGAGAAGCCTCCATTTTCCAAATAAATATTCACTTTCTTCAACTTTAATACTTACCCATCTAGAGCAAGAGGAATTAAAAATGACCTTTGCCACTTCCATCAACTCCTTTGTACGTTCAGCATAGCATATAATGAGGAGTTTGAACAGAAGTGGTTTTGGTTCCTCAGTGGAAAACTAGAGAAAATGAGATGCATTTTAGTTTCTTGTCATATACAATCAGTTCTGGTAGAATACAAAATTGTGCAATAAAACAAAACATTGATTTAAAGGTCTATGGATATAAAACTCACTTTATCAGTGACACGTTAAGAAAAAAAAAAAACCTGATAACACAGTTTTGTACTTCTTAAGTGGTTAAGGAATACATGAATACAACCCATAAGCATGATGCTTTACCTTGAAAAAGACCTGAAATTTGCTTGTGAAAGTGAAAATTGAAAAGTTTCCAGTTTATAACTTATTATGGTAGAACAACAACATGCCACTCCATAATACTTGATATCAATCACTACTCCTTCTCTCCCTCAGGTGGAAGTTAATGGAAGGAGAGTTATTTGAAAAGGAGTAGAATATTGTAATGCCAGGTGTGGACAAGTGTAGCTCATAATACATGTAGGTAGCTGAGATAACTGAGCGATGTATGTGTGTATGTGTGTTTTGTGAATTTCTGATTCAACTAGGTACACTTTTATGTATTCACTAACATCTCAAAATTAGGAAATTTCTCTAAAGAAAAAGATTTCTAGTTTTTTTGAGAAGAAACAAAATATATAAATGGAAATACTGAGGCTTCATTTATACATGGCAAAAGTCTGGTGGAGTCTTCCGTCAGGTTATTTGTTCTCCTGTTTACTATAGGCCTCCATCTAGCTTATTCATTAGCTCTTTGGGTCTTTGGAGTGTTTGGGTATATGACTCTGTTCAAGCCTCTGAGTTAATAAGAACATTTTTTGAGGGAACTTAACTCTTTTTAACTTATTTCCAGCATTCCTGGGTACATCTTACATCCTTCATTTAAAACTGAGAATGAAAATGCCCTCCAGTTATTTAAAGGTGTTCTAATAGAAAATAAAAGAGCCTGCCTTATCACTCATACAACATTTAAGAAGGCAAACTAAACATGTTTAAAGATGCCTAATTATACATTTAAGAGCTCTGGTAGCATAGTGGTTAGGAGTCGGGCTTCTCACCTCAAGGTCAGCAGTTCAAAACTACCAGCTGTTCCGTGGGAGAAAGATGAGGTTTTCTGCTCCTATAAAGATTTACAACCTCAGAAACCCTATATTGGGTTGCTATGAGTCAGAACCAACTCCAAGGCACATAACCACCACCACCACTAATTATACATTTAACAGTCCTTGTGTGGCACTGTAGGATAAAGCACTGGACTACAAAGTCAGTTTGAGCTGCAAAGTTGTCTATTCACATCCACCAGCCACTCCTTGGAAGCGCTATGCAGTGTTATTATGAGTTGGAACTGACTCGACAGCACTTAACAACAACAACATATCAACAACACTATACCACTCCAGACGCCCAAAGAGATGGATTGTCCAAGTGACAGCATCGATAGATTCAAGCATGGCAACAGTAGTAAGGTTGGCTCAGAATTGGGCAGTGTTTTGTTCTGCTGTGCATGAGATCGCTATTAGTTGGTACCGACTTGATGGCACCTAACAACAGCAACAACAATCCTTGATCAATCACCACTCCTTCTCTCCCTCCCATCTCAGAGTTCTGCAACATGCTGCAACAGCTCACAAAACTCACAACTGTTAAAGGAAATGGCTCACACAACTGTGGAGAATGGCACGTTCAAAATCCGTAGGTCAGAGATCAATCTAGAGGAATTTTCTCACCCATGTAGTCTCAGGAATTGAGGAACTCAAATCTGCAGGTCAGATGACAGGCTATTCATGCATATGGCTTCAGAAGCTGGTGAATCAGGTCAGGTAATGAGCCAAAAGTCCTATGAACTGGAGGTCAGATGTAAGATCCAAGGCAACAGAGCTTTTCCTAAAGCAGTCCTATAAGCTGGAGTCAGACCATGCCTCCAAGGGAAACAAAGGGTGATTATTTGAGTCACACTCTCTAGTAAAATGGTAGTGGTAGTGTGTCATGGAGTCGGTTCTGACTCATAGCTACCCTGCATAGGGTTTCCAAGACTATAAATATTTATGGGATCAGAAAGCTTCATCTGTCTCTAGAGGAACTGCTGGTAGTTTTGAACTGCTGACCTTGAGGTTAGCAGTCTGACTTGTAACCACTACACTACCAGAGCTCCTTCTAGTAAAGTGGCTCATCTTTATTCCTTAGTTTCATCATAATCCTTACTCCTTGACAAGAGATTCTACAAGACTTTTGTCATGTATACATGAAGCCTCAGTGTTTCCATTTATATCTTTTCTGTTTTTTTCAAAAAAACTAAAAATCTCTATCTTAAGATAAATATCCTAATTTTGAAATGTTGACCATCAATTTAAAATTCTTAAAAACTTGTATGACCAAATTTCACACACATACACATAATGTTGTATATCAACATCAGTCTGTGGACCACAGGTTCAAGGTAGGAGTGAAGATAGGTGATACACATAAAGCAATACCTGGTATAAAAGTAAAGAAAAAGCCACAGTGGAAGAAACATCTCCAACCATTTCTTAACAGCCAAAGTTTGTAGTTGACTGTATTACAGGGTGTTATTTAGTCTTCAGAAAGTAAGTAAGAATTGCCGTGGGACTGAAAGCAAAGTTCAAGAGAAGCTTAAGGGATCTTACCTTTTTTTTTTTTTTTTTTTAAGTGATGAAAACTTTGAGAAAAAAAAAAGAGGATAAATGTCATGAATTGCCTTATAATAATAGGTAAGGTTTTTTTTTGTTTTTTTTTTAAGATCCTGGAATTTTTCTAGAGCAGCCAGGTGGTGGTAAAAGTTCAGAAATGGAGTGAGCGTTGAGAAAAGGTTGGCCTATAATAATAAATGAAGGGAGGAAAGTAAGAAATACTACTTGAGGGAAAAATAATTCCAGTCCCAATGAAGAGTTTGTATATCAGGAGGCTGAAAACAGAGTCTGATTCAAAACTTTTAGGGGCCACAAAGCCAAATAAGGCATGTCAAAAATAAAACAGAATTTCTATGAAATTACAGAAAAATTTTATTCAGAGTCAGTTTTGCCAATCAGGAAGCACCAAAGCAAAAATTTAGAATGGTATCCCAAAGAGAGAGCATAAAAGCATGTCTGTTATGAGAACTTTATACAGGGTGGAGAAAGTGCATAGGGGTACATTTGACTGGTTGACATTTAACATGCCCCTAGTGTGGTGCTGTAGGATGAGCACTAGACAGCTGCCCACAAAGTTAGTAGTTACAACCCACCAGCCACTCCTCAGAAGCCCTATGCAGGGTTGCTATGTATGGGAACTCAATGGCACTTAACAACAACAATAACGTGTTCTATAAGACTCATTTATGAATCAAAAATTTCTATTGGCTGAAGTATGCAACCTTAGCCACAGTTTCTTGAATTCCATAGCTGATTCCTTTAAAGATCTGGGAGGGCCGTCTCAGAATGTGGTAGAACAAGTTATTTGGGTCAAGGGTGTAGTCAAGGGTCACATACTGTAAATAGCAGAAGCAAAGCTTAGGACAAAACAGAGTCCAATTCAAACATGTTTCAGCCATTTTAGTTATGTGAAGTACCTCAGTTTGAGTGTTTTTCAGCAGTATGTAACCTCAGGACTTCTGGTGTGGAGAGGCCGGTTAATGTGATAAACTACAATGTCGCTTTGGGCCGGTTTGGACCGGTAAGGCCAGCAGTTCCAACTCACCAGCTGCTCCTTGGAAACCCTGTACAGGGTCACTATGAGTCAGATTCCGACTCCATGGCACTTAGCAACAAGCAACCTCAATCTTAAGGATGTTGCCTTCTAAAAAGCCCAATAAATGCAGTGGTTTCAAACATAAAAATTGTGAGGATGACAGAGGATAGGGCAGTGTTTCCTCCTGCAGTACACAGGGTTGCTATGAATCGGAACTGACTGGATAGCACCTAACAACAACAATTAGTTTCTGAGGGCAGCAACTTAAACTTGGCTAATGATAAAAATAATTTTCCATGCAGAAACTAATTTTATTTCGATGATTTAGGTGGGTCACAAGGTTTGTATCCACTATACTAACATGTCTAAAACTGATTTCATCTTGTCTCCTTTCCCCTTTTTTGTTAATCTGGTTATTCCAAGAAGCAGGCACCCAAACCAGACAGGATTAAACTTGCCAGGATTTTATGAAGTAAAATGCTGATGTGAGTAGGGATGTGCTTATAAATGTTTAACAATCTGGTCTCTGAGTGAGGAAAGCTGGATTTGTAGCATTGGCCAATTGTTTGGTGTATAATCTCCACTGGAGCTGATTTCCAGCTATCATTTTGATGTTACTGAACAGTTGAGAAGGGATGCAAGCAATCTGCTCTCTCCAGCTGGTACCAACACTCTGTGTGAGAGAAATCGGAGGGAGCTGTCAAAAGCTGGAAGAATTGTCAGACTGCAATGCAAGTATGACCTCAAGTATAGAAGAGCAGATTAGATGAAGCATTCTAGAACGTTGTGACAAAACTTTTAACATCCTCAAGTCAAAATCAACCAACAGAGGTATCTACCTGTGTCTCCCAGGACTGGCTCAGCACTAGCAGTATCCTTGAAGCCTCCATCAATGAGAGTTGACTATGGGAGGTGCAGTTCATGCACAGATGCTGTGATGGATTTCAGAGCAGAGCAGCTGGGCCTTTGGTCAACCACATTCCCTGTAGCTGGAGATTATCCAGGTACATTCTTATGGCCACCACATCTTTCAAGCTTTTTCTACTTATTCAAATTTCTATTCTGAATCCTCTTACCTTTGAAAGAAAGAAGTGATAAAGCTGATCAAAATCATGCAATGAAGAACAGTCAGTAGCCTCCTAAAAAATAAATAAATAAATAACAAGATTTAAAATTCACAAAGAAATCAAATAAAAGTAGTAAGTAAGCCAAGTCTGAATTTAACATATTCAATAACCAGTGAGGCAGATATGATTTTCACTCATGTATTACTGATGTGAAAACAGAAGCATAAGGAGTTACATAACTTGTGCAGAGTTCTACAGCTAGTAAGTGGTTGAGACAGGATTTGAACCTAGGAGACTTACCTTTATTGCTCTTATACTTAACCTCTATATCTCATTACTCTAGTTGTGCATGTACCATGAAACTTTTGTTGTTGTTATGTGCCATGGAGTTGGTTCTGACTCATAGCGACCCTGTACAGGGTTACCATGAAACTAGTAGAACTACATTCCCAGGACTCTTATTTGCTTGGGACCATCTAAGAGCTGGAGCTAAATTTGTAATTTATAATCTTGCATTACTTTTCACAGTAGGATAAGCACTGGACTCTTAACTGAAAGTTGGAAGTTCAAACCCACCATTTACTCCTTGGAAACCTGTCACTATGTCACTATAAGTAAGAACCAACTAGAAGACAATTAGCAATAACATTACTTTTCTTAAAGAGAACTCTCCTCATTAGCTTCCAGCTCACAAAACCTGCATTTTATTGATTGTCAATGAGAAAGTTATAACAGGACATCTCCAGCAACTGTAATATTTTTCTCTATATAAATATAACTCCTATTGGGAAAAAACAGTGCTTTCCAAATGTGTTTATGTCATAATTCACATCTAGGTTTTTTAATTAAAAAAAAGAGAGAAAGGAGTAAAGAGAGAAAGAAGTTCACAACTCATAGTGACCATCCCATTGTTCCCATCGCTGAATGGATTGATATCTCAACACACCTCTAACTGCTTTGGCACTAATGACTGAGGCACTGTGGTTTGGAAGGTCTGCATGATCCTGGTCCTCTGAGTACAGGACTTCAAATACTAGCAGAACTAATGATGAAGAGCCCAGAGAAAGAATTTGAGATTGCCAAAACTGATGGAATAACAATGAGATTAGCACTTTAACTTCATTTTATTATTTATTTATGAATTGATTTTATTTTTTAAGTTGGGTAATGAGATGCACATAAATGTGAGGGTCAGAGAGTTTCTGTGAAAGGTAAGAATATTTTCTATAAAAAATAATTTTCCCTCCAACTGACTTTTGTGTTAATACTTCTCATTCTGAAAAAGCAATACATATCTTAAAGATATTTCTGATTTTAGTGTGTATGCTTGACATATTTTACACAAGTATCCTGTCCCCTTTGAAGAATTACAACGTGTAGTCTCTGATGGGAAGGTGGAAAACAAACAAAAATTTAGTATGCGCCATGTATTGAATGTTTTTATATGTTCTCACATAACTGGCACAGCAAATAAGTATTTCCATATTTTTTTAAAAGACCACAACCTTGAAAGCTAAAATAACTTGTGCAAGTTAGAACAGGTAATTTGTGGTAAAATAAATAGAATTACATGATTTCAAAGTCCAAACCCTACCACCCACCTACACACACCTACACACACACACACACACACACACACACACACTTTCTTCCAGATTAGGGTTTGTTTTTGCTTTACTTTGCTTTAATAAATGAAATCTTCTGTCAAGACTATCTGTAGAGACACAGGTTGAATGCTCCAAAATGGCCACACTAATGTCAACCCAGGAGAAGTACTTTTTCACTTTTCTTTTCCTCCTCCCCTCCAGCATGTATCCCTGAGCTTGCATACCAGAACTCTGTGTTCCCAAAGACCAGTCACTTATCTACTAAGGAGTAGCAGACAGTCGGCGCCAGGCTGTTTTGTTGCTGTTTTCCCCTGGAATCCCAGTGGAAGATCAGACTCTCCTCATACGTCCCTCTCCCTCTCTAGCTGGAATATGAAGCTTGTTTACCACCTAAGATAAGAAGACACCCTCAACCCCCCTCCTGTGCAGAAAATCTTGAATGTCCAGCATGTCACCACTGGACCCAGCACTGTCACACCCTGGTCAGCAAATTTCCCTGTCAGTACACCATTTTTCTTCATTTTCTTTTCTGTAACAAACTAATACCTCTCTGATTCCTGGTCATTTTTTAGTCTCTTGGCACCTACATACACAGAAAGTCTTTTCCTTGCTGTACCTAAACTATCCAAATAAACCAATTGCAACTGAGTCAACTCAGATTCCTTGCAACCCATGCATATCAGGGTACAATTACACCCTATAGAATTTTCAGTGGCTGCTTTTATGTAAGTAGATCTCTTCTGTAGCATCTATGGGTGAACTCAACTTTTGGGTTAGCAGCCCAATGCATTCCCTTTTTTTACCACCCAAACTATAGGACATGTGATGGGCACATTATAGTATTCTAGAAACAGAGGAAGACCCCCAGCAAGATGGATTGGCCAATGGCAACATCAATGGACTCAAGCTTGGCAACAATTGTGAGGTTGGCCCAGGACTGGACAGTGTTTCCTTCTGTTGTGCATAGGGTTGCTATGAGTTGGTGCCGACTTGATGGCACCTAACAACAGCAACAGTTTGTTTTTGTTTGCTTTTTTTTAAGTTTTTATTGTGATTTGAGTGAAAGTTTACAGGGCAGATCATCAGTTTTACATACGACAAATCATATACTTTGTTTTATTACAATGATTATAATCCCCTCCATGTTCCATCAGTTACCAGTATTTCTCTATATACATTTTAGCTTTTTTTTTTTTTTTTTTTTAACACTCAGGCATATACAATAATTTACACCACCAAAGGGCGCACTCTGCAAATCTGACTTCTCGCTGCCAGCTCTCATTCCCTCTCTTTCCATGGGTCTAGAGTTCTCAGCTGCTCCCTCTCTCCATGTCCCCATCTCTGCCTCCATCTCTGGTGTTGCTACTTCTCTGGATAGGGTCCCACATTCTGCTTATGCTCTTCTCCCTTGATCGTCCTAGGGTCCTCTGTGCCTGGAATATAAGATTGACTATTCCCCCATGTTTGTTATAAAACTTCTACCTTTACAATTGTGACAGTCACAATTAGTCATAATAACAATTTGTTGTTGTTGCTGTTAAGTGCCATCGAGTTGGTTCCGATGCATAGCGACCCTGAACAGGGTTTCCGAGGCTGTAATCTTTACAGGAGCAGAAAGCCTCATCTTTCTCCCACAGAGCAGCTGGCAGTTTTGAACTGCTTACCTTGCGGTTCACAGCCTGATTCGTAACCACTATGCTAATCGTAAGAATCTTATCATCTCTTTTCACCAGACCCAACAAGATGCAAGCTATTTAATGGGAACTCTATCTTCCCACACACTCTCTGAAACTAAACTCCCTCTTGAAAACTTCTAAGCCTTTATTACCCCCTCATTTTAAGTGGCCAATGTCTAAGTTGCCCGTTCCTATCTAACCTGTATACAGAGGGAATAGAATTGATACTTGAAGACTCTTTCCCTCTCTGTTGGTATTCTGAGCTACTACATCCATAGGTCAAATTCATCAAATTGTAGCAATTTACCCTCATTTCCATTATCAAAAAAATGAAATTTTTTTATTGTCCTCTAATCAAGTTTTGACTATCAAGTTATCAAGGCTAGGTCAAATGGATACTACCTGCAAGTTTGGGTGTTCTTGTGAGTCTCCCCTCACTTCATATCTGCTGGATGTTTCACTCTCAGCTCTAGCCCTCCATGGCTATGTCCTTGTCCATTGGAGTGTGTCCCCAGGTCTCACCACACTTTGGATCAACCAGCCCTTCCTCATCTATCATCTCCAGTTCGGTGGGAGTCAATCTAATGTGGATGAACTCAGCCCATTTCATCATTGCTGCCTTTCTCCCTCTTATACTCACCGATTGGTCACCAGAAAGCTTACATGCCTGTTCATGTGTTCCCTTTGAGTTTCAGTCTTACAGGGGAGTTTTTCCTGAAGGAACTTGATTGCTTGTTTTGATGACTTCCCAGCGAACAGCTTGCTTATTCTTGAAGTAGCCAATCATACTGCCATTATTGTTTTGGGGTTTTCCTGCTGATCTTTTTTTGAAGATGTATTTTTGTTGCTCTAGCTGTTCTGGGCTGGTCTACTTGTCCTTTCTAATTGGAATGTCCCACCTCAGAAAGTTCTTGATTGGGCTCAGGATTCTACCTAAGGTCCTATATACTGCAAAGGCTCTGCAAGAGGCCTATTTCACTGGGCAAGTTGTAGAACCCATTTTAGGTATTCCAATTAGCTATAGGCTGAAGACAGGCTTACAAGCTTTCTGTAATCATGTTTCCCAACATTCCTTTCTATCCCACTCAAGTATCTATTTTACAATAGTAGGGAAGGGAAACCAGTATTCATAAGACAGTCAAGCATTTTAGTATTATTTCCCCTCTTTAGACTATGCCTTGATCTATGTATCACCTAGTCCTGTAAAGACAGCTTTTTAAATGTTTAAAATTTTCCAAAAAAAAAAAAAACCCCACAAGGTATGGGATAACATGTCCTTTCCCTTGTCTCAATGATGGTGTGTTTACAACTTTTGTGTGAAAATGTAAGATCTTTCTAAGGACCTGAAGTGAAGCATAAATGTTTGTAGGAGAGTGTGCACCTACAGGCAGATATCTATGGGATACACACGCAGCTTTCCTGCCTACAAGAAACAGACAGGGGAATGATTAGGGTTATGCCCAAAGGTTTATGTGCACGAATGTTCATCATGATGCCATTTGTAATAGCTACAGATTGGAAACAATCTCAATGCCCTATAGTAAGAAAATGATTGAATAAAGTATGGACATTCATATAATAAAATAATATTTCTATTAAAAATCATTTCCCATGATAATGCAATTCAATGTATAATCTTATATCATCCTTGGATTCTAGAATTTTTTTTAAAAAAAGGAAGAATAAAAAATAATAAATATAGCTCTAAAGACAATTGGGAATTTTTGAATACAGACTACTTGCTAAAAAAAAATATTGTAACATTGTATTGAGTTAATTTTAGGGTACAATCAATGTATTTGAAAACGTGCACAATCTTGCAAAATATAAGATTGTGTATTTCAGGATTAAAAAAAGCCATACTTTCAATAAGCACTTAATATTGTGAATGAAGTTCACAATACAACATTGATATTAATTTATTTAAAATATATATGCTTGGGAAAGACAAACTTGAAAAATACACACCAAAATGTTAGTGCTGGTTATTTCTGTGTGGTAAGATTACCTGGAGGTTTTCTTTTCTTTTCACATTTCAACGTTCTTCCATATTTCTACTGTGACTTGTCTATTATTTTGACCTCATTCCTCTAAAGTATACAACAGGGAGGAGTCCAAGAACATGGAAGGGTTAATTGGGTACATTCTTCAATTAGTCTAAGAAAACCTTGTGAGAAAATCCAAGGTAAGAAAAGGTAACTCTAAACTCAGTGTGTTACAGTTCTGTTATTGGTGGAGATGTGTTAAAATGGGTAAATGGATAAAGATCTCATCTAACTACTTGCTGAGACTTTATTGGAAAATTAGCTTCCAGTGCTAAAAATGTGTAATATTTTTAAGGTACTCAAAGAAAACTTTTTAAAAATTAATCAAACTGCTACAAAGCAATACAGAAGATCATTCTTGATGTCTTCTAACTTATTCCTTCTGCTTTAGCCAATTGTGGACAAGTAGAGAAGCAATGACTAGTAATCCTCAATTCTATTTTGGTAGTGTCCACTAGACAAGAGTCTTCTTGTGACTTGTTACCTCTTGGGGAAATTGTCCACCCAGGAAAGGGTAGGAGATAGAGCTTTGGGAAAGAAAGGAACTGAGAGGATGAAGAAGAGAAGGGATAGCTTGAGGAAGGGTGGAAGGTCCTATGTGAGATACTATTCACATATGAGGAAATGTCTGTTTCAAGCTCTGAATGTGACCCAGGACCTTGAATTCTGAAGGGATAAGTTTATCAAATAAAGGAATGCACCTCAAATTTTTCATCTCAGCTAGTCTTTCTCAAATTCCTGCTACTATATCTGGTGTGGCACTGTAGGATAAATACTAGACCTCAAGGTCTATAGTTCAAACCCACCATCTGCTCTGGGAAAATGATACAGGGTCACTATGAGTTAGAACCAACTTGAGAGCACACACCAACAAAATATCTGGCATGGAGTTTATATTTAGAAACCTTGAGAGAAAATTTTCCTGCCACTTTTTCATGGTTATTTTTGGGAACTCAGAGGAGTAAGGACAGATTCTATCTTCCACACATTCAGTCAGTGGCAGGCTCAGTGTGGATGATGACACAGTGAAAAAAAACTACTTTTTGTTCAGCTCAACTCCTTTGAGACAAAGGAAAGGATTAACATCTGAATTACAGTATGATTAAATGTAACAAATTATAAATTAAAATGTACTACTTTGGGGATCATTTTTAAATGTACTATTTTTGAGATCATTTGCCAATTTTTTTTTTTTTCTTTTTAGGAATTGAGGATGATATACTTCAAATATGTTTAGAGTTTGCTGTTTATGGTTTGATTGTTGTTTTAACTTTTTGAAGTGAAAAATAAGAAATAAAATATATTTCACAAAAGATTACATGGGAAACAAAGAAGTAACACAACACTCATCCAAAGATGGTATTTGTTTCTTCTTCTCTGCAGTATTCTGATTCTAATTGTATATGATGCCTGGGTGAAAATGCAAATAGTCAATACTTAGAACAAAAGAGGCAGTATCTGTAGTCACAAGCCTTGTTCAGACTTGCTTTTCTGTCTTTGAAGGTGTAAGACTGAAAGGTATGAGATTGAAAGAGAAGATTTAAATTTATGAGAAGGGTAGAAGGACAAAGAAAAACCTCAAATATTTATTATCTCCTATAACCTTGTATTGGACTCCTGGTATGGCACTGAAGAATCAGCACTGGACTGCAAACCACAAGGTAGGCAGTTCAAACCCATACCTTCTCCCCAGAAAGCCTAAACAGGATCACTATAAGTGAACTTGACTGACAACATAACCTTGTATGCTGATTGCCAAGTTCAATTATGATTTTCTAGCTGAAATTCTCCAATTTATACACAACATTCTGTGATACTAGCATAGTGGTTAGGAATCGGGCTGTGAACCTCATAGTCAACAGTTCTAAACTACCAGCTGTTCCACGGGAGAAAGATGAGGCTTTCTGCTCCATAAAGATTTACAGCCTTGGAAACCTTGTAAAGGGTTGCTGTGAGTCGGAAGCGACTCCACGGCACATAACAACAACAACAACAACAACCTTGTATGCTGATTACCAAGTTCAATGACCATTTTCTAGCTGATATTCTCCAATTTATAAACAAAAATCTGTGATACGTATTGCTTTTTCTAACAATCTCAGTCAAGTGTGGTGACCGCATCTTGTCTGTTTTCTTGTCTGCCTTATGACACTGATTTATCTGAGTGACAGAAGTGAGACACAAAATGACCTTGTGATGAAAAACCCCAAACAATGTAGCCCTAGATCACTAAGAATTGGGAGCCATGAGGGTGCATCTCAAACACATATCAGTCAAAAGAAGCTTTACTTACTTCTTCACAAACCCTGGCATACTGAGATATAAAGGAGATTTGCTTTGGCCTTCCTGAGATTAAAAATATCTTCTGTTCATAACAAATACCATAAGCACAGAAAAAAAAAGCCTTATATATAAAACTCCATCATCTCACTTAATGTCCATAGGCCTGATACACTTAAATTGAATAAAAAATTTTGTTCTTTTGTCTTTGAACATATTAACAAACAAATAGAAGGCCCCAGACTCTTGTGATTATGCTAACATGCATGAAAGTCTGGCAGTCACATATTTGCAGCTTTCTGAATATAGAAGCTTTCCTGAGTACAAAGATTATGGGCACCATGAGATCAGAAACAGAGTGACTTTTTCTGAAAAGGTTGAGCACTGAGTCTTTCTTACCCACTCTAAAAGGAGAAACCATGCTTATGTTGTGGGGTGATCCAGATTACTTCAACATGGACATGCAATAAAGGCGCAGTCTTAAAGCACAATTTTAGAATCAAATAAATAATACACTTGAAAAAAATGACATATATTTATAAAACTGGCCTAAGGTGGTGGGATTCAGGTTAATGGGGGATAGTTTTATCTCTTTCCTTTTAGTCACTAGCATATAGGGTCGTATAGATAATGAATTTGATGAAAGGCCCAGAACGCAATCAGCTTGCTCCTCATTGGTGTTGATTGTCTAAATTGGCTGCTACTGTGGACTGTAGTTAACGGAAATTCTTTTGCCAGGAGGGCTTTTCTTTTGGTTCATCTGATGTAAATACTGTCAACACATAACTCTTTAATTAATAGTCATCTGTTAGTATTAGACATCATCCTCAGAGAAGGTTCAGGGGCATCTCCATCAGACATGACTATACGGTGTGCAAATAGTAAGAGGGTCTGTGTTTGTCCCTTCATTTGGTAGACAAGGGGAAAAGATAGGTCTGAGAGCTCCTTCAAAAGAGGCTGGAGGGAAACTATAGATGAGGGACTCATCTGTCCCATTGTAGAATGCTATATGTCCAGATTCATAGTCTAAAAAAACACCAACCTTATGTACAGGCTCTCTGACATGTTGACCTTTTAAAGGAGATGAGACCCAAAGACTATAATCATCTCCAATCTTTAAACCAATAAGTGAGTAGAGGTCCCCTGGGGGCTTTGGAAGGTTCCCCTTTCTACTCATTGAGTCCTTGCAGATGCCCACTTCCCACTCTGTCTTGTTTCCCACTTCCACCTCCCAATAGTGTCTCCCACAGGTGAAGATTTGAGCGCCCAACACAGTTGCAGACTGGTCAAATCTTTCTGGGTTGTCAGGTAACTGCTGTCTGATCCCTCCATGTGTAACACTTTTCAGATCATCAGAGAGGACTAGATAGGCATTGGCTGTGTCTGGATCCAGAGTTATGTCCACTGCAAAAGGAAGAAAGAATAAATTCTCATTTGGCATTTTTCAGGGGCGTGAGGAATTGCATACATGTACAATGTAAATTAAATGCTCAGTATTTAGTCCTATTTTAAAATTTAATTTAGGTAGTATGATGAGTTTTGTTGTTTTGTTTATAATGGAATCTCTGTTCCTTCTTTCATTGTTTTAAAAAGCATAAATAGGAAACCTCTAGAAGGAAAACAAGAGAGTCGTAAGGAAAATGATGTTTAACCAATCTGGGGAAATTTCTGGTAATAGGGGAAGATGTTTCTCTTAAATGACAATTTTGGAACTCTAATTCTTTATCAACACAAAGCATGCCCTTTTTATTTATATTCCCTATGTTAGTCTAAGGAGCTCTGTCTGATAGAATAATGGTTACAGTAGGGCTGCTAACCTCAAGGTCAGCAGTCTGAAATTACCAGCTTGTTCCACAGGACAAAGATGAAGCTTTCTGTTCCTGTAAAGATTTACAGCCTTGGAAACCCTATGTGGGGTGCTGTGAGTTGGAACCAACAGCACACCACCACTTTAGGCTAGGTTGGTCCTGAGTCTACAATTTAGATGGGAAAGAAATATAGACAATTATTACTAACTGCCTAATGTTTTCTTTATATTAGTTCATTTAATAATCACAAGTATTATTCATAGCTTTTCTCATTTTTATGTAAGAGAAAACTGAGTTTTATCAATGTTAGTAAATTTGACCAAATATAAAGTTTCTGTGTGTTTGAATAGCAATTCCTGATCAGCACTTTTTTCATTGTATCATGATTAAAGGAAACTTCCTAAGACTTGTTGTTGTTACATGCCATCGAGTCGATTCTGACCCATAGTGAACTTGTATAAGGTTTCCAAGGAGCAGTTGGTAAGTTTGAACTGCTAACCTGGTGGTTCAAATTGACTTTGCAATACAGCGCATTAACCCAAAGTGCTACACAAGAACTGCTAGAGTTAGTAACACCTTTAATGGCTATGGATGAAGGACATTATGAAAAGGTGAATGCCTCCTTTACCACCTCCTGATGTTGTTGTCATTGTTGTTAAGTGCCGTCGAGTCGTTTCTGACTCATAGCTGTTGAGTTTGAACTGCCGACCTGGCGATTCAATCTGACCTTGCAGTCCAGCTCATTAACCCACAGTGCCACACCCGGACACTTTAAAGACCTCCAACTTCCACTGATCGTCCAGACATATTAGTTGCCCCTGTAATATAACTTCATACTTTTATTTATAGATCAAATAAAAATGACAAGTTATCTATGTAATTAATGTCTGTCTTCTCAATTTCAGCAAAAAATATACAAAAGTAAAGGTATGTGTGTCTTATTCACCACTGTAAATAAGCCCAGAGCCTAGTAGATAGTCCTGGTGTGGCACTGTGGGATAATGTACTAGACCAAAAGGTCAGTTTGAACTTCAAGGTCGTTGGATCAAATTCACCAGTCGCTCCTCAGAAAACCTATACAGGATAGCTATGAATTGGAACCAACTGGATGGCACATAACAACAACAACAATAACAACAAGGCACACAGAGGTACTTATGTAGTATCTGTTGAGTCTTTCTTCTGAAGGTCAGATTATTAAGAAGATAAAAGTGGAGAGTCAATGCTAATCTCTCTTGTGCTTAGTATTCTAAAAGAATAGTTTTTTGGAAGTGCCTTCATTGGTATTCAAGAGTTCAAGTCAGCTTTTATGCTAACAAGATAGAACTAGAAATGCAGAACCCCCTGCAGTTGTATGTGTGTATGTGTGTATGCATAAATATGTATGTGAGTGTGTGTATGTGTGTCTAAGAGGAGTGAAGAAGAGGACAAAACAGAACAATAAAAACAAAGAAGGATCAGGACTCCATAGACAGCAAATTTAAGCCAGAGAAAGTATCAACCAAGTCTCATTTCTCCTCTTTGCTTAAACACAGAAATAGACTATGGCCCCAACCTTCCCAGTGTTTAGTGCTGACTCAGAACAACTTGCATGAAAGCTGGAACACAGATAGCCAATATTTGATACTAGAAGAAGATGCCTAAAGGCTCAAGTTGGATCCCTTGACATAAACAGTTAACTCTAAAACTTCCTGGGGGCTTGAAAAATCAGGTTGACTTACTGCTGAATTTTCTTAGCATTTCCCTCATTCCTGTGACTCGGCACAGACTCAGTTCAGTGGTAGTGGCCTCTGGGCACTGATGCAAGAATGTTTCACTTCTGCAAGAGGGCAGAGACAGTTATTCTCTCTCTGGCACTTACCATGCAATCTGCTCCAATTTGAGAGTATATTTCATTTTTCTACAACATAGAATTCCTGTCCTTACTCTAATAGCACTAAATCTTTATATCTCCCATAAGAACACAAAATGGAAACTTACCTTTCCAAGGTTTCTCTTACTTCCTAAGGGTATAAAGTAAAGAAAATTTAGTATTTGCATACTTTGATCACTAAGCAAAAACTAAATTTATATAGACTATAGTATTTTGTAGACTATACCATGGTCCTAGAACACCTTCAATGGGAGAACAAACAGCAGTAAAAAAATCCTCCATTTCTTCTAGGGATGGTTCTTGGTGAACCTAAGATATTGTTCCCAATGACTAGAGAATATTATGGCCTCTTCTTTTTTTTACATGTCATCATGCAATCTCTTCTTGACAAAAGACCCAAATTGTGAGTCACATTATCCAATGTCTCAGTAACCAGAGATAAGCAATGGGAAATGGCACAACACAAGCTAAGACTTACCCTATATATGGTTGACGGCGTTGTTTAGAAGGTACTAAGTTAATCCAATCAATATGGCAGATCGGGTAGACATGCAGTGAGGAGCTCCATCACCAACAACACAGAATACCGGGCCAAGCAGGCTCAGGAGATGGTGCTACAACTCTGAACCACATGTAAAGCTATATATAGAAGATTGGAAGGCTTATAGCTAGGGAAATTTGTAGCAGAATCAAGAAATCCATTGCTTTCTAATTCAAGATGCTCAGCTATTCCCAGAGCTGCCATCTTGGGAGAGAACAAGCGGGGGAAGGATCAGAACAGTCATGAACGTCTGACAGAACCGCAGAGATTCAGATGTGGACATTCATTGTTTGGTATCTGTTCATTGGTCTCTCGCTGTCTGTGCACTTCCATTATAGTGACAAGAGGGGATGCCTGAGCGAATGGATACCCCACCCCCACCCCTGGAAGGTTCTGCTGCGCATGCTCACAGATCTCCTCGAAATTTAAAGTGACAGTTTCCACTTAAAACCAAACGGCCACCACTCATCTTGTCGTACTGTGGTGGCTTGTGAGTTGCTATGATTTTGAAAGTTATGCCACCAGTATTTTAACTTACCAGCAGGGTCACCCATGGTAACAGGTTTCCGATGAACTTCCAGACAAAGACTAGGAAAAAAGAGTGACAAACTACTTCTGAATCTTTAGTCACTGAAAACCTTATGAATACCAGAGAAGCACTGTCAGATATAGTGCCGGAAAATGAGCCCCTAGGCTTGGAAGGCACTGAAAATGCGACTGGGGAAGAGCTGCCTACTCAAAGTAGAGTTGAATGTGATAATGTGAATGGAGTAAATCTCATGGGAGAAAAGCCCACAGGACCTTCATTTGCTGATGGGGCACAACTCAAAATGAAGAGAAATAGCTGTACATAACCACTCAAAATTGGAACATGGAATGTACAAAGGATGAATCTGGGGAAATTGGAAGTTGTCAAAAATGAAACGGAACGCATAAACATTGATATCTTAGGCATTAGTGAGCTGAAATGGACTGGTATTGGCCATTTTGAATCTGACAACCACGTGATTTACTATGCCGGGAATGACAAATTTAAGAGGAATGGTGTTGCATTCATTGTCAAAAAGAACATATCCAGATCAGTCATGAGGTACAACACTGTCTGTGATAGGATAATGTCCATGCGTCTACAGGGAAGCCCAGTTAATACCACTACTGTTCAAATTTATGCACCAACCACAGCCAGTG
>NW_006408529.1:20994308-20995787 GCF_000296735.1 Chrysochloris asiatica | reverse complement strand
ATGGTGTTGCATTCATTGTCAAAAAGAACATATCCAGATCAGTCATGAGGTACAACACTGTCTGTGATAGGATAATATCCATGCACCTACAGGAAAGCCCAGTTAATACCACTATTATTGAAATTTACACACCAACCACTAAAGCCAGTGAAGATGAAATACAAGAATCCTACCAACTTCTTCAATCTGAAATTGATCAAACACGCAATCAAGATATATTGATCATTACTGGTGATTTGGATTGGAATGCAAAGGTTGGGAGCAAAGAGAAAGGATCAGTAGTTGGGGAATATGGCCTTGGTGATACAAATGATGCTGGAGAACACATGATAGAATTCTGTAAAACCAATGATTTGTTCACTTCAAATACCTTCCTTAGACAGCATAACAGACAACTAGACACATGGACCTTGACACATGGAATGCATAGAAATCAAATTGACTACATCTGTGGAAAGAGAAGATGGAAACGCTCCATATAATCAGTCAAAACAAGGCCAGGGCAGACTGTGGAACACACCATCAATTACTTCTATGCAAATTCAAACTGAAGCTGAAGAAAATGAAAACACGAGAGCCAAAATATGATATTGAATATATCCCACCTGAATTTAGACATCATCTGAAGAGCAGATTTGATACATTAAACACTAAAGACCAAAGACCAGAAGAGTTGTGGGATGACATCAAGAACATCATACATGAAGAAAGCAAAAATTCATTGAGAAGACAAGAAAGAAGAAAAAGGTCAAAATGGATGTCGGAAGAGACACTGAAACTTGCTTTCCAGGGCAGAGATGCTAAAGCAAATGGAAGAAATGAGGAGGTCCAAGAGCTTAACAGAAAATTTGAAAGATCAGCTCGAGAAGATAAAGCCAAATAATACAATAAAATGTGCAAAGATCTGGAATCAGAAAACCAAAAAGGAAGAACATGTTCAGCATTTCTCAAGCTGAGGGAACTGAAGAAAAAATTCAAGCTTCGACTTTCGTTATTGAAAGATTCTCTGGGCAAATTATTGAATGATGCAGAAAGCATTAAGAGAAGATGGAAGGAATACACAGTCATTGTATCAAAAGGAAATGGTTAATGTTCAACCATTTCAAGAGTTAGCATATGATCAAGAGCCAATGATATTGAAGGAGGGAGTCCAAGATGCATTGAAGGATTTGGCAAAGAACAAGGAACCAGGAATTGATGGAATAAAAATTGAAATCTTTCAAGAAAGTCAAGCAACTAAGCAGACACTCACTCATCTCTGCCAAGAAATTTGGAAGACAACTATCTGGCCAACTGATTGGAAGAAATCCATATTTGTGCCCATTCCAAAGAGAGGTAACCCAACAGAATGCGGAAATCATTGGACAATCTCTTTGATATTTCAAGCAAGTAAAGTTTTGCTAAAGGTAATACAGAAACGGCTACAATCGTACATTGACAGAGAACTTCCAGAGGTTCAAGCCGGATTCAGAAGAGGCC
>NW_006408529.1:20976911-20992278 GCF_000296735.1 Chrysochloris asiatica | reverse complement strand
ATTTCATTAAGCAAATCTGATGCACAAGACCTTTTTAAAGTGTTGAAGAGCAAAGATGTCAGCTTGAGGACTAAGGTGCGCCTGACCCAAGCCATGGTGTTTTCAATAACTTCATATGCATGCAAAAGCTGAACAGTGAATAAAGAAGATCAGAGAAGAATTGATGTCTTTGAGTTGTGGTGTTGGAGAAGAATATTGAAAGTGCCATGGGCTTCCAAAAGAACCAATAGATCCATTTTGGAAGAAGTACAGCCAGAGTGCTTCGTAGAGGCCAAGATGGCCAAACTTCATCTCTCACACTTTGGACATAATGTTAGAAGGGAGCAGTCACTGGAGAAGGATATCATATTTGGTAAGGTGGAGGGTCAGAGAAAAAGAAGACCCCCAATGAGGTGGATTGGCCAAATGGCAGCATCGATGGACTCAAGAGTGACGACAATAGTGAGTTTGGCCCAGGATCGGGCAATGTTTTGTTCTGCTGTGCATAAGGTCGCTATGGGTTGGTATCGACTCCATGGCACCTAACAACAACAAGTTAAATCGCAGCATCTGTGAAACCATCTCCTGAAACAGACCTGAAGCTGGAGTTGACTCACATGACTTCTATTTAAGAAGGTCCTGGAAAATACAGAAGATTAGCGAGGCAGTAAAGTAAGGAGTTCTGGTAGCATAGTGGTTACGAATCAGGCTGCGATCCTTAAGGTCAGCGGTTCGAAACTACCAGCCGCTCCGCGGGAGAAAGATGCGGCTTTCTACTCCCGTAAGGATTTACACCCTCGGAAACCCTGTACAGGGTCGCTGTGGGTCGGAACCGACTCGAAGGCACTTAACAACAACAACAACAAAGTGAAGGCAGTAAGAATTATGGACACAAGACATAGAATATCTGAGTTTACCACCTATTTGCTATTTGACAGACAAATTGTCTAAGTATCATGTTATTGTCGTTAGGTACTATTGAGTCAATTACGACTCATAACCATCTATGCCCAACAGAACAAGCACTTTCTGGTGCTGTGCCATCCTCACAATTGTTACTCTTGAGCCCATTGCTGCTACCATTGTGCCATTCCATCTTCTTGGGGATTTTCCTCTTTTTTGATGACTCTCCCCTTGTTCCTCTTGATAACATTTCTGAAGTACGAAAGACCAAGTCTCACCATCCTGGTTTCTAAAGAGCATTCTGACTATACTTCTTCCAAGCCAGATTTGTTTGTTCTTCTGACACTCCATGGTAATTTCAATATTCTTCTCCAATACCATAACTCAAATGCACCAATTCTTCTATGATCTTTCTTATTCATTGTCCAACTTTCACATACATATAAGACTTTTGGAAATATTATGGCTTGCATCAGGTGCATCTGACTCCTCAAACAGATATTTTTGCTCTTGAACACTTTATCGAGGTATTGTGCATCAGTTTGCCTGCTACAATATGTCATTTTATTTCTTGAATGCTGCTTCCATAGGTGTTTATTGTAAATCCAAGCAAACTGAAGTCTTTGACAACTTTAATCTTTTCTCCATTTATCATGATTCATTGGTCCACTTGTGAGGGTTTTTGTTTCCTTTTCATTAAGGTACAATCCATACTAAAGGCTGTGGTATTTGATTTTCATTGGTAAGTATTTTAAGTCCTCTTCAATTCCAGGAAGCAAAGTTGTATCATCTGCATATGCCAGGTTTTTAATGAGTCTTTCACCAGTCTTGGTGCCATGCTCTTCTTTATATATTCCATCTGCTCAGTTTCTTTGCTTAGTATGTAGATTGAGTAAGTATGGTGGAAAGATTACAACCCTGATGCACACCTTTCCTTATTTTAAACTATTCATTACCCCCTTGATCTGCTCTAATGACTACTTCTCTATGTATAGATTCTTCCTGAGCACAGTGTTCTGTAAGAATTAATTTTACTTTTATGTGATATTAATGATATTTAATTATTTCCTCATTCTGTTGGGTTGCTTCTCTTTGAAAGGAACATGAATATGGACTTCTTCCTATCTGTTTCCAGGCAGCTTTCTTCCAACATTGCATTATTTTGTTGAATCATTTAAATTTGTATTCAGTTCATTCTTGGATTTTTGTTTTTCACCAATGACTTCAGTGCAGCTTGGACTTCAATACCGTTGGTTTTTAATCATATGGTACATCTTGAAATATTGACTAGCATAGGCTTCAGTTATTAAGTATGTACCAGGACTTAAAATTGAGTTAGGTTTTTTTTTTATTGTAACTAGCAGATCTAGAGTGGCTAAAACGAATGGAAGAAATGATGAAGTAAAAGAACTGACCAGAAAATGTCAAAGAACAGCTCAAGAAGACAAAGTCAAGTATTATAATCCAAAAACCTAGAGTTATAAAACCAAAAGGGTAGAACTTGCTCAGTATTTATCAAACTGAAGGAACTAATTACAAAATTCAAACCTTGACTAGCTATATTGAAAAATTCTATGGGGAAAATATTGAAGGATGCAGGAAACATCAAAAGAAGATGAAAGGAATGCATGGAGTGAGAAAAATAATTGGTAGTTGTTCAATCAATATTTCAAGATGTACCATATAATCAAGAATCAATGGTATTGAAGTCCAACACACACTGAAGGCAATGGGGACAAACAAGTTTCCAGGAATTGATCGAATACAAATGGAACTGTTTTCAACATAATGAAGCAGTGCTAGAAGACAGCTACCTGGACAGTTGATTAAAAGAAATCCATATCTGTACTCATTCCAAAAAACAGTTGTCTCAAAGGAATGTGGAAATCATTGAACAATATCATTAATATCACATATGAGTAAAATTTTACCGAAGATAATTCAAAATTGGTTGTAGCAGTACATCGACAGGGAGCTGTCAGAATTTCAAGCCAGATTCAGAAGAGATGTGGAACTAGGGACGGACGGACATCACTGATGAAAAGCAGAGAATACCAGAAAGATGTTTATTTGTATTTTTTTGATTATGCAAAAGCATTTGACTGTGCGGGTCCTGAAAAACTGTGGATAACAAAAAATGAGTACTCCAGAACACTTAACTCATGAGGAATATGTATATGTATATAGATCAAAAGGTAGTCATTCAAACAGAACAAGGGGATACTGAATGGTGTAAAATAAGGGAAGATGTGTGCCAGGGTTGTATATCCTTTCACCATACTTATTCAATATGTATGCTGAGCAATTAAATCTAGAAACTGGATTATATGAAGAGCATGGCATCATGATTGGAGAAAGACTCATTAACAAACTGTGATATGCAGATGATACAAACTTTCTTGCTGAAAGCAAAGAGAACTTGAAGTACTGATGAAGATCAGACTACAGCCTTCAGTATGGATTGCACCTCAACGTAAAGCAAATAAAATTCTTCACTAGTGGACCAATAAATAGCATCATAATAAATGGAGTAAAGATTAAAGTTGTTAAAGATTTAATTTTGCTAAGATTCATGATCAGTGCTCATGGGAGCAGAAGTCAAAAAATCAAAGGATGTTATTGTACTAGGCAAATCTGCTGCAAAAGACCTCTTTAAAGTGTTGAAGAGAAAAGATGCCATTTTTAGTAATAAGGTACATATGACCAAAATCGTGGTATTTTCAATCACCTAATATGCATGTGAAAGTTGAGCAATGAATGAAAAACACCAGAGAAGTATCTATACATTTAAATTATGGTGTTGGTGAAAAATACCATTGAGTGTCAGAAGAACAGACAAATCTGTTTGGAAGAAACATATCGATAATGCTCATTAGGATGTCAAGACTTGTTTCTCATACTTTGTACAGGAGGGACCAGGACCCAGAGGAGGATATCCTGCTTAGTAAAGTGGATGGAGAGTTTAAAAGAGAAAGGCCCCTCAATGAGATGGATTGACTCAGTGGCAGCAACAATGGCCTCACATAACAACTGTGAAGATGCCACAGGACCGGGCAGTGTTTTGTTCTGCTCTGCATGTGTCACTACAAGTCAGGAATGACTCAATGGCATTTAACAACAGCAACAACAACAAAGGTATAAGTGTAGAAACTCCTGCAACAGATGTTTATGTTATTTAACATATTACACAACACAGTTTAAATGTGATATTCATCTATAAATGTCATAATAGCACTTATCTTCATCAGGTCTTTGTGAAGATAAATTTAATATGCCCAACACACAGTAAATGCTCATTAATAATTTAGCAAAATATTTGACAAAGCTATGGTGGCAGAGAGACAGACACAAAAGAAATTGGGGTCACCATCAGGTTTTGTTGAAATATGTGATCCTCTATTTTGTTCATCCTCTCCTCCTCAGGACTTTATCTAAATTTCAATTCTTTAGGAAAACTATATTTGAGACAGAGCTTAGTTTTTCAGCTGACTAAAGAAAAACGTACTTCTATGACTGAAAATTCTATGAGTTTCACATATTTTCCTTTAATTTCCCCAACATTCTCATAAATTTTATTCTCACCTCAAATGATTCGAAACTTGAATTCTGACACTTGGACTCTATCTGTTCAATCGTTTTGCTTAGGCTTCTGATTTGTTGGGTCAGGTGGAGCTCATTGTTCTTCAGTTTCTTCAAGTTCTCTCTTTCCTCCTTTTCTAGTAACTGGAGTTGCAGCTGTTCCTCTTCCTTCAGGAACTGATGCATTTTTATATATTCTGATACAACAACCTGTTTACAGTTCTTTGTCTCTTCCTGTCATAATATGCACGTTCACACATGTATACAAGATATTATAAAGTTAGTAACAGAAACATCCACATCTGTACATTTTTATTCATTTCAAAGTCCTAGAGTTCATCAGAAGCACATCTTAAATTGTGGCACATTATATACATAAGTGATATATAGTGAGATATATATATATATATATATATTGTATATATTGTTGTTGTTAAGTGCCATCAATTTGGTTACTACCCATAGTGACCCTGTATAGGATTTCCAAGGAGTGCTAGGTGAGTTTGAACCACCACCCTTGTAGTTCAAAGCAACCTTTTGGTCCAGTGCATTAGCATTATCCTACAGTGACATGCCAGGACTCCATATGTATAAATATATGTATTTATAGAAAGTATTTATATGCTCCATATATATGTATATATATGCTCTATATATATGTATATATAGAGAGAGCTCTGGTAGTGCAGTGGTTACAAGTCAGGCTGCTCACCTCAAGGTCAGCAGTTCAAAATTACCAGTTATTGCATGGAAGAATGATGAGGTTTTCTGCTTCCATAAAGATTTACAGCCTCAGAAACCCTAAGGCAGGGTTGCTATGAGTCAGAATTGACTCCACAACATACCACCACTATATATATATATATTCTATTGATTGATTGTTATTAAGTGCTGTCAAGTCACTTTTGACTCATAACGACCCTGTATAGGGTTTCTGAGACTATTAATCTTAGCAGGGGCAGAAACCCTCAATTTTTTTCCCACAGAGTGGTTGGTAGACTTGAACCACCAGTCTTGTGGTTCTCAGTCCAGTGATCATCCTTTAGAGCCACAGCACTCCCATTCTATTGATTGTTGCTGTTGTTAAGTGCCATTGAGTCAGTTCTGACCCATAGCGACCCTGTATAGGGTTTCCAAGGAGCAGCTGGTGATCTTAAACTGCCGACCTCGCAGTTCAAATGGCTTTGCAGTCTGGTGCATTAACCCATAGTGCCACATTAGGTAGGTATATGCTTTAGAAAGTGTGTGCTATAAATACAGAAGTAAACAAAACGCAATTTTCTTAGGAGGCTGTTATTCTTGTGGGAAAGACCGAAGGTAAACAAATATGATAGGTAATGATCAGTATTATGATGAAAAGTAAAGCAGGGCAAAGAGAAAAATACAGAATGTTATGTTAAATTATTCAACTTTTTTTTTTCCAATGGAAGTAGTGCTAGATACTATTCTATTGCATACTACCAATAGAAATATACATCACAAATACTCCCATTTAAGAACTCAAAATCTATTGGGAGAATCAGGCCCACACATGTTACTTTTTTCTTTTAATATCTAATTAAATATTTAGTACTTTGTTTTGGTGGCTAGGAAGCTCAAATTCAAATTTGTGACACAACTTCTAGCAGTTTTCCAAGTGCAGCAACTCAAAGTACCATGTTACCCACATTTCCCCCTATCTTTCATCTAGTTTTGTTTTATTGTACTTTCTTTTCTCCAAAACATTTGAGGAATTCCTCTTTAATTTATTTTCATCTATATGTATATAGATTCCTGGTATGGCACTGTAGGATAAGCACTCAACCATAAGGTTGGTTTGAACAGCAAAGTCAGCAGTTCACACTCACCAGATGCTCCTTGAAAACCCTATACAAACTAACTATGAGTTAGAACTGGCTTGACAGCACTTAACAGCAACATATGCATGTAACTTATATTTCAAATAATTAAAATCAGAGTCATAAATAATATTGATAGCACAGAAATGTATGGGTAAAGTTTTTGTTGTTAAGGGTTGTTGAGTCGGTTCTGACTCACACAATCCTGTATAAGTTTCCAAGGAGCGGCTGGTGAATTTGAACCACCAATCTTGCAATTCAAAGAAATCTTGCAAACCAGTGCCAAAGGAAGAAATTAAGTCTGCCTTATTTAATTTATTTAAGAGTCTTTAGATTTTTAAATACACAAGGGGATGTTCACAGCCCAAAACAAGGATCTTCATACTTCAGGGGGCAAAATTCTGATATTTCACTAACTGTCTATTCAACAACAACATTGAATTATATACCAGACCCAAACATTAGACAGATACTAACCTTACACAATATCACTCTCTCCTTCTCATGTGTTAAAATAGCCTGAGCTTCCTTTTTCCTTTTACGCAATGTATTTAGGATTTCCTGAAGTGTCCCCTGCAATAGAAACAAATTCTCTGTGGCAAGTGAGCAGAACGCTGCAGAAGACGAATAACAAAAAGATGACCAGAACTATGCAAGTTTGTGGTCTGGTGCCCATGACTGCCACCAATAAAAGTATCTATGATATCTATGGGAGATATCAGAGATAAATCGAATAAAATCTGAATTTTATACTGGGCAGTCAGTCTTACTCTGTGATACTCCTCAGTCTCATGTGAGAGATGCCCTCTGTTTATTCCATGACTCTGAGTTGAGAAAGAATTTACACTCTGCTCATCTTCAGAAAACACCTTAGTGGCTGCCAGCATTCTCCCATAGCTGCCTTGTTCATCTTCATTCTGCAGCACTTGGGACCTGAGTTGCTTGCCAATGCCAGCCAGCCTTCCCAAACGCTCATTGGGCTGGAAGTGAGGGATCTCCAAGGTCCTCCAGCACTCAGGACATGATAAGGGCATGTTATGCTCCTCCCAGCTCCTGAGAAGACACACCAGACAAAAACTATGCCCACACTCAGTAGTTACTGGGCTGGTGAAATAGTCCAAGCAGATGAAACAGGTCAATTCTTCTCTGAGATTTTCCATCAAATCTGCTGTAGACATTTTGTCAAGGAGGGACATCAAGGAAAGGTCACACCTCTATTCTAGGATTAGAAAAGTCCACCTTGAGTTTCTGTTGTTTTGAGTAACAAGTGAGTGATCAATTGCTATGATGTTATTACAAGGAACTCTTACTCTCCTCTGTGCCTGATTTCACCAATTGACATACACTCCCCAACACAAAGCCAATTATGACTCAATGTAGAACTCCTGTACTTCGGGTTCAGCATCAACTCTAAACTTTTACTGAACTTCTTTCTGTGCAGGTCATGTGCTGATTACTAAATATACTTGTTCTTAACAGAGTTACCATTTTGAGAGGTGGTTATTTATATAAACAGCACTGTGACACCACTTAATTACCTTAATTTTTGACTGGAGGATTGAGTAATTTAGAGTGAGCTAGTACAAGAGATTGAATAATAATGATCTGAATTGGAGGCATGGTCTGTATATTTTGGGAAAATAATGGAATCTAATTGAGACACTGAAGGAAGAAAGCTGGAGAGGGCTTCAAAAGTGCATGGGAAAATGGAATTAAAAGATAATGGCATTTTTTTTTCACAAAGTTTTGGCAGCCCCTCATATTCCTTCTCTCAATCAGCCCTTATCCCTGCTTGACTGAACACAATACTTTCTGTTCCTTTATCAAGTACCATCATTTTTTTCATTTTATTTATTCCAACAAAAAGAAATTCCATTGTTGAAATAGATGTACAATACAGTACTTCAGACATACAATTAATTACCAGAGTTATATTCATTGTTTTGCTCTGCTCTACAGAACATGACAATCACACCTCTGCCACTGAGGTAGATAGATACCTTAATATTCTTGTTGAAAAGATAGCTCAATAGGCCATTATGTCATGCAATAAGTAGAATAATCACATTTAGCATATGTATAATTTTGCTTTGATATTTTCACCTTTGAAAATGGCCTTCTCTAACTTTGTTATTCTCAATCAGTTCTTATTGGACAGTAATTAAATGTATAGATCTTTTTTTAAGACCCAGGAAAAAAAAATAGAGATTTTGTACAATGGCCACTGATGTTAGTCCAAATCCTATAAGTGCACTATGTTGTTGTCAGCATCTACCTTCCTTTGCTTGTCAGAAAATTAAAAAAAAAAAAACTTTAAAAGCTCTCTCTCAGAATTTAATGTCTTACCATCCCATGAATTTCTCATTCCATATTCCTAATCTTGTCAGTCTCTAGCTTAGCTACTTTCCCTTGACAATTTTTCCCCAGTACCAAAAACCCCATTCATTTCTTTTTGAATTTTGAGAAACATTTTTTTTTTTTTTTTTTTTTTATCAAACATTCCTTTCTATTTTCCCACAGCATATAGGGTGAATTCTCATCTTGAACTTTAGATAAAAATGTTTTCTGACCTGGAATGCTTCATCCTCCATTTTTCTTCCTCCCTCCTAGTCAAAACTCACCATTCTGAAGTCATTATTAGCTGCATTCAATTGTTTTATTCATTTGTCTTGTGTATAGCATTTATGAATTACTGGAGTAAGAGTTTAAGTGAACAACCAGTATAAAGAGTTATATACAATTGAAGAGGAAGAGAGGTGGCATAAAATAGAGATTATGAAATCTCTTCTGCTCAGATTGCTTTTAGACTACTAGGGAGTTAGTGCTAAATAAGGTTCCTGGAAAAAAAAAAAAATGTACATAAATAGCGCTAACAACTGACGCAACTTATAAAAGGATGTCAACACTACCCAGCCAAAACTCTAAAAGAGTCTTCAACATTGGCTAGAATTAATAGAATAAATCATAGAATAGAGTTGAGGTACATCATAGGACCTGTATTCCAGTTTGGAATGGGAAGAGTAGGTGTTCCAATTTCAAGTCACATTCATCCATTCTATTTCATTACTCCCTACAAAGTAAAACCTTTCTTTAACAAGCTCCTTAATATCAGAATTGTGTTTTATTCATCTGTAACTAGAAGAATACTTTTCAAGGCTCAGTGTATCTGTTGTGGTAGTTGTTATTGCTAAGTGCCATCAAGTCGGTTCACACTCATAGAGACCCTGTATAGGGTTTCCAAAGAGCTGCTGGTGAATGGTTCAAACTGATCTTTCAGTCCAACACATTATCCCACAGCAACATCCCAGGGCTCCAATGTGTCTGTAGATTAATTTTAAATTAACAAACTGTTGTTGCTAGATGCTGTCAAGTCAAACTCTATGCATAGTTTCTAAGACTGTAAATCTTTAAAATCAGAAAGCCTCCTCTTTCTTCTGTGAAGCTATTAGTGGGTTTGAAATGCTGACATTGTAGTTAGCAGTCCAACGCTTATCCTACAGCACCACCAGAACTCCATAAATTAGCAAATATTATTACAGAAGTCCAGTCATATCTAGCTGAAAGCCAAGAAGTACTTTCAACAGATAAGAAAAAAAATAATTAAAAAAAAAAAATTAAATTCATCCCCCAAATATTTACCACACTAGTCAGGACTAGGAAACTGGGTTTCCTACTTTCCAGTCACTCTCTTTTTTATTTTTGTTGCCATTTCCAGATTTTATTTATTTATTTATGTTTTATTGTGAATTATGTGATTGTTTACATGGGAGAACATTAGCTTTATATTCATCCTATGGTATATCATTTCATTGCCATGATTACAATCCCCTCCATGCATCATCAACCAACCAAAGGTATACCCTGCAAGCCTGCCCCCTTGTGGTCAGCACAGAGCCCCTCTACCTCTCTGGGTCTAAAGTCCCCAGATGCTCCATCTTTCCTCATCATCATCTCTGCATCCATCTCTGGTGTCACTGCTTTTCTGGGTAGGGTCCCGCTCTCCGCTCTTCTCCCTTCATGGTCCCAGGGACCTCCGCTCCTAGACTGCAAAGTTAATCACTCCCCTCTTTGATACAAAATGTTTACCTTTACATTTCTGACCCTCACAATCAGTCCTGTTAACAGTTATTCACTATTGTATCACAAGAGACCTATCCGCATTTCCTTTCATCAGCCCTGCCTAGACAGTTTGGATACTACTTAGTGGAGATTCTACCTTCCTCCACAGCCTTTGGATCTAGTCTCCCTCTTGAAAGCTTGTAAGCCAGTCACTTCTTGCCTTTGTAGCCCACCCATTTTGGGTAGCCAATGTCCAAGTTGCCCATCCCTGTCTACTCTGTGTATGGAGGGGGTGGGAATGATCTTTGCTGTAAAGATTTGTTTCCTATTTTGAGCTACTGCATCCATAGGTGTAGGTCAAGTTCATCAAATTGTATCAGATTACTCTTTTTTTTCCCTCTTCTTCTTCTAGTTGAGCTCTGATCATCCAGTCATTGAAGCCAGGTTAAGTGGGTATTATCTGCAAGTGTGGGTATTCTAATGTATATGCCCTCTCTTCTTATCAGCTGCACCAGTCACTCCCTTTTATCAAAATACAATATCACCTCTTGTAACTTGTGAGAAGATGAAATATCCAGTTATTTCTCAATGAAATGAATTATGCACTAGCACTTTTAGGGAGAAATTGGTCAGCTGTCATTGTGGCCTGATGATGTGACAGTAGCTGAAATAACTGGCTATACTTCATTACTAAGAATTCAGACTTTTTCCTAATGTCCCTGAATACCTGGTTGAAATGAAATCATAGAGAGTGCTCACCTTCCCAAAAATTGGCCAGGCATATTTTCTGAACTCAGTCGTTCAAGTATTTTCTGGCCTGTGTACTCCTGAAGAGATGAGAACAGGATCTCCCAAGAGGTTCACAATCACAACCATCCCCCAGATGTACCTAAGATTGCAACACTCGGAAAAAAAAACACAAAAACTTAAGATAGTTCTTTTTTGTCAGGGGCAAAATATTTTGCTTGAAAGCCTGGTTTTAAATCTGTTTGTCATTTCACATTAGTGAAGTATGGACTATCCTGCAATAAATAAATAAAGCTGAGTTTCTACTTAGAAATTACAGAAATGTATATTCCAAATGGACATATGAATATATGTGTGTGTTTTTTCCCCTTTAGACATGAATGTCTACTTTCACTTTCATTTTGCATTATATTTTTCATCTTATTTACACAATTTTACTTGTGTGCATGTGTGTATCTATTGTCTATTTCACAACCACTTAGCAAACAAATAACCTAAAAGGGGATTCAAAAATTTAATGAAAAAGTTCCATTATCTTTTTATTTCATTTATCCATGAAATATTTGAAGTCCCCTAGTAATCTTTTTTTATTTTTTTAACTTTTTATTATAAAGTGAGTGAAGGTTTGCAGACAAGATCATCAGTTTTACATTCAACAAATCATACACTTGGTTTCATCCCAATGATTGCAATCTCCTCCATCCAACAATAGTTATTCTGCTTCTTCCTTGTGTTCCACCCACCTTCCCATCCCTTCTCAACGTTGTCCTTAGGTAAATGCTGAAGTTTGGATTTGAATAATTGACCAGTCCATGGTGAGCATGCCCCTCTTACATACCTATCTATTGACTGGCTCAAAATTGGGCCACAAGGGTGATTTCCTTTTAAGACCTGAAGTCATTGAGGGCCATAGGCTCAGGTTCCTCCACTCTCCTTCTGATCAGTAAATCCGATCTTTTTTTTTTTTTTAATAATTTTGAGGTTTGCTCTACATTTTCTTTCACTCTATCCAGAATATTCTAATGTGATTACCTTCAAAGCAGTTGGTAATGGTAGCCAGGCACTAATTCTTCTGGTCTCAGAGTCATGGAGACTGATGTTCACATGTTCCATTAGTCCAATGGATTAATTGATTCCAAACCTCTTCAATTCTTATCATTGTTCTTTCTTTTGACTATGGAGAGGACAATAATTGCACCTTAGATGGCTGCTCATGACCTGTTAAGATCCCAGATGCTATTCACCAAAGTAGGATACAGAACATTGTTCTTGTGAACTATGTTATGCCAATTGACCATAGTGGCCCCTGAGACTATAGTCCTGAGCCCCCAGGCCCAGCAACTCATTGCCTTAATATATTTGACAATATCTAACCAGTTTTCATTATTTTATTCTTTGTATGTTCTACCACATTCATAGTTGTGTTTTCAGGAAAGGTAAATACCCATGCACATATATCCTCTTTCAAACTTTCATATATTTGTGAGTATACTCCCCACTCTTCCTCCCATACCCATTCAGCCTGTGCTTCTGCCATGGATCTCACAGAACACTGTTGTTTCAAGGTTGTATCTGTATCGCTGTTTACCTTTATTCCCTTTACCCTGTATCCTTCCCTATATCTTCACATGTCCTCATTATTCTTCTACCATTCTACCTCTTTTTCTGTATCACCCTACCAGTTCTTGGATATTACCCTCTTCGTTACCTGAGTTAACACATGTCTACCCTCTAGTAGCCAATGAATTACTCCATCTTCCCTACCACCCCTGGTACTTTTAGCATGAAAATCTTTTCTTGAGTTTTTACAATAGTGGTCTCATACAGTGTTTGTCCTTTTGTGATTGACTATTTCAATTAGCACAATGTCCTCCAGGTTCATACATGTTATGAGGTAGTTCAAAGGTTAATCATTATTCATCAATTTGCATATTAGTCTATTATGTGTATATACCAAAGTTTGTTTATCCATTCTTCCCTTGATAGACATTTAGGCTGTCTCCATCTTTTTGCTATTGTGAATAGTAATGTGATGAACATCGATGTGTATATATCTACTCATGTCCTGGCTCCTATTTCTTGTGGATATATACCAAGTTGAGAAATTGCTGGATCATACAGTATTTCTATTTCCAACTTTCTGAGGAACCGCCATACCGTTCTCCACAATGGTTGAACCATTTTATAGTACCACCAACAGTGTAGTAGGGTCTCAGTCTCTCGACACTCTCAGCAGCATTTGCTGTTTTCTGGGGTTTTTTGTTTTTTGTTTTTTTTACTTTTGCTATTAATTCTGTGGTGGGATAATAACACATTGTTGTTATCATTTTTCTAGTTTCTAATGATCATGAACTATCTTCATATGTTTGTTAACTGCCTGAAGGTCTTCCTTGGTGAAGTGTTTGTTCATGTGCCATGTCCATTTTTTAATTGAGTGTTTGTCTTTTTCTTGTAGAGGTGATGTATTGTTATTGTTGTAAAGTGCTGTCAAGTCAGTTCCAAGTCATAGTGATGCTATAAAAGGTTTCTGAGGACCAGCTGGCAGGTTTGAACTGCCAACCTTGTGCTTCACAGTCCAGTGCTAATCCTATAGCATCACACCAGAAGGACAAATGTGTTATATTTGCCTATAAATTTTATACATTATTCACTTGTCTAATATGTCATTGCAAAAATATTTTTCCCAGTCTGTAGGCTCCACTTTTACTCATTTTGAAAAATATTTGGATGCACATAAGTGTCTAATATTTGAGGTCCCAGTCATCTATTTTGACTTCTATGGTTTATATGTTTTTATTAATGTATAACAGTGCATTTATTGAATGTATTAGAGCCCCTAACTGTATTCCTAGTTTGATAATGATGATCTCTATAGTTTTAGATGTTACATTTAAGTCTTTAACCCATGTTGAGTTTGGTTTTATATATGGTATGAGATATGAGTCTTGTTTGTTCTTCTGCAAATGGATTTCTAGTTTTACCAGCACCATTTGTTGAAGAGATTATCATCTCTTCCACATTTTATATGTTTTGACCATTTGTCAAAGATCAGTTGATGGTATATGGATGAATTTACTTCTAGTTTCTCAATTCTGTTCAATTAATCTATTTATGTTTCATTGTACCAGCACCAGACCATTTTGATCACTGTGGCTGTATAGAAACATTTCAAATCACGGAGTGAGAGGCCTCCAACTTTTTTCTTCTTAAGCTTTGCTTATCCGAGGTCTCTTTCCTTTCCATATAAAATTAGTGATCAGTTTTTCCACTTTTTAAAAGAATGTTATCCGAATCTGCATTGGATTGCATTATATCTATAGATTGCTTTGGATACTGTTGACATTTTCACAATGTTAAGTCTTCCTCTCCATAAGCATGGCATTTTCTTCCGTTTTTGTAAGTCTCAGTTGGTTCATTTAGGTATTTTGGTTCTCTGATTAGATTTATTTCTAAGTATGTCATCTTTTGGGTGGCTATTGTAAATGGTATTGTTTTCCTAGTTTCTTTCTCAGAGCTGTCTTTACTAGTAGAGAGGAATGCAATTGATTTTTGTATGTTGATCTTGTACCTGGTGTGGCTGTGAGTTAATGTGCTAGACTGCAAGTTCGGTTTGAACAGAAGGTTTGTGGTCAGAAACCCTATACAGGGTAGTGATGAGTTAGAACCTACTCGAGAGTGCTTAACAACAACTGCGACCCTGCAATTTGCTGAATCTCATGAGCTCCTTGGCTTGCCCAAGCCCTCCAGAGTTTTCTCTTTTCTGAGTCCAGCATCTACACTGTTTTATTGTTTGGGAGTTTGGTTTTTCCCTTTTCTTGTTTCATTATTTTTATTTGTTTATCCTTTCCCCTCCTTCTTCTTCTCTTTCCACTCCATAGAATTTTATCCTTTCTACCTCCACTGCTGGTTTTCCTTCTATTCTTCTGTTTCTCATTTTCCACCTTATTCTCTTTTTTTCCCTTTTGTTCTTTCTTTACTACAGTGTAGTAGTTATGAATCAGGCTGTGAACAGCAAAGTCATCAGTTGGAACTACCAGCTGTTCCGCAGTAGAAAGATGAAGCTTTCTGCTCCCATAAAGATTTACAGCTTTGGAAACCCTGTACAGGGTCGCTATGAGTCAGAACAGACTCCATGACACATAACAACAACAACACTCTTTCTCTCTTTTCATCTTTACTCCCTCCCTGACTTTTCTAAGTGTTTTCTGTTTTGTTTTTACTGCTTCCATTTGTTTACTTTCTTACTTTTCTCTTCTATAGCT
>NW_006408529.1:20974667-20976561 GCF_000296735.1 Chrysochloris asiatica | reverse complement strand
ATGATAGACAGTAACCAACACCAGCCATACCTACCATAAATTGAGGTACATGAACAGCAAATTCATGTACCTTCCATTCTCTAATTATTCCAACAGAAGACAATTGGTGACAGCCTAGAACATACAAGCATACAATCATCAACTAATTATAAATACAACAACCCCAGAATGCCCAAGAAACTATAGAGAATGTTAGGTCACTCAAAGACACAAGATAGAATGGCTCAAACAGAAGATGAAAATGCAGAGACAGAAAACATTCCTGAGGAAGGAAATATAATATAACTAAATGAAAAAAAAAACTCAAAACAAGGATAATTAGGTGCCTTTAAAGGATTTATTGAAAGATCAAGGAAAGCAATCAGAACACAGAAAAAGCTGTAGATGAATTCAGGAAAACACTATAAGAACAAACCGACAAAATAAATGCAAATTCTGAAACAATACAAAACATAAAATCAGAAATTTAAGACCAACTTTTCAAAAAATATTAAAGGATGTTCCTTGGACTGAGAACCAACAACAGTAGACAATAACCTGAGATTACCATATATGACAACAACCCCCAGAACTTAACTAGATATACAAGTATTTAAAGTAAAACAAATCTGCAAGACTGAAAATAAGGAAACAGAAATATCATTTATAATGAAGTCAACCACAAATCAAAAAAAGAAAATTGTGTAGATAAAGAACTTCCAAATGGGAAGGATATCAAGTAGATACCAAGATAAAACAGACTGTTTTAACTAGGGGAAAGCTTTAATAAGTTACAGAATAACGTCAAAGAAAATGAGTACACTTGTACATCAATTTTTTTTTTTTTAAGAGGAAAATCAGAAAGATTTAGGAAACAAGAACACAACAGAAATGGATTAAATTGATTAAACATACCAGTCAAGAGATACAGCAGAATGAATAAGCAAACAGGATCCTTCAATATGCTATGTACAAGAGACACATCAAAAAGATGGAGATCACCTAATGTCCATCAACAGAAGAATGGTCACAGAAATTTTGGTATATACACACAATGGAATACTACACAATGTTGGAAAATAACAATGCATCTGCAAAACTCCTCATGACATGGATAAACCTCGAGGGCATTACGCTTGAGTGAATCACAGAAGGACAAATATTGTATGAGACCAATGTTGTAAGAAGTTAAGGAAAAGTTTTCTTGATAAAATAAACAATCTATGATGGTTATGGATGGGAGAGGGGAAATTATTCATGGGCTAGCTGATAGACACTTGTCAACATGACGACAGGACAGGCAATGTACAACAAGAGGGAGGTTAGCAGAGGAAAGATAAAAACAATGTGGAACACAGGGAGAAACTCACTGTTAATGTGAATAGAGGTACGTACTATCAGCTGTTCGTATGTGGAATGAATTGCAATCATTGTAATGAAGCAAAGTATACAATTTGTTGAATGTAAAACTGATGGTCTACACTGCAAACCTTCACTCAATTCACAATAAAAAGTTAAAAAAGAAATTAACTTAATGGCACCTAACTACAACAACAAAATACAATCAGGATAAGTGGAGAAAATATTAAAGCTGTAAAGGGTTTTATTTGACTTGCATCCACAACCAACACCTATACATGCAGCAGTCAAGAAATCAGACAATGTATTGCACTGGGCAAATCTGCTGCAAAAGATCTCTTAAAGGTATTAAAAAACAAAGATAGCAGTTTGAGGACAAAGGTGCTCCTGACCTAAGCCATGTTATTTACAATTGTCTCATATGCATGTGAAAGCTGAACAATGAACAAGGAAGAACAGAAAAGAATTGATACCTATCTATGGTGTTGGCAAAGAATATAGGATATGCAATTGGCTGCCAGAAAAACAAAAACAAAAAATTGTCCTGGAAGAAGTA
>NW_006408529.1:20972270-20973592 GCF_000296735.1 Chrysochloris asiatica | reverse complement strand
CTGCTCCTTGGAGACCGTATACAGGATTTCTATGAGTCAGAACTGACATAATGGCACTTAACAACAACAATGTGATTGGAACTGCGGTTGCCTTTGCAGAGCCAGACCAAATGATTTCTGGGTTTTCCCAGCTCCTAAGTTAAATAAATTGACGCAGTGGCTGTAGCAATCAACTCAAACACAAAAGCAGCTGTGATGATGTATTTATTTCTGTTGTATATGGTTACTGTGAGTCTGAACTGTCTGAACAGCACATAACAACAAAAAGTCGTCTTCCACACAGCCAAAATAAGGAAATTAACAAATTTATTTTCTAGTAGCAAAAGAAGATTGAGAAAGAATGAAAGAAGATTGCAACATGTGTTAAAACACCTAATCTTCATAAAGTGATTTTGGTGGTGGTGGTGTGCTGTTGAGTCAGTTCCAACTCATAGTGATCCTGTATAGGGTTTCCAAGCCTATAAATCTTTATGGGAAGTACTGGTGTGGCACTGTAGGATAAGTACTGATTCAAACCCATCAGATGCTCCTTGGAAACTATGAGTCAAAAGTTACTTGATGACACTTAATAAAATATATTTACGGGAGCAGAAAGCTTCATCTTTCTCCCTGAGAGCAGCTAGTAGATTTGATCTGATGACCTTGCATTTTGCAGCCCAGTGCATAATCTACTATGCCAACAGGGCTCCTTATGTAAGATATGTATTATAGAACTATGATGAGACATCCATGATATAGTAATAAAAGGAAAAACATATTTTTGCCCCCAAATTAGTTTAAGTATGTTGTTGTTGTTAAGTGCCATCAAGTCAATTATGACTCATATAGACCCTGTATAGTGTTTCCAAGGAACAATTAGTAGGTTTGAACGCCTGACTTTGCAGTTAGCAGTCTAGTGCTTATCATACATTACTACACGAGGACTTTGAGTTATATGCTTGATTGTTCCTACAAAAACAAAGCCATGTTGTAGCTGTCAGTAAATGTGTTTGTGGACATGAAGGCATAGCAAAAGGAGGTTAACATTGAGTAATGAGATTGTTGCTGTTGTTATGTGTTGTTGAATTTGTTCCCACCCACAGAGATCCTGTATACCTTCCAAGTCATTCCAAGGAGTAACTGGTGAGCTTGAACTGTTGACTTTGAGGTTCAAACTTACTTTGCAGTCCAGCGCATTAACCCACAGCTCCACACCAGGAAAAGAACACTTTTATTCTTTACTCACATACTTTAAAAAAAATTATTTTGTGATATATTTGTCAGTGTAGTCTCAGTAAGTAATATTGGAATGTTCTGTTGTTGTTGTTAAGTACCAGCTAATT
>NW_006408529.1:20968782-20971510 GCF_000296735.1 Chrysochloris asiatica | reverse complement strand
AGAACTTCATGGCATTAAACCTCTGTTAGCAGCCCTGGTGGCATTGTAGGATAACCTAACCTCAAGGTCAATTATTCAAACCCGCCAGCCACTCTGAAGGAGAAAGATGGAGGTTCTGTGCTCTCATAAAGATTTACAGCCTTGAAAATTCTATATAGGTTCTATAAGTTGGTACCAACTAGATGGCAGTGAGTTTTGGGTTGGGCCTCTATTACACATAGAGTAATGAGCTTTGTACTGAACGTAATAGAAATGCAAATACAAATTACTTATTTAGCAACAGAAGATATGTGCCCCAAAACGGAAAAAAATTAAACACTACAATATAAAATAATGTGTTTTAAGATTTAAATTTATAATCTGAGCCTTAAGAATCAAGTTTACTAACTACTAGTGTGGCGCTGTCATATAAGCACTGGACTGCTAACACTAGGGTCAGTGGTTCAAACCCACCAGCCATCCTCGCAAACCTTGTTGGAACCAACTCCACAGCCCTTAAAAAGAACATTTTGATATTTTATAGTTCTTGCTGTATGCTGCCGCGTATATGGTTTCCTACAACGGCTGGTAGGTTTGAACTCCAGACTTGCGGTTCATAGTTTAGTGCCTATCCTACAGAATCACACCAGGGGCTCCAATTTAGTGTTGTTCTTGTTGTTAACTGCCATTAAGTCACTTCTGACTCATTTTGTTGTTGTTAAGTGCCACTAATTGGGTTCTGACTCAGTGACCCTGTATAGGGTTTCCACGGAGTGACTGGTGAGTTTGAACTGCCGACCTTGTTGTTCAAACCAACTTTGAGGACATCAGCTTATTCTACAGCGCCACACCAGGACTCCATCAGGACTATTTCGATGTTGTTGTTGTTAACTGCACCTGAGTCATAGCGACCCCATGTACAGTTTCCAAGGAGCAGATGGTGTTCACACTGACTTTGCAGTCCAGTGCTTATCCTACAGATTTTGTTGTTGTTGTTGTTATGTGCCGTGGAGTCGGTTCCGACTCAAAGCGACCCTGTACAGGGTTTCCGAGACTGTAAATCTTTACAGGAGCAGAAAGCCTCATCTTTCTCTCACGGAACAGCTGATAGTTTTGAACTGCTGACCCTGAGGTTAGCAGCACAGGGTATTTGAGAAATAGGATGCAAAAACTCTAGGATGTAATTTTTTGTTGTTGTTTTTAATTGCAGAGGTTTTTCAAAAATTTAACTTGAAAATATTTACCTTTATCATTCTCTATAGGTATATAGAGGAATTCCTACAGTTAATGAATTCCAACAAGGAATTCATTAACTGTAGGAATTCATACCAGTAATTGAGTACTTTGTGAATTTCTAAAGCTGTAATCTTTATAGAAACAGACTATCACATTGCTCTTCCACAGAAGGACTGGCAGGTTCAAACCTCCAAGCTTTTTGTTAATAACCAAGTGCCACCAGGGCTCCTTATGATAGGTAGGAATGACAATTAAAAGAAGGAACTGAGTAAATGAGCAGTTGAAGGAATGTAGTCCTGAGTCTGAGTCTACCAACCTTGAGTCTACCAACAACTCATGAAACCGGTTACTTCTAAGGGAGGACAGATCAGTGAAGGAGGGGAGTCAGGTGTCAGCACTTCATTAAATCCGTTAAAAATTCCAACCCAGTCACTCTTTGTGAGTCATTAAGGAGGGTGGTTGCGGTTTGGTTTCTAGAACTCCACAACAGACACATCTTCCATGACGGTTTAAGGTGAGATTTTGTTTGTTTGCTTGCTTGTTTGTGGAGCTTAAACCCTTTGTTGCTCTCTCCTTTGCTTTAGTAAAAGTTAACTGTTGAAGACTTACTTACCAGACTTATGCTGAGCATTTTGTCTTTAATGAGATAAGAAGAAAAGCCAAAGGAAAATTTTATGTGCTGAGAACTTTTAAATGTAGTTCAGACAAGTATAGACCAACAAGAATAAAGAGATATGGTCCAAATTTAGAGTAGACTAGTCCTTGTGTAAGGAGCTCTGGTAGCATAGCGATTATGGGTCGGGCTGCTAACCTCAAGGTCAGCAGTTCAAAACTACCAGCTGTTCCACATGAGAAAGATGAGGCTTTCTACTCCTGTAAAGATTTACAGTCTCGGAAACGCTGCACAGGGTTGCTATTAGTCGGAACCGACTCCACAGGACCACCACCACCACCAGTCCTGAGGTGTGGTGAGTTTTGGGTTAGGCCACTATTACACATAAAGTAATGAGTTTTGTACTGAAAGTAATAGAAATGCAAATACAAATTACTTATTTAGCGGCAGAAGATATGTGCCACAAAATGGAAAAAAATTAAACACTACAATATAAAATAATGTGTGTTTTAAGATTTAAATCTTGAATACAGTGGTATGGCACTGTAGGATAATGTACTGGACCGAAAGATTGGTTTGAACCACAAGGTCAGCATTTCAAATTGATCAGCTGACTCTCAGAAACCCTATACAGAGTTGCTATGAGTCATATATGAGTCATAACCGACTAGATGGCACTGAACTACTACAACAACAACAACAACTGAGGAGGTACAGTTGCTGCCAACTCTTTCCTTTTTTAATGGATAATCTAGGTTTTGAAACTACTAGAGAAATACTTCAAATTACTACCATGTGAAAAGAATGTCATTAATAAAGGAATATTAAAGATGCTTTTAAATCTTTGAATACACAAGCAACTTGTTTTATAGCTTCTATATATGACACTTAAAGAGCTCT
>NW_006408529.1:20960944-20967392 GCF_000296735.1 Chrysochloris asiatica | reverse complement strand
ACAGAAGGACTGGCAGGTTCAAACCTCCAAGCTTTTTGTTAATAACCAAGTGCCACCAGGGCTCCTTATGATAGGTAGGAATGACAATTAAAAGAAGGAACTGAGTAAATGAGCAGTTGAAGAACTATAGTCCTGAGCTGACACCAAAGACAAATTTCTGACATTGCAAAAGAACAGGTTGATATGAATAATTTCTTGTCTTCTTTTTTTAAGCCTTCTTTGTCTCATTGTAAAGGATGATGGCTGCTTTGGGTCTGATAGATTTCAAGGAAGAGTTGATGTGTTCTACCTGTTTACGCTATTTGACAAAACCAGTTGCAATTGAATGTGGACACAAGTTTTGCTTTGAGTGCCTCTTAAAAAATTGGAAGGAAGCCTCTGGCCAGGGCACCTGCCATCAGTGCAAGGATGTTTACAAGTTAAGAGATCCAAGGTATAGCCTGCAGCTGGGAATGATGGCTGAACTAGTAAAGCCACTGATTCCTCACTTAATGGATCTGAAGAATAGTCTATGTAAGATACATGAAAATAAAGCAGAGCACTTCTGTGTAGTAGACCAGGTTCCCCTTTGTGACATCTGTTTCCAGTCTCCGGAACATCAGTTTCATGTAGAATTTACCATTGAAGAGACTAACAAAACATTCAAGGTAAGACTGTCTTCTTTTTGAAAAATTTTAAAACCATTGATTCTTACCTTCCTTTAATACCTTGGGTCTTCAAAATGATCATCTGGATCATTTTTCTATCCCCAATATATCAGCAATGGAAACTTGAGAGCTTCACAGGGCCTATGGTGACTGAGAAACTGCTAATTTTCACAATCTAGTTTGTGTGTAAATCCATGCTGTAAGTTTTATTTTATAGAAGAGCATAGTAACTTCTAAGAAAGGCTAATAGTGAACTTTCTTCTTCAGAATGAAGTCCAGGAAATTCTGAATTTTCTACACAAGGCATTAGAGTTTCACAAGAGAGAACTTCTTTCCTCAGAAGAGAAAAATGAACAGGTTAGTATGCTGGGGGTTCTTCTGAATAAAAGTGGTCATATGATCAAGGATGAGTCTTCTTTAAATCTAAATTCATAAATTATAGCTCTACTTTTCACAGAATAAATACCAATTTATTCAATTGTGAGAATCTGAGCTGGAAAGTTCCTATCTCAAAGAAGCTAGTCTCATGCAGTAGCTTTTAGATCATAGTAGCCCATGATCTAAAACCTATGTGCAAAAGCATTAGTAGATATACAAGAAAACCAAACCAAGACAGTTTTTAATATTTAAGAAGGCCTTCTGGCAAGATGGCAGACTAGGCAAATGCACTACACAGACCTTCTACAACAAACATAGGAAAGACAAAATAAAATAAGCTTGTGAAAATTCTAGCACCCTGAACTTTAGAAGAAAGGATAGAGAGGTGGATGGAGTGCTTGCTGGAAGGAGAGGCTAAGCAGACATAGTGATAAAGGGAGGCTGACTGGTGAATGGCTGGCCAGACATGTTTCTACTATCCTGTGATCAGCTTTGGCAGTGGAGGAAGGCCTGGAAGAGCAGATTTATAAGGGAAACAGAAAAGGTGTGTTTCTTCTTTTTCCACATGTGGCCAGCTCCTCCCCTCATCCATCCCCATCACAGACCCTGCTCTCTGGGAGGTCAGAGCCACTTAGTTGAGAGCCACGCCAGCATGGGGTAGAGGCTGGCTATTCCATTTTGATATGTCACTTTAGTGCCTGAATTCAGATGGACTTGGCTCCAGACTGTAAAATCCACAGAGTCACCACACCAGCATTTAACCAGCCACCCTGACGACAGGTTTCCTGTGGTCCTAATAGACACTGAAATCAGTTCCATAAAGGGCCTCCACAAATTACTTCAGAATTGAAAGCCTTAAACACCAAGGCCTTTTAAACACTCTATCTAGGGCCAGAAACTGCTGTCACATCTCTTCACAACTACTTCATGAGCTCCTTGAATTGCAGAAGCCCTACAGAGATTCCTCACTTCCAGGTCCAACAACTGCACTGTTTGTTTTACAAATATGACAACCCCACGATGCCCTGGAGACAGCAGACAGTACAGGCTCACACAAAGAAACAGGAGAGAACATCTCAAAGAAATGACCAAGATGCAGAGACAGAAAATGCTTCTGAGGAAGAAAAGGTAATGGAAGTAACTGAAATCCAAAACAATGCTAAGTAGATACCTTCAAAAGATCAATACAAAGATTGAGATAAGCAATGCAAACAAATTTAGAACATTAGAAGAATTTAGGAAATCACTACAAGAACAAATAAAATAAATGCAAATTTTTAAACAATACAAAATCTGAAATTAGAAATCCAGAAGATTAATGCTAAGATCTCAGAAATTAATATACTGAAAGGGCAATGGAGTAGATTGGAAGCAATGTAAGTTAGAATTAGTGAGCTTGAAGATAAATCTCTCAATACTAGTATGCCAGAAGAACAATCAGAAGAAAAAAAAGAAAATATCCAAGGAAGTCTGAGTTCTCTGGTAGTGTAGTGGTTACGAATCGGGCTGCAAACCGCGCAAGGTCAGCAGTTTGAAACTACCACCTGTTCCATGGGAAAAAGATGAGGCTTTCTGCTCCCTTAAAGATTTACAGCCTTGGAAACCCTGTACATGGTCACTATGAGTCAGAACTGACTCCACAGCACATAACAACAACAATAACAAATAAAGAATTACAACTTATGGGTGACTGAAATTCCAGGACATGAAGAGACAAGCACAGAGAAAATTGTCGAAGAGATATTGGCAGAAATATTCCCTAACATCATAAAAGAAGAGAAAATAAGCATAAAGAAGTTGAACGAACCCCAAACAGAATAGACCCCCAAAGAAAATCACCAAGACATATCATAATCAAACTTTCCCCCAAAAGAGGAAACAATCCTGACAGTAATTCAGGTAAAATTAAAAGTTACCTACAAAGGAGAGATGATATAACTAAGCTCAGAGTTCTTAGCAGAAACCAGGCAGGCAAGAGAGCAATAGAATGACATATACAAAACTCTAAAAGAAAAAGATTACCAAACAAGCAAAGCTGTCCCTCAAAAATGATGATGAAATTAGGACATTTCCTGATAAACAGAAATTAAAGAAATTTGTAACGACCAGACAACTTTACAAAAACTGCTGAAGGGTATACTTTGGACTGAAAATCAACAGCAGACAATTTGAGATTACCAGATATGATAATACCACTCAATCCAGATATATAAAAGTACTTAAAGTAAAATAAATCTACAAGACTGAAAATAAGGAACCAGAGGTATCAGTGTATAATGAAGTCAACTACAAAGCCAAAAGATGTAATAGTGCAGATACAGAACTTCTAAATGACAAGGAAGTCAGGTAGATTTCAAGATAAAACTGTTTTAAACAGAAAAAGTAATAAATTACCATGTAGCTTCTGCTGCAGCAGGCATAGAAGAATAGCAGCCATGGCTATGCACTATCCTATGACCATTGGACAAAGGCCACAAAGTAATCAAGAACATGAGCAAGCTGAGGCCAGCCACCACCATGGGTGCCTTACCAAGCACACCAAGTAGTGTAGGACATGATCTGGGAGATGTACGGCTTTGCACCTTATGAGCACCAGGCCATGGAACTGCTCAAGGTCTCCAAGGAAAAGCAGACACTCAAGTCCATCAAGAAAAGGGTAGGGACACACATCCATGCCAAGATGAAGCAAGAGGAGCTAAACGATGTCCTGGCTGCCATTAGGAAGGCAGCTGCCAAAAAGGACTGAGTAGGTCCCTGTCCACTGTATCCCCACCCACCCAAATAATAAAAACCTTTACAGAAATTACAGTGTAACCCCAACACAAAAAATAATACACCTGCACATCAAAATAAAAAAGGAAATTCAGAAAGATTTAGTAAACATTAACACAACAGAAATGAAAATGACAAGGAAACCCACAAACAAAATGAACTCAGCATAGAAAATGAAACAAAGAATCCAGAAACACTACAAAAATATTGAAAAATAACAATAATCAATTTCATACCTCCTGATAATTACACTGAATGTTAATGAATTAAATGTGTAAGTCAAGAGTCATAAAGAGCAGAATGGGTAAGAAAACAGGATATTTCAATATACTGTATATAAGACATATTAAAAAGATGAAGACAGCCTTAAATGCCCATCAACAGAAGAATGGTTAAACTTTGGTACACACACAAAATGGAATAGTCAGTCACAAAAGAGTGGGCATTGTTTGGGACCAATGTTGTGGAGGGTTGAAGTAGGGCAGTTCTTGATGGAGGAAACAGTCTGTGATGGTTGCAGGGTGGGACTAAGAGGTATTGTTCATGGGACTAAAGGGTGGATGTGTGTTGACATAGGTGATAGGGAAGATGGTGTGTAGTGAGAGGTAGGTTAGCAGGGATGGGGTGGTTGAGGGTGGTAGAACACATGGGGAGGAGTGCAATGGTTAGGGTGAACGGAGGTGGATGCTGTTGTGGCCATGTGAGACACACTGTGATTTATTGAGTGTGGAACTAATGATCTGCTCTATGAACCTTCATTCAATTCACAATGGAAATTTTGAGAAAAAAACAAAAATATCTTTAAGAACTCTACCCAAGCATCACTTCTTCCACTCCAGTGTGGATTCTTGGAGAATACAGAGGTCCTTATATTACAATCATTATGTACAAAGGCTTGGAAATAGAAGTAAGAAAAACTCCTCATCAGTAAACTAATTTGCTTAAGAGAAAAGAGATGGGGTTTTGTAAATCTAAAAGAATTTTACATGATCCAGAGTAAATTCATATCCACGAAAGTGTTAAGAGACTGGCTTGATCACATCATATTTTCCCTGATGATTAGCTGTAGGTTGGATTCAAAATAGATAAAACTGTCACAGATATGTTCATATGTTCAAGTATCAACTAAAAGCTAAACTAATATAATGGAAGTGAGAATGAAAGAAATAGACTTACAATGCATACAAGAGATTAGATTACTCATCCTAATGATTAACTACATAAGTATGAGAGAAGATGTATTCATGGATAACAATAATCAATATTCTTGAGCAGCTGAGTGGATTTGGTTGCTTCCTTTAATGTATATATATATATGTGTGTGTGTGTTTGTGTATGTTATTGTTGTTAGGTGTCTTCAAGTCAGTTCCAACCCATAGCGGCCTTGTATATGGTTTCTGAGGAGCAGTTGATGAGCTTGAACCACTGACATTGTGATTCAAAGAGATCTTGCAGTCTAGTGCATTAACCCACAGTGCCATACTAGGACTCCATATACTTAACATATATATATATATAAAACTTTAAATGAATCTCACTTTGGACAGGTTGACTTTGTAGTACCTGAGAGTTATCTGAATAGAGATGTTCATACCTACATAGGAGAGTACAAAGATCAGCATTAAGATCTAACCTTGAGATAAACAAAGTTGGCATATACAAAGTAACTGAAGACTGGAGAACAGATAAGTACCCAGGAAGAATATGTAGAATGAGAAGTTTCATTTGGAGTGACCATGTTGTCATTGTTAAGTGATATTGTGTCAATTCTGACTCATAGAGACCTTCTAAAGGGTTTTTGAGAAGCAACTGGTGAGTTTGTACTGCCAATTTTGTGGTTAGCAGTGTAGTGCATGTCTTATAGTGCCAAACCAGAACACCAGGATAACTATAGACAGTGGATAGTAGTTAAAGCTTTAGATAGCAAATATCTGTAAGAATTGTCATACTCATATTAAAACTAAAAAACCATTGCAGAACTAGAAATAGCATGTTTCTATAAGAAAAATTTACAATAAATTAGGGAGCTGTTTTAATAAGAGCAGAAAATCAGATTGTTCAAACATGACTTTTTCCCAGTCTTGCTATTTAAGACAAAGTTAGTAACACAGCCAAATGCAGCAAGCAATTCACAACATTATCTCTCCAGTAACATGATGAGCATTCACAGAATATTTTTGGTTCCGTTTGACCACATTCTTTGTCTTTGTTGTTGTTGTTAAGTGCCGTGGAGTTGGTTCCAACTCATAGTGACCCTGTATAGGGTTTCCAAGGAGGAAATGGCGGATTTGCACTCCTGACATTGGAGTTAGCAGTTCAGTAATTATGCAACAGCACCACATCAGGACTCTACCTTGTTGTTGTTGTTAAGTGCTGTTGAGCAGCCTCAACCTTTTTTAAAACCTACTTCCATAAAGTAACATTCATTTTTTTAAAATAAGTCTGAAGAATAAGTGAGTGAGATGGATGGGTAGATGGAGGTGGATGTGGAAGAGTATAGATTTGTATGACAAGCTATGGATAATGTGGGCAAGACTGGGTATTCGAGAAAGCTTAATTTTGTACATGAGTAACCTGTGCATACGGATCTCTGGTAGCGAACTGGTTACGAATCAGGCTGGTAACCTCAAGGTCAGCAGTTTGAAACTACC
>NW_006408529.1:20955936-20960799 GCF_000296735.1 Chrysochloris asiatica | reverse complement strand
CAACAACCTGTGCATGGATCAAGAGGCTGTCATTCAAACAGAACAAGGGGAAACCGAATGGTTTAAAATCAGGAAAGATGTGATTCAGGGTTGTATTCTTTCACCATACTTATTCATCAATGGTATGCTGAGCAAATAATCCAAGAAAGTGGATTATATGAGAAAAAAAGAAAAAGAAAACACGTGGCATCAGAATTGGAAGAAGACTCATTAACAATATGTGATATGCAAACGTACAACCTTGCTTTCTGAAAGTGAAGAGGACTGAAAATACTGGTAAAGATCATAGACCATGTTTTTCTTCATATTATCCATTTTCTCAGATTATTTGCTCAGCAAACGAATCTGTGCTGGAAGAAATACAGCCAGAAAGCTCATTAAATGCCAGTATGGTGAGACTTCATCTCTCATAATTTGGACATGTTAACAGGAGGGACCAGTCCTTGGAGAAGAACATCATGCTTGGTCAAGTGAAGGGCCAGTGAAAATGAGTAAAATCCCCAACAAAATGGATTGGCAAATGAGAACAGCAATGGGCTCATATGTAACAATTTTAAGGATGGCTCAAGATAGCAGAGTTTCATTCTGTTGTGCATAGAGTCGCTATGAGTAAGAACAGACTCAGTAGCTCCTAACATATTGTTAAGTAACAGAAAGAAACGGGATCTGCTTTATGGTAATTGCTTTCTCTTAAAACTACAAGTTCTTTAAAGAAGAAAGCAGGTTTTCATTTAGCTGTTACCTTACCCATAATTATCTCTTGAAACGAGTTTTCTTGCTGTTGTTAAATGTTGTTGATTTGGTTCCAACTCATATCAACCCTATATAGGATTTCCAAAACTGTAAGTCTTTGTAGGAGCAGAAAGCCTCATCTTTCATAGATCAATTGGTGGAAATTCATATTAGGGGTTAATTAAAACTACCTCAGAGAGTAAAGAGAATCTTTGCTCTTCTTCTACCTCCTTCCACTTCCTGTCTTCTCAGAGTTAACTTCCTCAGAGAAGTTAAGCATTTCCAGACTCCTTGGGGAGGTAAACTCCTGTAGGGTAATCACTGTACTGCTAATTGCAAGTGTGATTTCAACACACCAGCCACTCTCAGAAATTCTATACAGGATCACTATTTAGTTGGAAGGGACTCAATGGCACTTAACAGCAACAACTCAAGTATAAGCTTCATCATCTTTCCTACCTCTTCTTTATGGCATTAGTGTTTTATTTATTTATTTTTAAATTCTGTAATCATCTACCCTTATATTAAACTGTCAGTGGTTTTCTATTTTGACCCATATCTCACTGGAAGAAGTATTGTTTGAAATGCTTTGGGATACAAGGTTCATGAAACATACTTAGCTTTGCTGTGGAAAAGGTACTCTGATTCTTTTTTTCTTTAATGCTGGTCACGATTCAGAAAGTTGACCAGCAACCTTCAGACTATAAAAATTACTTGTGAGAGTAGTAGTGGGCACTTTGTCTTTCTCATATATAAAGTCACTATGAGTTGGAACTGACTCGATGACACTTAACAACAGCAAGCCCTACCATTACGTTCTGGCGGTTCTTTGCATATAGGGATAAATGTAGACTAGCTGTTGAATGCACAAGTAGCTGGATGACAAGTTCAACTTTTGTCTGTTTTGTATAGTATGCTTCTGTGTGAGGCTCCCTGTGAAAAAGGATTTCATTGATAACAGTGAAAAACCACTGGTAAACATATGCTGCTATTAGGTGCTGTTGAGTAGGTTGTGACTCATAGTAATCCTACACACAGCAGAATGAACCATGGCCTGTTCTGTACCATCCTTACAATTATTGTTACATCTGGGCCCATTTTTGCTGCCACTGTATTGATCCATATTATTAATCTTTACTATAAGACAAATTTTTATAAGACTGACAATAGAACGTTCCACTAAATTCAACGAACATGGGTTTAAATCGCTAACTATTGAAATCGATTTACTAGAGCTCTGGTAGTGTAGTGGTTATGAATCAGGCTGCAAACCTCGGGGTCAGCAGTTTGAAACTACCAACTGTTCTGCGGGAGAAAGATGAGGCTTTCTGCTCCCATAAAGATTTACAATCTTGGAAACCCTGTGCAGGGTTGCTATAAGTTGGAACTGACTCCATGGCATGTAACAACAACAAACAGTGTTTACCTGAAGTATGAGTGAGAAAAAGAAGAGTTGCTGGTTGAGGGGTACTGAGTTTTTCTTACAGGTGATGGGAAATTTTGAAGATGAATAGTGATGATGGTTGCACAGCATGATGAATGTAATTCATGCCACTAAATTATACATGTAAAAAATGTTGAATGCCAAACTTTTTTACATTATATTTTTTCACAGTTTTTTAAAAGACATTTAAAAATTAACCCTCGACACTTTCATAAATGAGTGATACAGTTAGAACAAAATGAAAATGTAGATTGCAATAATCTGTCAATTTCTGCAACAGACTTCTCAATAGGAAGTTATTTTTGCAGAATTGTGGGTATAGAGGAAAGAAATGCAAACCAATAGCAATTTGCACTCATTAAATGAATACATTAAGACGTTAAATTCACTGTTTAATGGGAACAAGATACCGTAAATTGGATGAGTCTTTGGAAAACAAAATTTTTCTAAATATACCAAGTCCTCTTATTGCTTTCTGATTCCAATAAGGGCTTGCTCCCATCTTGGGAAGGACTAAAGTATATTTTTTTTATTCTCTTGTCTTGAAAAATACCAACTAAGTATATTTCTTTCTAGATTAAACCGCATCTCAATGATATTCTGTTTGTTTTGAGGCTATTTTGGTTTAATAAAAATACACTGTGCTTGAAGAGAATTTTTAATCTGTGCTTTTAACCAAAATGACATGCAATTCGGGAGTTGCTTGAACTATCTATCTTCAACTCTATTTCTTTATCCCTTCAGGTTCCATGCAATAGTTTACAGAGGTAAGTGTTTGTGTTAGTTTTCTCATGTATCAGATTACTACAAACATGTTGTTGTTATTGTCAGGTGCCATCGAGTCAGAACCAACTTATAGTGACCCCATGCACAGCAGAACGAAACAATGTCAGATCCTGGGCCAACCTCACTACCGCTGCCACACTTGACGCCATCAATGATGCCACCTAGCCAATCCATCTCGTTAGAGGTTTTCCTCTTTTTCTCTGACCCTCCACTTTACCTAGCATGACATCCTTCTCCAACGATTGTATAGTAGTTTAAAATATCCACTTCTGGGTTCACAGTTTCATAGATCAGAAGTCCTGGATGCAATGCCTAAATTCTCCACTCAGCATCTCACAGGCTGAAATAAAGTCTAGCTGTATTCTCATCTGGAGTTCCCAGTCCTCTTTTAAGTTCATTCAGGTTGTTGGCAGATTTCAGTTTCTTGAAATTCAGTGGGATGATTAGTGGTACCATATTCTTGCTGGTATGCAAATGTTGCTCTCAGCTTTTAGAAATACTCTCAGATCTATTTTACATGTTCCCCCTCCATCTCCAAAGCCACCAACAGAACATTTCCCTTAAGTCAAATATTTCTCACTGCCAAGAGTCTTTTTAAGGACCCACCTGATTAGATCAGTTTCATTTAGGTTAATCTTTATATTTCATAGCAAAATAATTTAGGACATTAATTACATCTTTGAAGTCACATTACATCAGCACCTAGATCAGTGTTTGATAGAATAATTGAAAGAAGGTAAGTTTCAAAATGTGGGAATCTTGTGTGTTTTCTCAAAATTCTGCCTATCACAATGTCCATTCTAGACTTCCCTATGTTTTGGGAAGGGCTTACTTATTAAGGTAGCACCAAGTAAATGCAAACAGTTTATGTACTCACCTGATAACCAAAGGTTGGCAATTAAGTCCACCAAGAGATGCCTTAAAAGAAAACCCTAGAGAGCTGCCTTGAAAAATCAGTCATTGAAATCTCTATGGAGCACAGTTATACTCTGATATACATGGGGTGGCAATGAGTTAGAATCATCATGACAGTAACTTGAAGTAGTCCAATAAAGGAAGGGAATAAGGACAAAAGAGTTTCTCAATATTACTTAAAGAGAGTCTAACTCTGTCTTTGTTCACAGATGCCAGTCTAGGATTAACTTTCCCAAGACTATTTTGAAAGGACTGAATATGAAGCAAGGATGGTTAGAATGGATGCGAGGATTTTCAGGTGAGATAAGCACTGGAGACATTGAACAGTTATAATAAGAACACAGGTCAGAATTCTCTACATTTCTACCACTTAACTACTACTTCAGAAGTGGCCAGTTACTAGAAAAGAATAAGCCTTACTCATAGGATTTATATCAAACTATTCTTAGTGCATGGAGCCTAGATAAAATATTTCTTGCCTTCTACCATATTTTCTCCCACACATCCATCAGTTTGTTGCACTGTAGTGGCTTGTGTCTTGCTGTGATGCTGAAAGCTATGCTACTGATGTTTCAAATAGCAGCAGAACTACTCATAATGGACAGAGTTCAATGGAGCTTACTGACTAGGGGAGTAAATGATCCAATTCTGAGGGATTAGCCTTTGAAATCCTTGTGAAAAGCAGCAAAACATTGTCTGATATAGTGGAGATGAACTCCTTACGTTGGAAGATACTCAAAATATGACTGAGGAAGATCTACCTCCTCAAACTAGGTTCAATCTTAGTGATGTGGATGGAGCAAAGCTTTGGGGACCATCATTTGCTAATGGGCCAAGAATCAAAATGAAAAGAAATGGCTGAAAACATTTCATTAACAATGTGAGAACATGGAATATATGAAGTATGAATTAGGATAATTGGAAGTTTTCAAAATTAAATGGAATGCATAAAGATGAATATTCTTAAGTATTATGGGGTGAAATAG
>NW_006408529.1:20927339-20955573 GCF_000296735.1 Chrysochloris asiatica | reverse complement strand
TCTGGTATATTAAAAGCTCGTGAGTGGCTGTGTAAAGTGTAGCTATTGGTCTCTCCATATGCACAAGAAAGAGTGATGAGAATAGAAAATATTTGGAATAAATTAGTCCAATGGGCTAATAATGGAACATGTGGACATCAGTCTCTATGATTCTAAGACCAGAAGAACTAGATGGTGCCCATCTACCACTGCCAACAGCTCTGAAAGGGATCACATTCGAAGGTACCAGAGAGAGTGGCAGAATGTGTGGAATAAAACTCAAAATTATTAAAACCAAAAAGAAAAGTGGGGTTACTGGTCAGAAAGAGACTGGAGGAACCTGACACTATAGTCCTTGACCACCCTTCAGGTCTGGGAAAAAACTCACCCTCATGGCCCAGCTTTCAATATATAGGTATATAGGAAGAACAACAACACTAGCTACGTGTGCTCAGTATGAACGATAGAATAGTCAATCATTCCAAATCAAAGGAGCAACGTGTACTGAAAGACAAAGGTGTGAAGGGATGGGAAGGTGAGTGGAATGGAAATAGAAGCACACAGGGAGGAAGCAGGATAACTGTTGTTGAGTGGAGGGAGGGGACTGCAATCATTGAGATGAAACAAAGTATGATTTGTTGAATGTAAAACTGATGATCTTGTCTGTAAACCCTCACTCAATTCACAATAACACTTTTTTTAAAAAGATGCATTTATAATTAATGGTGATTAGAATGTGAATGTTAGAAACAAAGGATTGGTTGTTGGAAAATTGTTGTTGCTGTTAGGTGCCATCGAGTCAGTACTGACTCATAGGGATCCTATGCACAACAGAACGAAACACTGCCTGATCCTGGGCCAACCTCACAATTGTTGCCGTGCTAGAGCCCATTGATGCTGCCACTTTGCCAATCCATCTTGCTGGGAGTCGTCCTCTTCTTTTCTGACCCCCCCACCTTACCAAACGATATATCCTTCTCCAGAGACTGGTCCCTCCTGACAAGATACCCAAAGTATGAGAGATGAAATTTGGCCATCCTGGCCTCCAAGGAGCACTCTGGCTGCACTTCTTTCAACACAGATCTGTTTGTTCTTTTGGTAGCCCATGGCAAATAGACCTCAGTAAAAGAAATGGTGCTGGAGATCACAAGATAGGGTTTTATAAGAACTAAAACTTATTCATTGCAAATATCTTTTTTTCTGTAGCATAAATGGAAACTATACATGTGGACCTTAGTGGATTGACTCCTCAGGAATCAAATTGATTACACCTATAGGAAAAGAATGGAGCTCTAGTAGTGCAGTGGTTATGAGTTGGGCTGCTGACCTCAAGGTCAGCACTTCAAAACTATCAGCAGTTCCAAGGGAGAAAGATGAGGCGTTCTTCTCCCGTAAAGATTTACAGACTTGGAAACCCCATACAGTGTCACTATGGGTAGGTACCTACTCCATGGCACTTAACAACAACAACAACATGGGAAGAGAGGATAGAGAAGCTCCATATCACCAGCCAAAACAAGACGGAGGCAGGTGGTGGAACATCAATTGCTTATATGCAGTATTAATTGGCTGAAGCTGACTATGACCTTGAACATCTCCCATCTAAATTTAGAGACCATATCAAGAACAGATTTGATGCTTTACACACTGATGACCCAAGACCAGAAGAGTTGTGAGATAACATCAAGAACATCATAAAGGGAGAAAGCAAAAGGTCATTAAAAGGACAGGAAAGAAATAAAAGACCAAAGTAAATATCAGAAGAGAATCTGAAACCTGGCTTTTGAACTTAGAGAGGTTAAACCCAATGGAAGAAATAATTCAGTAAAAGAGTTTAACAGAACATTTCAAGGGGAAAATAGAGAAGAAAAATGTGCAAAGCCATGGACTTAGAAAACCAAATGAGGTGAACATACTCAGCAGTCCTCAAATTGAAATAAATGAAAAAAAAAAATCAAGTCTCAAGTTGTAATATGGAACACTGCAGGAAGTAGCAAAAGAAAATGGAAAGAATATACAGAGTTGCTGTACCAGAGGAATTGGTCAGTGTTCAGCCATTTCATTAAGTAACACATGATCAAGATAGTACTGAAGAAAAGGTCCAAACTGCACTGGAAATATTAGGGAAAATCTAGGATGCAGGAATGGACAGAATACCAATCGAAATGTTTCAACAAACTAAGGCAGCAATGGAAGCATTCACTAGTCTATGCCAAGAAATTTGGACGACAGCTATCTGGCCAATCCACTAGAAGAGATTCATATATGCTCCTATCAAAGAAAGGTAACCCAACAGAATATAGAAATTATCAAATAATATAATTTCACATACAAGAAAAATTTTGCTGAAGATAATGTAAAATTAGTTGCAGCAGTATACTGACAGAGAGTTGCTAGAAATAGACGCTGGATTCAGAAGAGGATGTGGAGGGAGAGATATCATTGTTGATGTCAGATGGATTGTGGCTGAAAGAAGAGAATAACAAATACATTGACTTGTGATTTATTGAGTATGCAAAGCCATGTGACTGTGTGGATCATAACAATCTATGGATAACATTGCAAAGAATGGGAATTCCAGAACACTTTATTATGTTTATGAGGAGTGGCTACATAGGCTAAGAGGTAATTAAATAGAACAAGTGGATACTGCATAGTTTTAAATCAGGAAAAGTGAGCACCAGGATTATATCCTTTCACCATACTTATTCAAGCTGTATGAAGAGCAAATAACTTGAGAAGCTGTACTATATGAAGAAGAATGCTGTGCCAGGATTGAAGGAAAGTTCTTTTAGAACATGTGATAATGGCAATGATACAACCTCACTTCCTAAAAGCAAAGAGGACTTGAATTACTTGCTAATGAAGATCAAAGAGTACAGCCATCAGTTTGGATTACAAATCAATATAAAGAAAATGTAAAATACTCCTCACAACTGGACCAGCAAACAAAACTATGAAAAATGGAGAAAAGATTGACATTGTTAAAGGATTTCATTTTACTTGGCTCCACAATCCATGCTCATGGAACCAGCAGTCAAAAACACAAAGGATATATTGTATTGAGTAAATATGTTTTACAAAACCTCTTTTAAATTGTTAAAGAGGAAAGATGTCCCTATGAGGACTAAGGTGAAACTGACCCAAGCCATCTAGTTTCAGTTGTCTTATATGCATTTGAAAGCTGCACAATATAATAAGGAAAACCATAGAAGAATTGATGTATTTGAGTTGTGGTGTTTGTGAAGAATATTGAAAGTATCATGGACTTTCAGAGAACAAACAAATCTTTGTTGGAAGAAGTACAGCCAGAATGCTCCTTTAAACTGAGCATAATGAGAGTGTCTCAGTGTACATTGGACATGTTAATTAGAAATGACCAATCCCTTGAAAAGGAATATTGTTCTTGGTAAATTAGTGTGCTAACAAAAATGAGGAAGACCCTTCCCCCCCAAGGAAATGGGTTGACAAGTTAGCTGCAGCAATGTAGGGTAAGCATTGTACTGCTAACTCAAACAAAACCTGAGAGTACAGTGCAGGACAAGCTAGTACTTCATTCTGTTGTACATAGGGTTGCTATTATTTGGAGAGGACTGGACAGCACCTAGAACAAACAATACCCTTTTCCCAGGAACTGTAAGTTTTGAGAAAATACTTTTGGTGTGATTTGGAACATTCCAATTATTTTCCTTGGCTAAATAGAGGTTTGAAAGCAGTTCTTCTCTGTTGCTCTCCACCATTTTTCCAGGCATGACACAGCTTTCTCCAATGCTTCAGTCCTCATCCATGAACTTACCACCCACCTGTTCACCTACCATCAATACAAACACACACACACAGACCATAATGAATGTAACAAATTCCATGTTGAGGTGTTCATGTTAAATCTTCCTTTATCCTTTTAACAATAAAAAGTGTTAGAATTAGATTTTACTAGAAATAATAGTTCTAATACACTGACTGTCCCAAGGTTAAGATCTGAAAGCTGCCATGAAAGCATTGGTGAAAACTAAGGGTCCAGAACTAGAAGGAATTCTAATTGAAGTATTTCCATAAATGGATGTAACGCTGGAGGTGGTCACTCATCTATGCCAATACATATAGAAGACAACTACTTTGCCAAACAATTGGAATAAATCCATATCTGTGTGCCCATTCCAAACAAAGCTGATCCAAAAGAATGCAGAAATTATCAAACAATATCATTAATATCACACTCAAGTTAAATTTTTCTGAAGATAGTTCAAAAGCCCTTGGAATAGTCCAGAAACTAATGCTGGATTCAGAAGAGATGTGGAATTAAGAACAATATTGTTGTCAGATAAATTTTAGCTGGAAACAGAGAATACCAGAAAGATGTTTCCCTGTGCTTCATTTACTATGTAAAGACATTCAACTGTGTGAATCATAACAAATGGTGAATAGCATTGTGGAGAATGGGAATTCCAGAACACGTAATTGTGCTCATGTGTAACTTGTAAATAGACCAAAAGGTAAACACAACAAGAGAATACTGCATGGTTGAAAATCAGGAAAGGTGAACTTCGAAGTTGTATCCTTTCACCATATCTAATCAAACTGTTTGCTGAGCAAATAATCTAAGAAGAATATGGCATCAGGATTGGAAGAAGACTCATTAACAACAACCTGTGATACACAGATGACGGCAACCTGTTTGCTGAAAACAAAGAGGCTTGGAAGCCTTTGTGAAGAAGAACAGAGATTGAACAGAAACAAAGAAAAATCCTCACAATTGGATCAACAAGCAACATCATAATAATAGAAAAGATTGACGTTATCAAGGATTTCATTTTATTTAGATCCACAATCACCATTTATGGAAGCAATACTCAAGAAATCAAATGGTGTATTGCATTGAGCAGTTTTGCTGCAAAAGACCTCTTTAAAGTGTTATGAACAAATTTGTGTTGGAGAAAGTACAGTCAGATGCTCCTTAGAACAAAGGAGCTTGAAACATTGGCAACTGCATTTTGGACATGCTATCTGAAGGCACCAGTCCCTGAAGAAGGCCAGCATGCTTGGAAAAGTAGAGGGTCAACAACAACAACAAAAATAAAGACCTTAAAGGAGATGGGTTGACACAGTGGCTACAATCATGTGCTCAAGCCTAGGAACAGTTATGAAGGTGGCACAGGACTGAGCAGTACATTGTTCTGTTGTACATAGGGTCACTATGAGTTGGAAGGGACTCAAAGGCATCTAACAATAACTTAATAACACAAGTTATAGTAAAAATCAAGATAATGATAAATTAAACAAGGTTGAAAGAGTCTTGGTGTGATGCTGTAGAGTAAGCATTGTACTGCTAACCAAAAGATCAGCAGTTAAAACTCACTAGCCACTCCTTGGAACATTATACATGGTAGCAATGAGTCAGAACCAACTTGACAGCACTTAACAAATAAGGTAGAAGATTTTTGTACTCATTTAATATATGGTTTTGTTGTTGTTGTTAAGTGCCATTGAGTCAGTTCTGACCCATAGCAACCCAATATAGGGTTTCTGAGGAGTGACTGGTGAGCTTGAACCACTGACCTTGCAGTTCAAATGGTTTTGCAGTAATATATGGTAGCACAATGAATTCAAATACTCTTACTTTTTGTTTCTCTTTATGAATAACTTCTATCCTGTGGGTTATTTCCTGGCTCAGGGTGACAGGTAGAACTCCTACCATTAAGTTCCCATTTAAGTCAGTCACAAGGGGGAGAAGGGTATGTCCAACTATACTTTTTATATGTTGTTGTTGTTAAGTGCCGTGGAGTCGGTTCCGACTCATAGCTACCCTACACAGGGTTTCCGAGGTATAAATCTTTACGGGAGCAGAACGCCTCATCTTTATCCCAAGGAACTGGGGTAGTTTCGAACTGCTGACCTTGCGGTTCACAGCCCGATTCGTAACCACTATGCTACCTGAGCACTTTTTTATATAAGTTACACAAAATGTTGACCTGTAGTCCTATTGACTAGAATATAATGACATATAACACGCTCTAAATATGTATCAGTAGGAGTTGGATTTTTTTTTTCCCCCTCACAGAGAATATAACCTTGGATGGGAAAACAGCCAGTCCTTATCTCACTGTGTCTCTAGATTTGAAGAGTGTGATTAACAAAGGCATCAAGCAGGATGTGGTGGATCACCAAGAACGGTTTGATTATCCTGCCGTCATGGGAACCCAGAACTTTACCTCTGGAATACATTATTGGGAGGTGACTGTGGGAGAGAATAATGAGTGGGAAATAGGAATTTGTAAGGCATCTATGGGTAGAAAGAATGCCTCATTCTCCAATAAGGATCTGTTTTTGTTGAAGTGTGTTTCACATGCTCAATCCTATATTTTGTGTAATCCCAACTCTTTAGTATTAGTTCCTTATTCAAAGCTTACTACAAAAAATGTGGGAATTTTACTCGATTATGATTTGGGAACTCTTTTATTCTATGATGCTATAAGAGACTGCCCCCTACTTTGTTTGCCAGTTTTACCATCAGGACCTCTGTGTCCTATCTTCTTTCCTTGTCCCCATACTGAAAATGGAGATCCTGTACCATTAACTATATGTCCAGTAAAAACACGGTTAAGGAAGAAAACTTCCTCTTCACCATCCTAAGAATTAGAGCTTTGGAGAAAGCTGATAGAATGATAGGTAAAATGTGGGTCTGGCTGCTGGTGCAAGATCAGGCTAAAGACCTCACTGAAAGGAAAAACAAACAAAAATACAAGTTATGTTCTCTCAAAATTCAAATGACTTAAATTTTAACTAATCATTAGCTACTATCTATAACTTTGAATAAGACATTGATGAAAGTAGCATAAATGTATTCTAATAGTAACTCTTGAAAGTATTGAATATTGAGACCAAGCATTTAAGTTGACATATATACTATTGGAAATTATACGAATATTAGAATTCAGCAATATTAAGTAAAGGATATTTACATGCACCTGACAGCAAACTAATATTAATATAGTCATATATAATTCATAGCTGTTTTCACCAATTTTATTCCCCCCTCACTCCCACCTAGAGATATGACGGTCTGAAATTGTTATTTGCAGATATTTCTTGGGAACATCATACTAAGAGAGGTTCCTTTTTCATTGTTTTTTTTTTTTTTGAAAAAAACAAGCAACACACACACAACACCTGAAGTGGTATGCTAAGTATCGACAGTAATACCCCATTCAAAAGACCAAGTCTTTGAAAAACGTAGACTTTTGCATCATGTATCTTGGGACAGCAAAAGCAGGCTGACATTTTACAAATACTCTAGGTTTAAAATGTTTGCTACAATAATTGTTTTATAAGATTGAGACTTTAGAAACTTTTTCTAAAGAGACAAATCCATCAAATTGTTATTACCAATTTTAAATGTATAACCTTCAGTTCTTTTCTGTAATTTGATATTTGTTTTCATTTTCTGGATTATTAGATATTTCAAAAGTTAATATTTAATGAATACCTGATTAAAGTTTAATATTCATTATTCATGGTGGTCCTGATGCTTTCTATCACTATGCTGCTTTAATTCTAGTATATTTCAACCTTTTCCTATTTCACTTTAACAAGGAAGGCAAACAGCAGTATTACTCCAGAATGCACCAATACTACTTACAACCTATGGCGGCTAAACTGAGATGTTGCAGGCAACAAGAATAATGTCATGTTTGGGGAAGAGGACTGAAAATCTAAATTGTATAATGAAGGTATTCTTCCATGTTGCATGAAGGTTATAGGACATTAAGCAGTAATATAAAAATTGAAAAATTATAGAAAATCTGTAAGTGTTCAGGAATATAATTTAAACCTTCAGTCTTTAGGCTAACCTTAAGAAAAAGTTTTTGTTTGCATATTATATTTAAACTAATAAAGGTAGATTTGGGGATAAACTCTACACATACTTTAAGAGAGGATGAATTGGATTTTCTTTTTTCCTCATGAACATCATTTCTGTTAATCCTTTTCTTCATTGAACTGGGACATGGCATTTGCATTAGTAGAGCACTTCTTTTTATTTTTAAGCTTTTATTGTAAATTGTGTAAGTTTACTGGGTAGATCGTCAGTTTTGCACTAAACCAATCTTATTTAGTTTCATTGCAACGATTACAATGCCCTCCATGTATCATTGTTTAACAGTATTTTCCTCTACGACCTTTTTTTTCCCCCTCTTTGATGTATACAAAACACACAGAAAATACATATTCATTTAAATGGCCGAAGGACACATTTTGGAAGCCAGCCTCCTGCCCTCCAGCACACAGCCTTTCTCATTCCATTGGTCTAGAGTCCTCAGCTGCATTATCTCTGTATGCAGAGATATGAAACAGAGGCGACTCTGTTTAGGATCCTAAACAGAGGTGTTACTGCTTCTCTGTTTAGGATCCCATGTTCCACTCATGCTCTTTCCTCTTGATTATCCTAAGGTTCTCTGTTTCCTGGAATGAAAGATTAACTACTGCCCCCTTTTCGTTACACATCTTCTACCTTTACAGTTGTGACAACAGTTTTAGTCATGACAACAAGTACTTACTATTGAATCAAGATTCCTATTCCCATCCTCCTCCATCACCTTTCACCAGACCCTTCTAGACAAGAGGAAAACTATTCAGTGGGGATTCTACCTTAACCCCCTCACTCTGAAACTAAGCACATTCTTAAAAACTTGTAAGTCAGTCACTTTGTGCCTTTATAACTCCCATTTTTGGTAGCCAATGTCTAAGTTGCCCTTCCCTGTGTACTGAGGGGTTAGGCTTGATCCTTGATAAGAAGATTCATTCCCTCTTGGTTGGAATTTCAAGCAATTACATCCATAAGCAAAGGTCAATTCATCAAATTGTAGCAATTTATACTTGCTTCCTGTATCAAACTTCTTTATGTTCCTCTATTAGAGTTCTGATCTGCAAGCCATCAAAGCAAGGCCAAATGGGTATTATCTGCTTGCAAGCCTCATTCCACTTCATATCAACTGGCTGCTTTACTCTTGGCTCTATTCCCCAGTGGCAGGGTCAGTGTCCATGGATTCAGGAGTTCCTAGTCTCCCCAAACTTCGGACCAACAGCCCTTCCTCTTCTCTTTCTTATCTCAATGTTGACAGGTGTCTATTGAACATGATCAAACTCAGCCCATGTCTTTATTGCTGACTTTCCCCCACTTCCACTCACACGTAGGCCAAGATAGTCACCAATGAGTTTACAAGCCTGCTTGTGTGTTCTTTGAGTTTCAGTTGGAAGGGGGTTTTTCCTGATGGGCTGACTTTTCTCGCCTTGTTGACTCCTACGTGAACAGTTTCCTTGTTTTTGTAACAGCCAAACAGTCTGCTGTTTTGGGGTGGGTTTTTTTATTTTTTCCTGCTGGTCTTTCTTTCAAGACATATCTTCTGTTCCTCTAGCTGCTCCAGGTTGGTCTGCATGTCCTTTCAAGTGGGAATGTCCCACCTCAGAAGGTTCTGGATGAGACTCAAGATTCCACCTAAGGCCCCATACTCTACAAGGTTTAACAAAAAACCTATTTCACTGGGCAAATTCTAGTACCCTCTTTAGCTATTCCAATCAGTTATAGGCTGAAGATGGGCTTACAAGCTTTCTGTAATCATATTTTCCAATATGATCACACTTAAATGTCCATTTTATAATAGCAGGCAAAGGGAAGCAATATCCAGAAGACAATCAAGCACCTTAACATTATTTCCCCTCTTTTACCCGTTCAGACTATGACTTGATCCCTAAATCACAGAGCCCTGTTGTTCCAAGGTTGAGTATACATCACTATTTACCTCTGTCCCATTTAGCCCATGCAAACCTGCTTAAGTCTTCCCCTATCTTCCTTGTTCTTCTGCTCCCCACTTCTGTGTCTTGCCCTCCCTTTCCTTATATATTGTCCTCCCCATCACCTGAGCTATGATGTGTCTATACCCTAACCTGTGCCTTACTATCCCCTTGGAGAATTTGTATTTTAGTATTTTTCTTAAGCTTTTACAACAATGGTCTTATGCAATATTTGTCCTTTTGTGACTAATTTCACTCAGCACAGTGTCCTCAAGATTCGTGCATGTTATGAGGTGTTTTGCTGCTTCATTGTTATTCTTCAAGTTAAAATAGTATTCCATTGTATGTACGTACCAAAGTTGTTTATCCATTCTTCCATTAATGGGCACTTGGACTGTCTCCATCTTTTTGCTGTTGTGAATAATACTGCAATATACATTCTAGTGCATATATCTATTCATGTTCTGGCTCGTTTTCTTGTGGATATATACCAATTGCTGGATCATAAGCTATTTCTATTTCCAACTATCTGAGGAAGCACCATAATGTTTTCCAGAGTGGTTGAACAATTTTCCATTGCCACCAGCAATGTAGGAGTGCCCCAGTCTCTCCACACCTCTGCCTCTGCTTTTATGAACTTTGCTGTTATTATTGGTGTAAGATGATATCTCATTGTTGTTTTGATTTGCATCTCTCTAATGGAGAAAGAGAAGGCGTTCTGCTTCCGTAAAGATTTACAGCCTCGGAAATCCTGTGCAGGGTCACTATGAGTTGGAACTGACTCTACGGTTCCACACTTAACAACAACAATAGTTAATGGTGAGGTGCTGTGGGTTGATGTGCCAGACTGCAAAACAATTTGAACTGCTAGGTCGGCAGTTCAAGGTCACCAGCTGCTCCTCATAAACCCTACACTAGGGTTGCTATGGGTCGGTATCAACTTGATGGCACTTAACAACAACAAATGGTTAATGATCGTGAACAGTTCTTCGTATGTTTGTTGACTGTCCGAATGTCTTCCTCGGTGAAGTGTCTGTTCATACCCTATGCCTGTTTTAAAATTCAGTTATTTGTCTTTTTCTAGTAGATGTGTTGTAGTTTCCTATAGATTTTAGAGCTTAGTCCCTTGTCTGATATGTTGCTGCAAAAATGTTTTCACATTCTGTGGGCTCCATTTTTACTCTTGATGAAATCTTTTGATGCACATAAGTTTCCAGTTTTTAGGATGTCCCAGTCATCTGTTTTATCTTTTGATTGTGCGAATTTTGCAATGTTTGGTATTCTGTGTGTGGCCTGTATTAGAGCCCTTAAACTTGTCCCTATTTTTTTATTGATGACTTTTACAGTTCTGGGATTTACATTTAGGTCTTTCATCCATGTTGAGTAAGTTTTTGTCTATGGTGTTAGATAAAAGTCTTGTTTCATTCTTTTGCATATTGATTTCCAGTTTTGCCAGCCACATCTGCTAAAGAGACCAATTCCTTCACACTCGATGCATTTTGGTTGTTTGCCCAAAATCAATTGGCTGTATGTGGTTGTATTAATTTCTAGGTTCTTAATTCTGTCCCATTGATCTATATAGCTTTCATTGTACAAATACCAGGTTACATTGACCACTGTAGACATGTAGTTAATTTTGAAATCAGGGAGTGAGAGGCCTCCAACTTTGTTCTTCTTCTTAAGCAGTTCTTTGCATAGCTGAGGACTTTGCATCTCTTTAAAGAATGTTGTTGGAATCTGGATTGGAATTGCGTTTTACCTGTAGATTGCTTTGGGTAGTATTGACATTTTCACAATGTCAGGTCCTCCTGTTCAAGAGCATGTTACATTCTTCCATTTTTGTAAATTTCTTTTGGCTTCTTGTAGTAGTGTTTTGTAATTTCTTTGTACAGGCCTTTTGTTTTTCTGGTTAGATTTATTCCTAAATATTTCATCCTTTGGGTGGCTATTTTAAATGGTATTGCTTTCCTACTTTCCTTTTCAGCTCTGCCATTGTTAGTATAGAAGAATCTGACTGGTTTTTATATGTTTATCTTGTGACCTACCACTTTGCTGAATCTTCCAGTGAAGTCCAGTAGTTTTTTTGCTGAGTCTTTGGGGTTTTCTATGTATAGGATCATATCATCTGCAAATAGAGTTTTACTCCTCTTTGCCAATTTGGATGCCTTTAATTTCCCTATCTTGCCTTATAGCTCTGGCTAAGAGTCTCAACAAAATATTGAACATGAGGGGTGGCATCCTTTCCTGTTTCTTGTTTGCAAAGGGAAAGCCTTCAGTTTCTCTGTATTGAAAGTGATGTTGGCTGTTGGTTTTGTATATGTGCCTTTAATTATGTTGAGAAATGGCCCTTCAATTCCTACTTTGTTGAGTGTTTATATTAGGAATTGATGTTAGATTTGTTTAAATGTCTTTTCTTTGTCAATCAATATGATCAGGTGGCTCTTTTCCTTTTTTAATTTATGTGGTGGATTACATTGATTGTTTTTTTCTAATATTGAACCATCCTTGCATCCCTGATATGAATCCCACTTAGTCATGATGTACTATTTTTTTGATATGTTGTTGAATGCTATTGGCTAGGATTTTGTTGAGACTTTCTACATATATGTTCATGAAGTATATTGCTTTATAATTTTTTATTTATTTATTTTTTTAGTGATGTCCTTCCCTGGTTTTGGTATGAGGATTATGCTTACTTCATAAAATGTATTAGGAAGTTTTCCATCCTTTTCTATATTCTGGAATAGTTTGAGTAGAATTGGTGACAGCTCTATTCTGATTGTTTGGTAAAATTCACCAGTGAAGCCATCGGGGCCTGGACTTTTTTTGGTTGGGAGTTTTTTGATGACCTGATCAATTTCTTATTTTGTTATACATCTGTTCAAGTTTTCTGCTTCACTAGGTGTCAGTTTAGATAGGTCATGTTTCTCTAAAACTGTATCCATGTCCTCTAGATTTTCAAATTTGTTGGAATAAGTAGATCACTTCTTGAAATCACCATACACTGTGTTCTACAAGACTTAGCATCTTGATTTTGTAAAATATTTTTTAATGCTTAAGTTTTTCTATTTGAATTAATATTACAGACATAATGATCATGGTCAAGTTTATTTATAAAGCTGCTTTTTCTCTTGGATAATCCCTTATATACTTTGATGCCAGCTTTCTTTCAGCAGATACACTGCCAGGTCCTGAAAGTTATTATAATCACCGGATGATCTTAACACATAGAAAACACTTCTTGATTCCTTTTTTAGCATAAAGTCATAAAGATGAACTAGATGCATATGCTCAAATGATAGTGAGCAGCAAGTAGGATGTTAATATCTTGATGATGTAGGTTTATTATTGAATTGAACTCTCCTAGAGTAGAAAAAAGAAAACAACAATTTTTTCTTTCCTGTGTGAAGATTTGTTGTTAAGTGCCATTGAGTCAGTTCCAACTCATAGCGACACTGTATAGGGTTTCTAAGGAGCAGTTGGTGGGTTTGAACTGCCAACATTTCTGTAAGCAGTCTAGTGCTTATTCTATAGGCATGGTTAATATATAGAAACCAGTGATCTACATATTTTAGGATAAACATCAATAATAAAAGCTGAATATGTACCTCATTGACTCTGTAGGATAAGCACTGTATTGCGAACCACATGGTTGGGGGTTCGAGTCCATAAGGTACTCTGTGGGAGAAAGATGAGCTTTTCTTCTCCCATAAAGATTTACAGGAGCTATGAGTCATTATTAAGGGTCACTCTCAGTCGGAACTGACACAGCAACAATTAGCAACTATAACATGTACCTCAGTACCAATTATACTAATATAATTACCATGTTATTGGTATGTGTTTTATTGAACTCTTTATTTTCCACAACCCAATAACTTGCCTGTACTACCTCTGTCATCTCTTCAGGTCACACTCTTGCTTTTATTTGGAAAATCAATGTCCTAGACACAGCTTTAAAAGACTAACTCTAGATAAGTGATAGACAATAAAGAAACTCACTTAAAGAGAAGTTTCCTTGGCTGAAATTTTTCAGGAAGCAGAACACTGTCCTCCTTAAGAGAAACTGATAAGTAAACTAAAATCACCAACCTTTAGGTTAGCATTCAAACACTTGTCTTTATTTAGCCAGTAGAACTCCTTTTCTCTTAGAGTTGTGGAAGATAAATCAGTGAAATCAAAGCTCCTTTGTTAATATAATAGAGATACATATTGGAGGAAAGGATCAGAGAGAAGCTGATTGTTCCTGATGAAGAATATCAGTGAAGCTGATCTTGAGCCACCAACACCCTCTGCTCCTTTCTAAAGATGAGAAAAGGCAGTGGTTGATTGCAGTAGACATTTCTAAGATGATCAGTCATGTTCATCCTACTCAAAATGTGAACGTATGCTGTGTTGGGACTGGAGTGAGGGGGCTTTGATAAGTTCATGAAACAAACCATGAGAACCAAGATTCCTAATTCTGTTAATTCTAGAATTTATGTAAAAATCTAACATTTTAAAATGAACCGTGTTCCCTGTAATGTTGTGATACAAGTCCTATAAATGCATCTGATGATGAATTGTCACACACATTTGAAGCATTTTTAATTAATTAAAATGATCTAATATTTGGTTGACATTTCATAGGGGTGAGGAAATATAGTAAGAAGTATGGTGAAATTTTGGAGGGGGAGTGAGCCCCCAGTGAGTCAGAACTGCCTCTAAGGCACTTAACAACAACAAAAGCTAAGACAGGCTTTAAAAGATCCCAAGACCTGAGAAATTTGCTTCATGTTTTCCTTTGGATTCAGATAGGCTGAAGAAAGTTTTCTATCATAATGAATAAAATCATTTGAGTTATGAGTTTCTCAGAAGCTAGTGAGAATAAATGATATTAACTGACAAAATCTTCCCCAAAATTGGGCTACATTTAAGGCTTAGAGAAAGAGCAGGAGTAGGTAGTATAAAATAAAAGAATAAAAAAAGGGTACAAGCTCCCCTGGCTGAGGAGGGGCGGGGCACACAAAAATGCACGTAGTATATTTGAAGAAAACTGGGGAATTAGGATTTGGAAGAGGAAAGCCTGTGTGGAATATTGGTTTCAGATAATGGAAAAGGATGTACTTCAGTTCTATTGTTGTTGTTGTTGTTAAGTACCATGGAGTCGGTTCTGACTCATAGTGACCCTGCACACGGTTTCCGAGGCTGTAAATCTTTACGGGAGCAGAACGCCTCATCTTTCTCCCGCAGAGCCACTGGTAGTTTCGAACTGCCAACCTTGAGGTTAGCAGCCCGATTCGTAACCACTACACTATTCAATTCTATAGGGTACAATAAGTTTTAGAAGATCAGATAACTATGTAGAAGAATTTTCTTATTGTGTTGTTAGTAAAAAGAAAGGAGGAAAACAAAATCACATTTGATTAGCAGGGAATTAGCTGATGTGATAGAGACATTTCATTTTAACTATAAATTTTGGGAAGCTGTAAAGATTTCCTCTTCACTGAGGCCAAATATGAACTATCTGAAACTGTCCCCTGACCTCCCATCCATAACAATTCCTCATTCAGCTAATCAAGTCATTCCAACTCTTGATTTTCTATCTGCAAATAACACAATGATCATTTCTTTCAGCAAAAGTTCTTGAAACTGATATCTATCAGGCATTATTCTCTTGTGACAATGTTTTTAACAGCCTAAAACAAAATGGTATGACTGAGTAGAAAGCATAATATGATTCTTGGGTAATGGATTGCAGAAGGCTTTTCCTATAAAATTATTCAAATACATATGAGCTTCATTTAAAAATTCATATCTATTAAAGGGTAGGACTCCTGGCGTGGCACTGTAGGATTAGCATTGGGAACTACAAGGTTGGCAGTTCAGACCCACCAGCTGCTCCTTAGAAACCCTATACAGGGTCACTGTGAGTCTGAACTGACTCTTTAACAATATTAAAGGATTACTGTGTGTTAGGAAACATAAGACCTATACAGTGTTCACTATGAGTCTGAACCAACACTCAACAAATTTAAAAGATAACTTTGTGGTAGGAACTATGAAAAGTTTGGGTGATAAAATGAACTAAATAATTCACCGATCTAAAGAAAAATAGATGTATGGACAAGATCAAGCTATTGAACAGTTGCAGAGAGTTCATTAGAAATGTAAATGATTAAACCCCGCCCCAAATCCACTGAATCTGAGTATTTAGAGGTAAAACCCAGAAGTGTGTTTTTCAATCAATTTGGGTGATTCTTATTCTCACTGAAGTGTGATAACCACTGAGATTTTTTCATAGGAATCTGATTTAAAACTCCTCACAGATGCTTGTCTGATGGTGAGGAAGAGGGCCTGAGGAAGTAACAGCCCTTCAGTCCAGCTGTTTTCGCTAAAGGATTACAAAGAAAGTAGGTGAGCTGTTTTCTGAAAATTCATTTCTTTAATCATGTGTTTTCTTTAAATGCCTAAGCTAGAAGACAAAGCAAAGCAAAAACAGGAAAAACGAGATGAGGTTAAATATGAATTTAGTACATAAACAACATGAAGAAGAAACAAATTATTCTCCAGTGATCCTTTTCCTTGATTTCTGTGAATATATTTAATCTGTAGTCTCTCTATTCTTCTGATGTCTTTTAAACTTTTCTGTTGACTCGCAGTAAAACATTTTTTTTTTTTTAACAAATATTTATTTAACACCTCGTGTGTCAGATGTAGACACAGATGGAATATGCAGGGTACAAGTAAATGTGTTCATCGAAGGATAAAGTCAGTTATAAATAAAAGAACATGTGAAATTAGTGGTAGGGAGAGGTACAGATCTCAGAGAACCTGGTTATCCATTTGGATTTTATTCTAAGTGCAACAGAGCATTACTAGCAACTTGATTTTGATTTTAAAATAATTATTTCAGTGTTGAGGAGTAAGAGGAGGGAAGTTATAGGAACATAAACTAGGAAAACAATAGCATGATAAAATTATAGTGGCTTAAACTATGCTTCTAAATGAATAAATTTGTATGAATGTTTAGAGTAAGAAAGGTATCCAGTTGAAATCCTGGGTAGTGTTTTAGATAAGATAATTTTTGGTGCTTCTTAGGCATTTCATTGCAAATGAGTTGAGATCTCTGCATCCTGTTGAAGTTTTAAAGTAGAGAATGGCACTTGCCTTAACCTTTAGAAATGAATCAGGTTACCTACTGAGGGAGTAAAATCAGAATCAGAGGCCAGAATTAACACTGAAAATTTACAGATTCAAGAGGATGTGGAATAGAAAAAGAATATTGAGGAACAGACCAGAAAAGTAGTAGTAATACCACCTATGTTGTTGATCAGTGTCTTTTAGTCAGCTCCTAGTGACCCTGTATAGTTTCTGAGGAGCAGCTGGTGGATTGAACAGCCAACCTTGCAGTTCAAACTGACCTGGCAGTCCAATGCTTATCCTGTAACACTATACCACAGGACTCCAAATCAGACATGGTGGTGGTGGTGGTTATGTGCCGTGGAGTTCTTTCCAACTCATAATGACCCTGTAGAGGGTGTTTCCAAGGTTGTACATCTTTATGGGAGCAGAAAGCCTTATCTTTCTCCCACAGTACGGCTGATAGTTTTGAACTGCTGAACTTGAGGTTAGCAGCACAACTCATAACCACTTCGCTACCAGAGCTCCTTCCAAATCAGCCACTGGTGTTAAGTGCCGTATAGTGTTTCCGAGGAGTGGCTGGTGAGCTTGAACCACCAACCTTGTGGTTCAAAATGACTTTGCAGTTCAGCATATTAATCCACAGCACCACACCAGGACTCTTCCAAATCAGCCATTTGTTGTTGTTGTTAAGTGCTTTTGAGTCGGTTCCGACCCATAGCAACCCTGTAAAGGGTTTCCGAGGAGCAATAGGATCTTGATAATCAAGAGAAGAAAACAATATAGGAGGAAAGGAATGGTCACTATCTTAGTTGTTGCTGAGAGCTCAAACCAGGCCACTGAGTTTATTCCTTTTGTTAGTGGATTTGTTTTTCAGTGGGGTAGTTAAGAATTTGTTCAGGGATGCAAGACAAGGGAAGCCACAAAGGAGCTGGAATACCCAAGTAGTAAAAAGAACTGGAGCAAATTCAAAAGTCTTACTACAAAGAGACAAATAGAGAGAAAACGCTTGCCATTTATATGACAAGGGGTTAACATTTAAAATGTGAATAAATGTTTTTTGAAATTGAGAAGAAAAATGGCAAAATACTTGATGGCTTAATTGGTCAAACATACATATGGCTCCTAGTATCTGCAAAAAGCTTAGATATACATAATATACAGAGATTTGTGGAATAATTTAATTTAAAAATTAATAGAATTTTTCTGTGAACTTTTTGAAACCCCCTTATCTCTTATCAACCAACAGGGCAAAGTTCAAAAGTTTAATAGTTTTCTTAAACATTTTTTTAAGTATAAAATTGTAAATTCATCTAAATTTTGAGATAACAATCTACTTTTAGTGATTCTCAACTTTTTTGTCTCAGGACTTCTTTACACTCAAAGTAATGAAGATTTCATGTAAGCTTTGGCTTGTGTTTCATAGCTGAAAAAAATCATTGAGAAAAATGACACAGATTTACTACAGTCTTTCAAATCTCTTTAGTTAATGGTTTATCAGAAGACAGGTAGTTTTTAGCACCTGTTTGGGCATCTGGTTTATTGCAGTGTGAGGGAGCTTCAAAAAGTTCTTGGAGAAAATTCCATTATCCTTTAATTCTGTTTTCCCACGAGGTTTTCAAAGCCCCCTTTATAAATGTTTTTCACAACATATGTCATACATATGTTGCATATTCAATACATCATGAATATGAAGAATATCTAACACTACCAGTAGTTGGAAAAGCTTCTAATAATTTTTTTTCAGATAACTGATTTTTTCCCCAGAAATTATGAATGAACATTCTATATTTTATTACATTAAAATATGTTGGTCTATCCTATACTTTGAATCCAACTTCTTCATATCATGTGCTGGTTATTTGGGAAAAAATGGTTCATTGAGTTTATAGATCTTATAAATGTTGGCACATTTCATTATACAGTTTTGTTTTTTTTTTACAAATTATATTTGTTAATATCATCACCAGTCTCACAGAAAAAGAACAAGTATTGGAAAGCTGTCAATATTAAACAGTAGTGAACACAAGTTTTTCAAAATTTTAGTTTTTGTTTAAAAGCTCAAGTTCTATCATTAGCAACTAATACTCTCAGATGTTTTCCTTGAAGTGACAGAGTCACTTTGATAATTTTTGAGAAAATACCTTTCAAATTGCCAAGTCTGAAAACCACTGTTTGTCAGACTTGTTTTTTCAACAATGTATGAAATAAAGTGGCTACGGCAGCTTGTAACTCAGTAACAGATTTACTGTTGTTTGAGATAGCTATTGCATAAGGGGGTTTCAGAAAGTTGTGGAAGATTCCATTACTTTCAATACTATGTTTTCAAAGAAAATTTGAAGCCCCTTCTATTTCCATATTCAAATTAATTTATATTTTCTAGAATATTAATATTAGTAAATAAATATGTATATTAAATAAATCCTGTGTAGAATAAATATCTAATAAATATTGAGGTTTAATATTTTAATACTTCATCAAGACATAGACTATTCTTAAGGAAAACAAACTTTCTTTTTTCTTTAAACTGGGAGTATGCAAGTAGATAGTGAAAACTATAATGAATGACTGGTTGGTGGTTCCTACTCATAGGGGTCTAGTATAGGGTTTCGGAGGCTATAAATGTTTATGGAAGCAGAATGCCTCATCTTTTTTCCAAAGAGCGGCTGGTAGTTCCAAACTGCTGACCTTTGGTGCCACTAACTTTAATAACTAAACTCTAATAGTTTAATCCATCATTAAATATTAACACACTGAAAAAGGAAAGTCAAGTCTTGGAACAAATACTTTACAAATTGTTGCTTTATTAAGATGTATATCATCAAAATACAAAAACAACCTATATACAAGATTAATCAACTTTAAAATTATGAAAATGTGTGCACAATTAAAAAGGAAAGGAAAACGGAAAGTAAGAAAATCTAGTGATGACAAACAATTCAGGTGAGAATGAGGAGATGAGGGATGTGGAAGAATCCGTAAATTCAGAAAACAACATTTTGAGGTTCTGAAACACATCAGGCCTGTTAATTTCAGGCGACATTGTCAAAAGTGCTGGTTAAGGAGCGAGTGTCAGTGGAGCAAATGTTAAAACAATAGAGGGTTTTGAGAAATAACTACTCAACGTTAAAGTGTCACTGAACAAGATTGGACAAGAAAACTGTTACATAAGGCATTTCTCCGTTGGGGAAGAGTGTCCAAAATTCAAATTCATAATGTATTTTACGAATATACAGCAATTAAACTAATATTTGTTTTAGAAAAGGTAGATTTGTTGCTCAAAGATAATAAAATAATCTATTGGACACAGAAATGGAAATGGCGGAGTTTTACAGATCTCATAGTTTCCCCAAATAAAACAACCAACTAATTGGACAATACAATGCCCAGTTTTCCTTTCTAGTATTCCGAAGTGTTTTCATTTGTTGTTCTTCTGTTTTAATGAGAAAAGCCAGGAAGATGGAGCAAAATTTCAGGAGACTCTCAAGGGAGGAAGCCAGTACCTACTTAATTTTGGAGCCCAATGCACTGCTCCTTTAAGGAATCACCAAAAAGTCCTTCTCTTTCTTCTTAATGCAAGTACCCGGAAGATAAGTGCCGCCTTAAAAGTTACGCCTCTTTGACCCGGAAGTTTCTCTAACTTTTAGCTCAGTGCCTTCCTTCCGCGTCATTTTCTTTAACTTGCTGGTAAGTGCTGTGCTGTGCGGTCGCTTGTAATTCATTTTCAATTTATGATGTAAAATTGTCTGAAAACTTGACCATAACTCTTTTCATCTCTTATGCATGCATGTCTGCCAAATATTTCGTCTGATTTGAGGAGCTCAGAACTTTTTCTTTGGTTTTTGACTGTAGACCGAGCAGTTGCCACGTGAGTCCCTCAAGAGAGTCGGATCTAGAACATCGAGAAAGCCCTTCGATCTTTTTCTGTTCAGGGTGCCGAGGAGTACTCCACATCAGAACCAAACCAAGCGATATCTGCCAGAATGTTCCAAAGGTTCACTCCAGATTTGCGGCAAAAAATCCCAGACTACTACTGTGAGAAACACCTGGAACCACGACTATTCTGTGATGATGATCAAATCGCTCTGTGTGTCAAGTGCACCCCGATCGAGGAGCACAAGCACCATATGGTGTATGGACTGGAAGAGACCGCTGAGAATTACAGGGTAAGCTTCATGCAGATTCTAGAACACTCTGGCACTCTGGCCACCTCTAATTTATTGATTATTAAGATACTTATCTTTTGTTCCCCTTGGATCATTCTCTTTGGTTAGTTTACCCAAGTATGCGAGACACTATTTTTAACCCTTCCGATTTAAGGCATAAAAAACTTGTGGTGGTGGTGGTTTTATGCCGTGGAGTCGGTTCCGACTCATCGAGACCCTGTAGAAGGTTTCCGAAGATGTAAATCTTTACGGGAGCAGAAAGCCTCATCTTTTTCCTGTGGAGCGGCTGGTAGTTTCCAACTCGTAATCACGCTACCAGCGGCCTTCCGGGGAAGTGCCTGAGTGTCTCAAATGGCGATTGCTGCGCTAACAGTTGAAAGGCTGCTGGTTTTAACCCATCCAGAAGCATTGAAAACCAACTCAGAGACGTGTTGGAAGACAGACCTGGCTGTATGCTTCTGAAAAATCCTAGCAATGAAAACCCTGTAAAGGGTACTTTTGCTCCACATATATGGGGTCACCATGAATTAGAATAAATTGTTAGGCAACTAGTCCACAACTGGTTTGTTGGGGGTTCTTGGGGCCTTAGACATGGTTGTCTAAGGTCAAGAATCTGGCTTTAAAACAGTAATGCATTTATTTGGGATTCTGTGCTATATTTCTTTGCAGAATTTATTAGAAGAGATATTGAACATGCTTCGGAAGAAACTTGAAACTGCTCGAAGCATGTTCGCTGAGGAACAAGAAAGAATGGTGATGGTTCAGGTCAGTGCTTAACTTGAAACTTGGGTCGGAAATTATCAGTCATGTCAGATAGCAAATAATGTAAGCAAAATCAAAGACGAAATGGCAAGCTTTTTGAAATATTTGAAACCTATAGAACAGAAAGGTACTAATTTTTTAGGGTATTAAGAGCTTATAAGCCCATTAGAAAAGGACAGAAACTCAATAGAAAAATGATCAAAGAAATGAGAGTTCACATAAAGGAAACTGCAAATCTGGTTTTTAAATACAAAAGATCTTGAGTTTTTAACTCTTGATAAGTTTGTTGTTATTAAAGTGCCAAGGAGTTGGTTCCAATTCATAGCAACCCTGTATAGGGTTTCCAAGTAGCAGCTGGTGGTTTTGAATGTGGTTGGTGTTCCAGTGCTTATCCTACAGCGCCATACCAGGACTCCACAGCAGGACTTTTGCTTGTGGCAAGAGAAATACAAATTAAAAATATTAAATTGTTAGTGTGATGGCATTTGCAGCCTTGATTTTCAAAGATCACAGGACTGACAACATAATTTGTAACAATGACTTAGAAAAATTAGCAACGCATATATGTTAGGGTGACATAAAAATTGTGAAAGCTCTGTAAAGGGAAATTTGAAAATTGCTTTTCGAATTGAGTGTCCCACTATCCATCTACTTTTCTTATTATAAGATTATCTTGATGCTTTGGCTGATCTTAACTCCAAAATTCTCTCTGTCCTGTGGGTTTATGCCTTATATTTTCTTACTTTATATTTCTTGTCTCCTCATTGGAGTTAGAGATGGAAAGAAGATAAATATTTGTGGTCAGTCAGTCATGTTTAACCTCAAGTCTATCATATCTATATCTATGATGAAGGAAGAGGAACAGAATTTTAAAGCGATGATTGAGTCAGAATATAGGATGAGGTTCCGGTTGTTGAATGAAGAAAATCTCCTGAGACGGCAAGGGTGCTTACTCAACTTTCAGATGAAAGACGCCAATGTGAATCAACTTAGCAGGATTGCCACAGAACTAGAGGAAAAGTCCATAGAAGCAGTCCAGGTAAGATTTTAGAAACCACTTCCACACAATATCTGACAAGTGAGAAAAAGTTGAGCCAAACATTATGCCAGTTTCAGAATAAGACATACTATAACAATCACAGATGTATTAAAATAATGTTTATAACTGCACAACAGTTCTATTTCTGAGCATTTATCTTGCAAATATACTTGCAAGATAAAAAACACATAGATAATGAACACTATAAAACTAAGTTTCCATGTAGAGATAATGTAACATTGTAAAACTAAGTTTCATGGTTCAAAGATAGTCTTTGAAACAAGATTGATGGAATGCCCATCTGTGTTCTGAAGCTTGTGAACTTGGACAAGTTGCCTTGGCCCTTGTTGTCTTAGAAAAAAAGACTTCTGACTCACTTTCCTTAATTGTAAAATAGGGATAATAGCGGCACCTAGTTCACCATATTGTATGAGTTGTATTAAGTAGTATTTTATACATATTAAGTGCCCCATATGTATGAGATATTACTTTATTGATAGATTAGATATAACCTGTAACCATTAATATGGAACTAATGACATGTGTTACTTATAATAAGATTAATACTTACAAAGGGATATTTGTAATAAGATTAATACTTAGAAAGGACAACATGGCTCTATGTGTATGGATAAGAAATATTTTCCCCAAAATATCATTTACTAATAACTAAATTTTCAGATACAATGTGGCATCACTTATAATTTTGTAAGAAGAAAAAGAAGGTGTATGAATGTTTCATGTGCCTAGGTAGAGTATCTTTGGAAGGTGAAAAGAAAATTGCTGTCTGTGACGTGCCTATCATTTAATTATTTGTTGTTGCTAGTTGCCATTGAGTTATTTAGTTATTAATCATTGACTGATTGAGTTGAATTTATAATTATAATTAATTTTAACTTTAATTAATCTTAACTTAATGAAAGAAATAGAATTTCTGAGTAAAATGCCACAACAAAAAATAGTGTGATTTGCTTGAGATATGTATTATTTTTATCAGCTTGTTTTATGTTCATATCAACATAAGATATATTAAGTGTTAAAAAATCAAATTTCTATTCAGATGTGTTATGCTTGACATAGAAATATTGTGTTGTTGTTGTTGTTAGGCACCACTGAGTTGGTTCTCATAGTGACCCTATGCACAACAGAATGAAGTATTTCTTGGTCCTATGACATCCTCACATTTGTTGTTACGTATGAGCCTATTGCAACTGCCACTGAGCCAGTCTATCTCAGGGGGTATCTTCCTCTGTTTATGCTCACCCTAAGTTTTACCAAATATGATGTCCTTTTCCAAGGACTGGTCTCTCTTGGTAACATGTCTGAAGAATGAGAGACAAACTCTTACCATCCTGGCTTCTAAGAAGCGTTCTTACTGTACTTCTTCCTAGAGATTTGTTTGTTCGCCTCACAGCCCATGGTACTTTTAATATTCTTCTCCAACACAATAACTCAAATGCATCCCACAGTCCTCCTTATTCATTGTCCCAACTTTCACATGCATATAAGGCTTTTGAAAATAACATAGTTTGGGTCAGGTGGACCTTAGCCCTCAAACTGACATCTTGGCTCTTGAACACTTTAAAGTCTTGTGCAGAGACTAGCCTAATGCAATAACATCGTCTGATTTCTTGACTGCTCTTTCCATGAGTGTTTATGGTAGACCAAAGCAAAATGAAGTCTTTGATGACAATTTCTATCTTTTATCCATTTATCATGATATTATTTATTGGTCCAGTGGTGAAGATTATTTTAAGTCGTCTTTACTTTCAGCAAGCAAGGTTGTAACATCTGCGTATCACAGGTTGTTAATGAGTCTTCCTCAAATCTTGAGGCAACGTAAAACATAAAGTCCAGCTTCTCAGATTATTTGTTTAGCATACAGATTGAGTGTTGTTGTTAAGTACCCTCAAGTTGGTTCCGACTCATAGGGACCGTGTATATGGTTTCCAAGGGACAGCTGATGGGTTTTAACCACCAACATTGGGTTAGCAGTCCAGTAGTTATCCTATAGTGCCATACCAGTATGGTGAAAGAATATAACCATAGTGTACACTTTTCCTGATTTTAAACCTTTCAATATTATTTAGTTCTGTTCAAATGACTGTCTTGGTCTATGTACAGGTTCTTCATGAGCACAGTTAAGTGTTCTGGAGTACCCATTATTCCTAAGTAAATCTGTTTTTGGGGTAACAAATACTTGGCTTTAAAAGAGATGGTTAGATTAGAGAATAAGAGAAATTAGCAGTTGTTAAATAGTAATCAGGAGATTTTTTTTCCCCACAGAGACTGAATAATTTGGCTAGACAAAACATGCGTAAACTGAAGGAGAGTGAAGGCTGGCTTTTTGAACAGATCTGCAGCCTACAAGCACTCACTGCAGAACTCGAGAAGAAATGTGAACAGCCGACATTAGCACTGCTCCAGGTAAGACCGTAACAGGTTGCAATTCAGGTTTTGAAACACTCTGGTTATAGTTCTTTGATTGAGAAAGCCTCTTCTCAGCCATGCCCACAGGCAGGCTTTTTTCTGACCCTTGGCCCTTAGTCTCTCAAGTTACTTGGACTGGCGTGGCCTCTATCATTCTTGTGCAAGAGTTACAAAACTCTTTGGTTCTACCAACAAGTCCTTGGAGCAAACCTAGGTCCACCAGTCTCCCAGAGGCACCCAGCTCCACCAGCAAGCCTCCTGCCTAAAGACACTCAGGTTTCTCAGTGCATGAGCTAGAAAGTCCACTGCTCCGTATCCTGCCGGTGTCCTGGTTCTGTTGCCTCTGCTGCTGCTTCTCACTGTCTCCAGGGTTATAGCTCTCCCTCTCTGTCTCTGCATTTAGGACGGTCTCAGCTCAGGAATCCTGGGTCCAGAGGATGCTCCATTACTAATTCTTCTTTTTTGGCAGTAATGAAGTCCCTCCTTGCCATTTTTCTTTGGGATGGCTAATTTTAAGCCTTGTGGGATGGCAAAATTGATCAATTCCCTCATCAGGATTATATCTTATTTGAATAGCCCCACCCAGTCAACGTGTGGAAGTCACAAATATTAAAGTTAGAAGGGTCATATAAGTAATTCATTGTACCACATGAGCATGTTGTTACATGCTATCAAGTCATTATACAACCCTGTGTATAACAGAATGAAACTGTCCAGCACCACACCATCCTCACAGTTGTTACGTTTGATCCCATTGCTGCTGCCACTGTGTTATCTCATCTCATTGCTGATCATCCACTGTCCCAAGCATGATGTCCTCCTCCAGGGACTAGTCCCTCTTGATAACATGTCTAATGTAGGAGAGAGGAAGTCTCATCATATTAGTTTCCGAGGAACAATCTTCCAAAACAGTTAATTCTTTGGGTGGTGGTGGTGGTTATGTGCCGTGGAGTCGGTTCCAACTCATAGCGACCCTGTACAGGGTTTCCGAGGCTGTAAATCTTTATGGGAGCAGAAATCTTTACCTCATCTTTCTCCTGCAGGACAGCTGGTAGTTTCGAACTGCTGACCTTGCGGTACATAGCCCGATTCGTAACCACTACACTACCAGAGCTCCACAACGCCATCATTCAATTGCATTAGTTCTTCTTCTGACATCCTTACTCATTATCCACTTTCACATGCTTTATGAGGTCATTGAATACCATAGCTTGGGTGAAGTGCACCTTAATCCTCAAAGTGATGTTTTTGTTCTTTTAGCACTTAAAAGGTCTTTGACTACTGCTTCCATGAATATTGATGCATGAGCTTTGATACCACTCTTCATCTGTCAGTTTGTCATACTCTGGTGGCTTGTGTGTTGCTGTGATACTGGAAACTATGCCAAAGAATTTTAAATATCAGCAGAAATTTCAGTGGAGCTTCCAGACTAAAACAGACTAGAAAGAAAGAGAGACGAACAATTTATGGAAGGTTAGCCACTGAAAACCTTATGAATATTGCCACAAAATGATCTGCTTGTTGCCTTTGAATAGATTTCAACCCATAGCAAGCAACTTTATAGGACAGAATAGGGTTCCCAAGGTTTTAATCTTACAGAAGTAGAATGTCACATCTTTTTCCCATGGAGCAGCTGGTAGGTTCAAACTGCTGACCTTTTGGCTAACAACTGAGCAGTTAACCACTGCTTTACTATGGCTCCTCCAAAAAGTGATAACAAAATAAGTTTACAGTTCTTCTGGAGATTAAAAGAGAGAACTTAGAGTTCTTGGACCATGCTTTCTCAAAGCTCTAGAGAAAGAATCTCTTTCAGCTGCCCCAGGCATTCCTTTTTTTCTGGCCAGCATAATCCCAACTTCTGCATCCATTTTCACATAATGTTCTTTCATTGATTTACAGCATATTGAGGACTTTTCCTATTCAGTTTTACCTAGTAGTAACCTTGTCTTTCTCTCTCTTTCTTTTTTTTTTTTTAATATGTCTTAGAATGCAAGATCTTCTTTGGAAAGGTAAGTTTTCATTTTGGAGACAATGGATTCTAAAGTCTAACGTGTGGATAGAGGGCTGTTGAAAGAGGGCTGGGAAGGGCATATCTACTGATGGTATCTTTGTAATGAGATATGTTCTCTACAGGGAGGGGCCAGGCGCCTGAGGCCTACACAGATAATAACCTCTGTTATTTCTTTATAGGAGTGAGTCTCTACTGATTCAGTGTCTAGAGCCCGTTCGTATCACAGAACTGAGTTTAAGCCAAATAATAACAGGAATGAGCAAAACGCTAAGAGTGCTGCAAAGTAAGTCATCACATGTTGTTAAGTGCCTTCGATTCGTTTCAACTCAAAGCCACCCTAGATAGGATTTCCAAGGAGCAACTAGTGGGTTTGAACATATGACCTTGTGGTTTGCAGTCCACTGCTGATCCTACAGCACCACACCAGTAGTCCAAGTTGTCACGTATCCATGATTATAGGGAACTGTCGCTGTGTTTGTACTTAAAAATTAAAAGATCATTGGACAATAAGATAAGTTATTTCAGGTGGTTAAAAAAATTAAAAAGATTGAAGATCTGAAAATGTTTCCTAAGACTTGTTGTTAAGTGCCATCAAGTCATTTCTGACTCAGCAACCTTGTATAAGGTTTCCAAGGAGCAGCTGGTGGATTTGAACTGCTGACCTTGTGCTTTGTAGTTCAATGCTGATCTCATAGTGTCACACCAAGAGTCCTAAGGACTAAATAAGAAAATGTATGACCCTAAGAATCTAACATAATTTATATATAATAGGATCTCATCTGTATTTTAATTTGCATTTCCCAGGTGAGTAATGTGCTGAGCGTATTTTCGTGTGCTTATTTATCATTAATATCTCTTTAGTAAAGATGCTATATAAATCCCTTCCCATTTCTCAGTTACCTAGTGCTACTGTAAGGAGCTCTGGTAGCGTAGTGGTTA
>NW_006408529.1:20909241-20926554 GCF_000296735.1 Chrysochloris asiatica | reverse complement strand
AGGGTCGCTATGGGTCGGAACCGACTCGATGGCACATAACAACAACAACAACAACAGTTCAATCCATGAGGTCCATACATTTAGATTACCAGTCCTTTATCGAGTCAGTGTTTTACAAATATATGTTCCCTGTTTATGGTTTATATTTTCATTTTCTTAATAGCATCTCTTTAGTAGCAGATGTTTTGATGAAGTCCAATTTATCAAGATTTTTTTTTTTTTTTTCTTTCATGGTTTTGTGTTATGTATGGTTTCTAAGAAATTGTTCCCTATCCCAACAGGATTTTCTATTAGAAGTTTTAGGGTTTACATTGATGTCTGTGTTCCATTTAGTTACATTTATATATAGTTCCAGATACAGTACAACTTCTTTAATTACTTACCCCCTCCCCATTTTTTTTCACACATGGATATCCAGTTGTTCCTGATTATTGGAAACACTATCCTTTCTCTGTTGTATTTACGTGGCATGTTAGTTAAAAATCAATTGCATATATGAGTGGTTCTTCTGAATTTTAGTAGATCCATTGATCATTATATCTACCTTTTTACCAATGCCACACTGACTTGACTGATTATAGAAAGTCTTGAAATTAGGTAGGGTAACATTGTTCTATTTCAAAATGGTTTTATTCTGTTCCTTTGCTTTTCCACATAAACTTCTACAGCAGTTGTAGAAATCAACTTGTTGATTTCCACCACAAAAAATGACTGCTGGAATTTTGCTTGGAATTACTTTGAATCATCAATTCGTGGAAAATTGACATCTTCAAAGTACTGAGTCTTCTATTCCACAAGAACAGCATGTTGTTGTTGTTGCTAAGCACCATATAGTCAGTTCTGACCTATAGTTTCACTATGTAGAGTTTTCCAAGAGCAGCTGATGAACTTGAACCACCAACCTCGTGGTTCAAATGGACTTTGCAGTCCAGGCGTTTGCCCACAGCACCACACCAGGACTCATTTATTTAGGGGGTCTTTTGATTTCTCTCACTGATGTTTTTTAGGTTTTCACACACAGATAGCACATGTATTTTTATAGATTGATCCCTAAGTATTTTATTTTATTTTATTTTGGTGTTTTAGTGCTTTTATAGCTGTATTTGACAAACTGTATATAAAATTTAATTTATTTCTAGTTCTGAAATAGAACTACTTAATGTATATTGACACTGTTTCCTAAAACTATGCTAAAAATAAACTTAGTCTTTTATTCTATTGACTTTTTAAAATAAAATTCTTTGGTATTATCTTAAAAGTAGTTGTATAATCTGTAGATAAATAGTTTTATTTCTTTCTACCATTTTCTGTATCTTTGTTTCTTGTTTTAATAACTAAGAAATCCTGATAGTACAGTACTCAAAAATTACACTCCTGCTAACTGAAAAGTCAGTAGTTCAAAACGACCAGCCGCTCTACAGAAAAAAAAAACCATGTGAGACTCTGCTTCAGTAAAGATGTATGGCCTTGGAAATCTTGTGAGACAATTGTACTCTGTCCTGTAGGCTCACCATGAGTCAAAACTGAGAGCAGTGCTGGGTTTTGCACTTTGGTTTTTGTACTAGTTAGAAGTTGAATCAGAGTGACAATAGACACTTGCCTTCCTAGACTTCTATTTATAACTGAGTCTAGATGAAGTTACTCAGGGAAGAAAGAGGGCCAGGACCAAGCCCTGGGAAATCGCAGTATGTATACATAGAATAGTAAGAGATGAGAAAGAACACAGATAGGAAGAAAGCTGTATCTATCAAGCTGTAGAAGAGAGGGGTTTATCAAGGAGGCATTAGTAGGACGACTTGGTTGAATCCAAACTTAAAAAGAATGTTCATTCAACTATAAGAAAATCACATCTAGCTTTATCTTTGTTCTGAGCTTGATTTTTGTGGAACATTCTAACAGGTTATCTAGCATCCAATAATAAGTTCTTTTTTAAACTACTCAGTGTCAAGGGCTTATTAACATCAATTTCTTAGCATGGAAGTCAAACTCAGGTGTAATTCAAGGAAGAACCGTGAATTAATTGCCCTCATAGGAGACCCTCATACTTTTGGCTTTTCAAGCTTGAAGATCTTTAGAAGGCTGGAGTTAGACCCCAGTAGATAGCTAGGTGATAATAGATACCCAACTAATAGAGCCTCTGTGCTGAAGGTACCTTTAAGCCCTTATGTTTTGTTTAGTTCTTTCAAGTAGATTTTATTCCTATCTCTCATCTTCCTAATTTATTTCCTTTCTGATGCCCATTTCTTGAATCAAAACTTAGAGGTTTCTCTTCCTAGACTCTCCTAAATTGCTTCTCTAACTGTGAATTGTTCTTAGTCATTGGGAAGCCCCTAGATGTTAGAAATTGTCAGTCTTAGGCATTGGCTTGATGACCACCTAGGTTAACTAAATCTCTCTCTCCCTGCAGGATATATAACATTGGATCCTGAAACAGCTCATCCTTGCTTGGTTGTGTCTGAGGATCTGAGAAGTGTCAGGTTTGGAAATGGACATCAGAATGTACCTGGTAACCCATGGAATTTTGACTTCAGTGCCACTGTGCTGGGCATGGAGAGTTTCACCTCAGGAAGACATTACTGGGTGGTGGATGTGGAAAATGCAACAAACTGGCAATTGGGCATATATATGAACAGTGCAAGCAGACGGAGCGATATACCCAATACTTGTGGAGATAAAATCTTACTGACAAGATCCATGATGGGAACCGATAGTACTCTCTGGATCTTTCCCCATTTAAAAAGAGTTTTCTGTAGAGAGCAAATACGCAAAGTTGGAATTTTCCTAGACTATGAATATGGAGAGCTAGCATTCTATAATGTGACACAGAGAGCCCTCATTTACAGTTTATCTTGTCTCACCTTCCACGGAACTATCAGGCCTATATTTTCTTTTTGTATCACAAATGAAGGCATGAATTCCGATTCTGTCACTATTTGCCCCCCTCCTGCTTCTTATAAGGCTATTTACTGTTAGCCTTCAGTCTTTCTTGGTGTGAAATCTGCAGTCACGTAATGCCAGAAAGTTAAGGCCATGACCTTGTAAGATAATATATGTTATCCAATAAAAGATGTACTTCACTTAAGTTGGAACCCAATTCAGTACCCCAGAGGCTTTATGTTCCTGAAATTTCAAGACCCATTTATTGGATGAGGTTGTTTTTAATCCAAGTCATGAATGATACTGATTTGAACAAACACTCTGCCCTGCCATTCACTCGATGCCAACTCATAGCAACCCCATGTCCTTGAGAACCTTAGACAGGCTTGCTATGAGTCGGGACCGACTCATGGCACTTAACAACAACGTAGGTTTAGAGGATGTAAATCCTTACAGAAGAAAGCCTCACCTTTCTCCTATAGGGTACCTGGTGGGTTTGAATTTCAAACTTTGTGGTTGGCAGCCCAGTGTTTATCCAACAGCAACACTAGAGTTCCTATATGAAGCCAAGTATTGGGAAATTAAGAAACATTTAATTCTGATAGTACTGTGGGTTAGGTGTTGGACTGTTAACCACAAGGTGGTTTCACCCACTAGCCATTCTTAGGGGAAAAGATGAGGATGTCTACTCCCATAAAGAATATACATACATTCTTGGAAATACTATATCCTATGAATAGGAATCAATTTGATGGCAGTGGTTTTGGTTTTGATTTTGAATAGAACCATGTATATTCATGGAGGCTTCAAAAACTTTGTGGAAGTCTCCATTTTTTTTTTTTTTTAATTTAATTTTCCATGAACTTTTTAAAGCTTCCTGTTTTTGAAAACATTGGGGATCCCCAGGAATGAAATCAGAACTTTGTAGATTTGAGTGTTCCTTTTTAGTGCCATATGGAAGGCTTACTATTACTGACATGAACTTCCTATTATTGACACTGAGTATCAACATTTCCAAGCTTTTGTCGTTCCAAATAGAGAATAATAGCTTAATTTTCATGGACGTTTTATCTGTGTGTGGAGGGTGTTGGAGAAAAAGTGAATATTCTAAAATTATTTTTTCAAGTGTTCCTTTCCACTTCTCCTTCTGACAAGGAAAATTAGATTTCTTAAAAGAAGCCTGATAGTTCAATTCTTTGAAACATTTAAGTAATCTTGTGGTCTAGTGTCTTGTATTTAGTCTTCAAATAGATGATATACTGGAAAATGCTTTATTATCCTATATAATTGCACAATGGTGACCGTGCTAAAAGACAAAATACAGAGATTTTTATGTAAAAGATTTGTGCTACTTTGTCATTCTTAATGTACTCAATTTCCAATAAGTATATGTTAGTCAAATATGAAAACAGAGAGACCTCAAGAAAGAAAGCCAAGAATGGAGTGTGTCCTTAAGGCCCAGAGTTCTACACTGAGAACTTCTAGGTCCAGGGAGAAATTGATGCCAAGACACATGGTATATCCGATATTGAAAGGAGACAAGGAACTCCCCCTTGAAGGCTAACAAAGAAAGTCTTTATTTAGAGTTGGCATTCTGACTTTGGATTTGTAACCTTTTAAACTGTGAGAAAATAAATTTGATTATTAAAGCTATATTCTTATGGTATTTCTGTTATAGCAGCACTAGATATTTAAGACAGATGTAAACATAGGAAAAGGAATTGCATGTTGGTGCTTTGAAAAGGTCCACTGATCTGAGAATTGTTGTTAGGTGCCATCGAGTCAGTACCGACTCAGCAACTGTATGCACAACAGAATGAAACACTGCCCGGTCCAGGGCCAACCTCACAACTGTTGCCACGCTTGAGACCATTGATGGTGCATGAGACCAAACATGATCTCCTTCTCCAGCGACTGGTCCCTCCTGACAGTATGTCCGAAGTATGAAAGACAAAGTTTGTCCATCTTGGCCTCCAAGGAGCACTCTGGCTGCATTTCTTCCAACACAGATCTTTTAGTTCTTTTGACAGCTCATGCCACTTTCAATATTCTCCAATACCACAACTCAAAAGCATTAATTCTACGGTCTTCTTTATTCACTGCCCAGCTTTCACATGCATATGAGGTTATTGTAAATACCATGGCTTGGGTCAGGTCCTCAAGCTGACATCTTTGCTCTTCAACACTTTAAAAGGTCTTGTGCAGCAGATTTGCCTAATGCAATATGTCATTTGATTTCTTGACTGTTACTTCCATGAGTGTTAATCCAAGAGTATTGAATTTTCTTTGACAACTTCAATCTTTTCTCAGTAGATTAGAATGTTGTTTATTGGTCCAGTGGTGAGGATTTTAGCCTTCTTTACATTGAGATGCAATCCATACTGAAGGCTGTGCTCTTTGATCTTCATCAGTAAATATTTTAAGTCCTTCACTTTCAGCAAGCAAGGTTGTATTTCAAACAGAGAAATTAAGATTAAGCAATGACTCTCAAACATCTCAATTTCTTGATGACACAATAATGACAATTCATTATACAAGCAAGTGTGAGGGGATTTAGCAACTATCTATTGGTTCATAATTAAAATGTACTGTATACATGTCTCTGTTGCTGTTGTCCTCCAATTGGTTTTGACTCATAGTCCTATATAGGGTTTCTGAGACAGTATATCTTTATAGGAGCATATGTCCTCACCTTTCTCCTGTAGAGTGCTGGGCTCAAACTGTTCATCTTGTGGTTAGCAGTCCTATGCGTATATACAGTGTTCCCATCTCTGTGTCTAGCTTTTGTAAAATTATGAGCTGAAAAAATACTTGGAATCAAACATTTATATTGCTATATATCCCTCAACAATAAAACAATGTTAATAATTTAGACCTTAGGATAAATAGCACTGGATAGCAAGGTCAGTTTGAGCCACAAGATCAGGGCCTTTAACCCAGCAGCCCCTCCTTGGACACCGTATACAGGGTCTCTATGAGTCAGAATGTACTCAGTGGCACTTAACAACATGATAAACTAGAGCAGTGGCTTTTAGCAAGACTCATTTTTGCTCCCTAAGAACATTAAGGAGCTCTGGTAGCATAGTGGTTATGAATCGGGCTGTGAGCTGCTAGGTCAGCAGTTCGAAACTACTAGCTGTCCCATGGGAGAAAGATGAGTCTTTCTGCTCCTGTAAAGATTTACAGCCTTGGAAACCCTGTACAGGGTTACTATGAGTCGGAACCAACTCCACGGCACATAATAACAACAAGGAACATTAAATGTCTGGAGACATTTTTGATTGTCACAATTAGGGGAAGAGAAGGGTATTAACTGAAATCTAGTGTGTGGAGGCCAGAAATGCTGCTGAATATAATATAAAGAATTATCTGGTCCAAAATGTTAGAAGTGCCAAGATGTAGAAATTGTGAGCTAGAAATAATTGTAAAAAAGGAAGAGCAAATTTGAAAATTCAGATTATTATAGAGAGCATTGTGGGTATCCAAAATGTCGAGATTCCAAAGGTACCTATTTAATGAGTGCTTTTTAAGTTATTTATTGGCAGTCAATTATCAAGCATTAGTGTTCAAGCACAAAGGTTTACGTTTGAGGACGATGTACACCCAACCCAAACCATGGTATTTTCTGTTGCTTTATATGTATTTGAAAATTGAACAGTGAATAAGGAAGGCTGTAGAAGATTTGATAAATTTGAGTTAAGATATTGGAGAAGAATATTGAAAATACTGCAAGAAGAACAAACAAATCTGTGTTGGAAGAGGTAAAGCCAGAATGCTCCTTAGACACCAGGATGGTGAGACTCATACTTCAGATACTGGTTCAGGAAAGACCAGTCCCCGGAGAAGGACATTATATGTGGTAAAGTGGATAGTCAGTGAAAAAGAGAACCCTACCTCCCCGCCCAGCAAGATGGATTAGCATAGTGGCAGCAGCAATGGGCTCAAATATAACAATTGTAAAGGTGGCACAGGACTGGGCAATGTTAATTTCTGTTCTGTATAGGGTCACTATGAATCAGAACTGACTCCATGGCACCTAACAACAACAACAACAATAATTTGAGATTGAGAAGTGAACAGCCTATTCAATTCTGAATGTCAATAAGTACTTAGTAGATTACTAGTAATAGACTATGGCTACAATTTATGCATTTTTCATTTGTATTTTGCTGTGCTCATCTATAATATTAAAAAAGAAAATTATCAAATTACCACTAGTTCCTTGACCTTTACTTATGGATGTGGATGTAGGAGCTCAAAATGCCAACCAAGAGAAAAGGAATCTTTACGTCAAGCATCAAGTCTATCCCCTCAGTACACAGGGTTGATAGGGATGGGCAACTTAGATATTGGTTACCTAAATTGGGGAGTGTAGGGTGGGGGTAGTATAAAGGCATAAAGTGGATGGCCTACAAGTTTTCAAGAGGGAGTTTAGTTTCAAAGCCATTGGGGGAAAGGTAGATCTCCCAAATAGTTTTCATCTTGTCTAGATGAGTCTCCTGAAAGGAGATGGGGATAGGATTCTTGTGATTCAACAGTAAGTAATGGTTATCATGCTAATTGGGAGTGTCACTGCTCTAAAGGCATAAGATGTATAACAAAAAGGGGGGATAGTTAATTTTATAATGTAGGAACAGAGGACCCTAGGACCCTCCAGAGGGAAAAGCATGAGCGGAACCTGGGATCCTAACCAAAGAAATAGTGACACCAGAGATGGAGGCAGAGGTGATGGCATGGAGAGACAAAACAGCTGAGAACTCTAGACTCATGGAAGGAGAAAGGCTGTCTGCTGGTGAACAGCAGGCTGGCTTGCAAAATGTACCCTGTGGGTGTTTAAATGATTATATATTCCTGCATGTTTTTGTGTACATAAGAACAACAAAAAGGAACAGAGGCAAACACTGTTAACCAATGGAGCATCAAGGGGATTGTAATCATTACAATGAAATAAAATATGATTCATTGAGTACATAACTGATGTTCTAACATGCAAACTATCACTTAATTCAGAATAAAAAGCTTTTTATATATTAAAAAATTACCATTACTTCCATACCTTGCAAGACTCCCATTAGAGCCTCCCAGCCCAGGCACTAAACCCTGTAAATACCCTTTCCTAATGACCTTATTTTGAGATACTGTCAACATTGTATTTTTCCTTACTGCAAGAAGTCTAATTCATAGCTTTGCTTATCAACAGTATTTTGGTTTGTCTCAAGAAGTCTTATAGTCAGTATTTCCCATTTTTCAGGCAATAAACTACAAATTCACTTTTACCTACATAGATCCTTTCCTTCCTGTTAAAATAAACCAATTATTTCCTGTTCTTGTTTTGGCTTCAAATTCACGTAAGCTTTCAAGAAATCCTACTCACTCTCTGAAACCCTATATATAAAGGGGTCACTATCAGTCAAAACTGAGACAGTGGCACACAACAACATCCAGTAAATAAGAGATCAGCACATTTTTTTTCAGCAAAGGGCCACATAATAAATATTTTAGGTTTTGCTATCTACACTGCCCATCTTGAAACTACTCAACTGTCATTGTAGCACAAAAACTCCATGTGTGTCAGAGTAGAACTCCATAAAGTATTCACATAATGAAAACATGCACGCCATAAAGTTCTCAAAGACAAGATTCACCATGCCTTCCTTCTGAAGCACATCTGAAACGACTCGAACCTACAAAGTTTTGGTTAGCAGCTGAATGCATTAAAGGTACCATCCATGTACACTAAACCCTTATCTGTCCATCCCCTTCTACCTCCGCAAAAAACAACAAAAAAACCCTACTGCCCTCTAGTTGATTCCAAGTCCTAGTGACTGAAGGATAAAGTAGAATTTCTCCAAAACTGTAAATCTATTTTTTTTTAACTTCTTATTGCAAATTGAATGAAGGTTTACAAAGCAAATCATTAGCTTTACATTCAACAAATATACTATGTTTCATTTCAATGATTGCAGTCCCCTCCATATAACATCACTCATTCCACTTCTCTGTATTCCATGTTTCCATTTATCCTTTACTCTCAACCCTTCTGAATTTTGTCCTTAGGTAAATGCTCCCTTTTGATCTCAAACGGTTGCCCTTTCTATCATTAGCATACTTCATCTGTATTGTTGCCCAAACCGCCCCCCCACACACACACACACCTTATCTCTATATGCTAATCTACTGTTTAACTGTTAATTAAGCCATGGGGTTGAGTTCAGTTCCAGTGATGATGAGTGACTAAGGCCATGGTCTGGGATTGTACCAGTTTATCTGACCAGTAAGTCTGGTCCTTTTTCTTTTATTTTCCCTCTCCCTTTTTAATGAATTGAGTGAAGGTTTACAAACAAAATCATCACCTTTATAATGAACAAATCATACACTTTGTTTCATCTCTATTACAATCCCCTCCATGCAACAAAAGTTATCTGTGGTTCCTATTTACATTCCACCTCTTCAACTTTGTTCTTAGGCATATATTGTCATTTTCAAAGATTGACCATTCCATGATGAGCATACCTTGCTAGTGTTATTGTCCCCACTTATAAACCTATCTATTGTTTGGCTGAATATTGGGCCACAAGGGTGAATTCCTTTCCAAACTTGGAGGGTAGTCAACAGCCATAGTTTCAGGCTCTTCCAGTCTCTTTCTGACCAATAAATCCAGTCTTTTGTTTTAATAATTTTGAGTTTTGTTCCACATTTTATCATACTCTATCCAGGATCTTCTAACGTGATTCCTTTCAGGGCAATTGGTAATGGTGGCAGGGCACCATCTACTTCTGGTCTCAGAATTGTGGAGACTTATGTTCACATGCTCCATCAGTCCATTGGATTAATTAATTTCAAACCTCTTCAATTCTTATCACTCATCTTTCATCCACACATGGAGAGACCAATAGCTGCACCTTAGACAGCCACTCGTGAGCTTTCAAGATCCCAAATGCTACTCACTCAAGCTCACTGTAGAAAATTGTCTTTGTTAACTATGTTATACCAATTGACCATGGTATCCCGAGACTATTGTCCTGAGTCCCCAGCCCCATCAACTCATTCCTCTTATATATAAAGACATATGTGTTGTGATGTGCCATCAAGTAAATTCTGACCTATAGCAACCCTGTATAGGATTTGTAAGGACAGCTGGTGAACTTAAATTGCTGACATTACAGTTCAATCCAACTTTGCAGTTCAGCGCATTAACCCACAGAACCACACCAGGACTCCAATGTATATATCTATGTATGTGTATAGATATATACCTTTATTGACTATGCAAGAGCTTTCAATTGTATGGATCATGACAAATCATGGACAGCACTGCAGGAAATGAACATTCCAGAACATTTAACTGTGCTCATGAAGAGCCTGTATATAGCCCAAGAGGCAGTTGTTCTAACAGAACAAGGGAGCACAGAATGGTTTAAAATTGGGAAAGGTGTGTACCAGGTTTGTATTTTCCCACCGTACTTATTCAAAGTGTATGCTGACCAAGTAATCTGAGAAGCTGGGTTATATGAAGAAAAAGGTGGCATCCAGATAGAAGGAAGATTCATTAAAAATCTGCAATATGCTGATGATACAATCTAGCTTGCTGAAAATGAAGAGGACTTGAAACACTGATGAAGATCAAAGACCACAGCCTTCTGTATGGGTTGCACCACAACATAAAGAAAGCAAAAATACTCACCACTGTGCCAATAAATGACATCACAATAAATGGAGAACAGATTGACGTTGTCAAGGACTTCATTCTTCTTGGATCAACTATCAACACTCATGGAAGCAGCAGTAAGGAAATCAAATGACATACTGCATTAGTCAAATCTGCTACACAGGAACTTTTAAAAAAAATTTGGAGCAAAGATGTCAATTTAAGGACTAATGTGCGCTTGATACAAGCCATGGTAATTTCAATAACCTCATATGTATGCAAAAGTTGGACAGTGAATAAGGAAGACAGTAGAAGAATTAATGCTTTTGAGTTATGGTGTTGGAGGAGAATATTAAAAGTAGCATGGATTGCCAAAAGAACCAATCAATCTGTGTTGGAAGATGTACAGTCAGAATGTTCCCTGGAAGTCAAGATGACCAGACTTTGTATCTCATGTGTCAGACATATTATCAGGAGGGACCAGTCCCTGGAGAAGGATATCATGTTTGATAGAACTGAGGGCTGGAAAAAAAGAGGAAAATCCTCCAATGAGATGGATTGGCACAGTGGCAGCCGCTATGGGTTCAAATGTAGCAATGATTGTGAGGTTGGCACAGGACCAGGCAGTGTTTCATTCTGTTGTTCATAGGGTTGCTGCGAGTTGGTACCGACTCAATGGCACCCAAAAATTTCCTCCCTTACCCATTCAGCCTATGTCTCAGTCCATGCATCTTATCTATGCACAGAACACAGTTGTTCCAAGGTTGTATATATCACTATTAACTCTACCTGCTTTAGCCCATGCATACCTACCTCCATGTGTCTTCATCTATCTTCATCCTTCTTCTACCACCTTCCCTCTTCTTGTATATTGCCCTCCTTTTCACCTGAGCTACCATATCCCGTTTCTACCCTCTTTCCAGTGAGTTATTTCCCCTCCCTTCTACCCCTCCCTGGTAACCATCAAAGAATGTTTCTTTTAGTATGGAAACCTTTTCTTAACCTTTTGGTTAAGAAAACCTAATGGTCGCATACAATATTTGTCCTTTTGTGATTGACTAATTTCAATCAGTATATAATGTCTTTAAGGTTCTTCTATGTTAGGGGTTTTTCGAATTCATTGTTATTCTTCAAAGTTGCAAAGTATTCCCTTGTGCATACGTATGGAAGTTTGTCTATCCATTTTCCCACTGATTATCACTTAGGATGTCTCCACAGTTTTGCTATGATGAACATCAGTGTGCAGATATCTACTTGTGTACTGACTTTTATTTATACCAAGTGGAGGGGTTTCTGGGTCTTATTTCTATTTCCAATTTTCTGAGAAAGCACCACACGTTTTCCAGGATGGATGAACTATTTTATAGTAGTACCTGTAATGTAGGAGGGTCCCAGTCTCTCCACCAGCATTTGTTGTTTTGTTTGTTTGAACTTCACTGTTAGTAATGGTGTGAGATGATATCCCATTGTTGTTTTGATTTGCATCTCTTTAATGATTCATCTCTCTAAGGTGTCCTGATGTGATGCTGTGAGTTAATGCAGTCAACTGCAAAGTCAGTTTGAACCGCAAGGCTGGCAGTTCAAGCTCACCAGCTGCTCCTTGGAATTCCTATACAGTCTTGCTATGGGTCAGAACTGACTCAATGGCACTTGCCAACAACAACAACAACAATGGTTAGTGATTGTGAACACTTCTTCATATGTTTGTTGGTTGCCTGACTGTCTTCCTTGATGAAGTGTCTATTCATGTCCTGTGCCCATTTTCCAATTGGGTTGTCTTTTTCATGTGGAGTTACAGTTTTCTATAAATTTAGATATTAGTCCCTTTTGTCTGATGTGTCAGTGCAAAAATTTTTTCTAGTGTATGGGCTTCCTTTTTATTCTTTTGGTGAAATCATTTGATGCATATATGTTTCTAATTTCTAGGAGGTCCCAGTCATCTATTTTGTCTTCTACTGTTTATGTGTTGGTTTTTTTTTTTTTTTTTTTTTTGTAGTGTTTGGTAGTCTGTGTGTGCCATGTCTTAGAACCCCTAAGTTTGTCACTGTTTTTTCTTTGATGATCTATATAGTTCTAGGTTTTATATTGAGGTCTTTAATCCATGTTGAGTTTGTTTTTACATGCAGTGTAGGTTTTGGGACTTGGCTCATTCTTCTGCAAATCAATTTCCAATTTTGCAAGTACCATTTGTTGAAGAGACTATCTCTTCTCCATTAAATGTGTTTTGGCCCTTTGTCAAAGATTTGTTGACTGTATGTGGATGATTTATTTCTAGATTCTCAATTCTCTGCAATTGATCTATGTGTCTTTCATTGTACCAGTATCAAGCCTGGTCATTTTTATGATTTTTAGTTTTTTTTCCCACATTTTCTGCCACTCTATCCAGTACTTTCTAATGTGATCCCTTTCAGAGCAGTTGGTAGTGGTGGCTGGGTACCATCTAGTTCTTCTAGCCTCAGGGTCTTGGAGGCTAATGTTCCCATAGTTCACCAGTCCATATATGTCTTCAAGTTTCATTACTTTTCTCTCTTGCACACCTGGAGAGACCAACAGTTGTTTTCTAGATGGCCACTCATGAGCTTTTAAGATCCCAGTCCCTGTTCAAAAAAGTAGGGTGTAGAACATTATCTTTGTAGAACATGTAATGCCAATTGACCATGGTGTCTCTGAGACTATGGTCCGAAACTCCAGATCCAGCAACTTATTTTGTCAAGGTTTTTGGTAATGTCTACAAAATTTTTATTATTCCCACCCACCCACCCATATACTGTGTGGCACTTTTGCATAAGCACTGGACACTGTAGGATAGTCACTAGACTACTAACCATAGGGTAGGCAGTTCAAACCCATCAGATGTTCCTTGGAAACCCTATTCGGTGTTGCTATGCATCAAAACCTATTTGATAGCAATTAACAGTTGTTAATTGCGCCACTACATTCATAGGTACATTTGCAGCAAAGCTAAATACTCATGCACAAATATAATCTGTCAAAACTTTATATAATTGTGGCTATGCTCCCACTCTCCTTCCCATAGGGTTGTAAATCTTTACGGAAGCAAATTGCCTCATATTTCTCCCAAAATTGCCTCATCTTTCTCCTGCAGAGTGGCTGGTGGTTTCACCCTGACAAGGTTGCAGTTAGCAGTCTAATGTTTCACCGTCTATGCCACAAGGGTTCCTTCGAGTCCACCAAAGCAGCTCTTAAATGAATGATCCTAACTATGTTCCAATAAAAATTTTATAAATAAAAATTAGGGACACAACTTGCCAGACTCTGCTACAGATGATTTCTTCTCTCTTTTCAGTATTCAAACTAGCCCTCAATGGGTTCTTCTAAAAGTGGCTTTTAAAAGGCTAATGTATCTCTCTTTTATCAGCACATTCTTAGTCCTAATATATTTTCCCTTACTAAAACTCTCCTTCAAGCCATTATCCTACTACCTAAAACTTATACTGCCAAATCACACACAAAAAAAGGTTGAAATGTATTCAGTTTAGGTAATTTTCATTTTTTAAACTTTTTATTCATCTATTCAGTCCAACTTGATTTCTGTCACTACTATTCTACCTACATGTCTTAGCAATAGATTCCATATTGCTAAACACAGTTCATTTCATTTTTGTATTTTTCAAGCTCTCAACAGCATTCCAGGCTCGTCCTTCTTAAGAATCTGTCCCTTGAACTATGTGTATAGATCACAACACTGTTCTAGTTTTATTCTTACCATAGTGGCTGCTATGTCACTTAGACAGGTGACCAACCAGCAAATAACTTAAAGTCCCTTCATATGACCTCTCATCTTACTCAACTCAAATGATCTCATTTATACCCACAGCTTTAAACTTCACAAATGAATCCTGAATTTATCATTCTAATCCATTCATTCAACCCAAAAACCAAAACTCATATCCATTGCTATCAAGTCAGTTCCGATTTATATCCTATATAGGGTTTCTGAGACTGTAAATCTTTGGATAAGCACTTGACTTCAAGGTCAATTTGAACTGCAAAGTCAGTGGTTCAAACTGCTTCTCGGAGACCCTATACAGGGTCACTGTGAGTCAGAACCGACTCCACAGCACTTAACAACAACATAATTTTTACAGGAGCAGAAAGCCTCATCTTTCTCCCTAGGAGCAGCTGGTGGGTTCAAACTGACAACTTTGCTGTTAATTGTCCAGTGCTTAGCCTATAGCGCAACCAGGGCATCCATTCAACAGAGTGAAAATTGTTTCTTGGCAAGTGAAAATATCTCAGATATTACAATGATTTTTGGCTTTCCAAATGGCCCCAGCTCATAAATACATCCAATAGTGTATTTATATACAGCAGTTATACACTACATTCACGATATTAAAATTTCATGAAGGAAAGGGATGATTAGATGGGGTGTTGTTGTTAAGTGCTGTCAAGTTGATTCCTATTCATAGCGACCCTGTATAGGGTGTCCAAGGAGCAGCTCATGGCTTTGAACTGCCGACCTTGGGGTCCAATGCTTGTCCTATAGCACTACACAAGGACTCCTATATAGGGTGATAGGGGGCTTTAAAAAAGATAGGGGGCTCCTTAACCAAAACAAGTCAAGTAGAGTCAGCCACATGGCTACACACTATTGCAAAGTAGAACTGCTGCATAGGATTTTCAAGACTGAAAAACTGGCGGAAGCAGATTACCATACCTTTCTTCCAAGATATCTCTAAGTAGATTTGAACCATCTACCTCTCAGTTAGTAGATGATCTCTCAATCATTTGCACCACCCAGGGATCCCAAAAGATGACTTTGTTGTTATTTGTGGTGGTGGTGGTATTGTTAAGTGACATCAAGTCAGTTCCAACTGATAGCGACCTCGTATAGGGTTTCCGAGGAGCAGATGGTAGGTTTGAAGTGCCAACCTTGTGGTTCACAGTCCAGTGCTTATCCTAAAAGTGTCTTGTGGTTAAGTGCTGTTGAGTTGGTTCCAAATCTCAGAGACCCTGTATAAGCTTTCCATGAAATAGCTGGTAAGCTTGAACCGCCAACCTTGTGTTTCAAACTGACCTTCAAGCCCAGTGCTTTATCACACAGAACTTCACCAGTAATAAAAATGTGTTTTGGTGGTGTGATGGTTATGTGCCGAGGAGCTGGTTCCGACTCACAGTGACCCTGTGTAGGGTTTCTGAGGCTGGAAACTTTATGGGATCAGAAAGCCTCTTCTTCCTCCTGTGAAACCACTGGTAGTTTCGAACTGCTGACCTTGAGGTTAGCAGGACGACTTGTAACCACTATACTACTAGAGCTCATTAAAAGGTGTCTTGTTGTTGTTAAGTGCCATCAAGTCTGTTTCAACCCATAGAGACCCTGTATTGTGTTTCTAAGGAATAACTGGTGAGCTTGAACTGCCAACCTTGCAGTTTAAAATGACTTTGCAGTCCACTGTATTAACCCACAGTGCCACACCAGGACTCCTACAAGATGTCTTGTTGTTGTTGTTAAGTGCCGTCGAGTTGGTTCCAACCCATAGCAACCCTGCACAGGGTTTCTGAGTCTGTAAATCTTTATGGGAGCAGAAAGCCTCATCTTTCTCCCATGGAGCAGCTGGTAGTTTCGAACTGCTGACCTTGTGGTTCGCAACCTGATTCGTAACCACTCTGCTATCAGAGCTCCTTACAAGATGTCTTAGGAGGATGATAATGGAAAAGACTTAGGAGGATAATAATGGAAAAGAAGTTGAGAAACACTGTTTTAACTCCAGGTTATTCCTTTAAGCTTCCTACCTAATTGACTTTTTGACATACCTTGTGTTGTTGTTAAGTGCCGTCAAGTCAGTTTTGACTCATAGTAACCCTGTATGGGGTTTCCAAGGACTGGTTGTTGAACTTGAACCAGTGACCTTGTGGTTCAAACTGACCTTGCAGGCCAGCGCATTAACCCATCTTGCCAAGCCTGATGATCATTCTCTATTTCCCAGAACAGTTACCTTCCAATATACAAAGTTGTCAATGCTTCTCAATATCCACTACAATGATCTGGATCAAGTCTCCATGATCATTTGTCTGGTTTCTCCATTTTCCATTTTTGACCTGTCTCATTAGTTCTCCACAGTATAGCCAGAGTTAACATTTTGAATTGTAAATCAGATAATGTTATCACCCTGACAAAACCATTTAGTGGCTTCTCACTTCTATTAGAATAAAGGGAAAGCTCCTTCTAATGAACTCCAAGACCCTTCATGATCTGACTCCCTTCGCTATCCTGCCAAACTCACCTTACATCACATTTCTCCTTCCTCTGCAATTTCTTCAGAACAATTATGCAAACTAGGAAATTCAAGGAGAATGCAACACATCCTCTCAATGTCATACTGGGACACAGTCTAGCAAAGCCACAAGGATTATTTAATTATCTAGAAGACTGTGTCTGTGTTTGACTTTCTCATTTGCCATTTGATGAGAGCTCGGATACTTTGAGCAGAGGTTTATGTTGATCACTAGGCATACAGGAATGTAGAAGTCAATATCCTACAGGGCAATAAAACTTGCAGCTTTGTCTGTTATAAAAAAAAAAAATGCCCCCAAATTTGGTTTTATTACCCTGACTGCAAAATCATTTGAACTGGAAGGTCCTTCTGATATTCTCTGCTTTCAGCCAAGATCCATTGGACATCCGCAATGATATCTCTCGTTCCACGGCCTCTTCTGAATCCACCTTGAACCTCTGGAAGTTCTCTGTCAATGTATGATTGTAGCCGTTTCTGTATTACCTTTAGCAAAACTTTACTTGCTTGAGATATCAAAGAGATTGTCTG
>NW_006408529.1:20879935-20908284 GCF_000296735.1 Chrysochloris asiatica | reverse complement strand
GTATAGTCGTCTCTTATGCTGTCTAAAAAAGGTATTTGAAATAAACAAATAATTTGTCTTGCAGAAATCTATCATTCGTTCTCCAGCATCATTTCTATCACCAAGTCCAAATTTTCCAACTACTGGTCCCTCCTGTTTGCTCTCTACGTTTGCATTCCAATCACCAGTAATGAGCAATACATCTTGATTGCATGTTTGATTGATTTCAGATTGAAGAAGTTGGTAGAATTCTTCTATTTCAACTTTATTGGCTTTAGTGGTTGGTGCATAAATTTGAATAATAGTGGTATTAACTGGGTTTCCCTGTAGGCACATGGATATTATAAGGGTAAAAAGGAATGGTGTTGAATTTAAATTTAATGACTGCCTCTTTTTCTATGTACAGGTTCCTCATGTACAAGCGCACAATGAAGTGTTCTGGAATACTTATTCATTGCAAGGTTAGCCATAGTTTGTCATGATCCATACAGCCAAATGCATTTGCATAGTCCATAAGGCACAAGTAAACAACTTTTTGGTATTCTCTGCATTTGGCCAAGATTCATCTGATATCAGCAATGACATTCTAAATTCTGCATCCTCTTCTAGATCTGGTTAGAATTTCTGATAGCTCTCTGTTAATGTACTGCTATTACCATTTTGAATGGTCTTTAGCAAAAGTAAACTGGCATGTGATACTAATGATATTGTTCAATGATTTCCACATTCTGTTGGGTCACCTCTCTTTGAAATGGACACAAATATAGACCTTTTCCAATTAGGTAGCTCTCTTCAAATTTCTTAGCATAGACAAATGAGCACCTCCAGCACAGTATCAGTTTGTTTACACATTTCAGTTTGTATGCCATTAATTGGAGGAGCCTGATTTTGGACAGTACCTTCAGTGCAGCTTGGACTTCTTCTTTCACTACCATTGGCTGTTGCTCATATGGTACCTCTTGAAGTGGATGAGCATCAACCAATTATTTTTGGTGCAGTGACTATTCCTTTCATCTCCTTTGATGAAATGATGCTTTCTGCATCATTCAATATTTTGTCTATAGAATCCTTCATTATTCCAAGTTGAGGCATGATTTTTTTCTTCAATTCTTTCAGCCTGAGAAATGCTAAGTGTGTTCTTCTCTTTTGGTTTTCTAACTCAAGATCTTTGCACATTTCATTACAACATTTACCTCTGTCTTCTTGAGCTGCCATCTGAAACTTTCTGGTCAGCTATTTTACTTCATCATTTCTTTCCATTGCTTTACTTCTCTGCGTTCAAAAGCAAGTTTCAGAGTCTCTTCTTACATCCATTTTGGTGTTTTCTTCTTCTCCTGTCTTGTTACTGACCTTTTTATTTCTTCCTGTATGATGTTCTTGATGTCATCCCACAAATCTTCTGGTCTTCAGTCATTAGTGTCTTAGTGTCTAATGTATAGAATCTGTTCTTGAGATGGTCTCTAAATTCAAGTGGCATATATTCAAGGTCATATTTTAGCTATTATAGATTTCTCTTAATTTTCTTCAGCTTGCATATGAACAACAAATGGTCTGTTTCATAGTAGCCCGGCCTTATTTTGGCTGATGATATTGAGCTTTTCCACTGTCTCTTCCCACAGATGTAGTCAGTTTAATTTCTGTGTACTCCATCTGGCAAGGTCCATGTGTATAGTTGCCATTTATGCTGTTCAAAAATGTATTTATAATGTTGTTTGTCTTTCAAATTTCTATTATGATTTCATACATCAGGGGCTAGAACTTTAAATTCAGGATGTGGCTCTAGGAGGATGGTTGTTGTCTGTCTTCCACACCACAAGTACCATGGGCTTCCAGGAAAACAAACAAATGTGTCTTGGAAGAAGTCCAGCCTGGATTCTTCTTAGAAATGAGGATGGTGAGACTTTGCCTCTCATACTTTGGAAAGATATTCAAAAAGATAATTCCCTGGAGGAGAACATCATGCTTGGAAAAGTGGAGGACCAATGAAAAATAGAAAGACCTACCCTATGAGATGGATTGACACAGTGGCAAAACAGTAGGTTCAAACATAACAAGAGAATGGATCAGGATTGGGCAGTGTTTCATTCTGGCATGCATAGGGTTGGAATGAGTTGGAACTGACTCATTGGCACCTAACAACTAAATCTTCTCAAAGCATCATTTCCCTGATTGCAATAAGTTTGTTTTATAAACTTAAATTTGCTTTCTGGCAATCTTTTTGAAGGAGTAACTTGTCATTGTAAGAAAGCAACTAAAGGAAAAAAAAAAAAAAAAAAATTCCCCTACCTCTGCTGTAGATGTACATGTTTGGATATACTTAAGTATATCTCTAGTTCTCCATCCTTGATGAGCATGCTGTTTGTCTTGCATGTTGTTGTGTGCTCTTGAGTCAGTTCCAACTCATAGCGACCCTGAATTGGGTTTCTGAGGAGTGGCTAGTGAGTTTGAACCACTAACCCTTGTAGTTCAAACCAACCTTAAGGTCTAGTGCTTATCCTATAGTGCCACACCAGGAAAAGCATATCGCAATCTTATTTCCAGGAGCAAGTTGCCTGAAGTCAGTAACTAAGTTATCTCTGCTTCGTCTTAGTAGTGTTTAACAATGTTTTTATTAAGTGTCATCAAGTCTGTTCTGACTCATAATGACCCTGTGTAGGGTTTCCAAGGAGCAGCTGGTGAGTTTGAACTGCCCATCTTACGGTTAGTGTCCAGTACTAATCCTACCTCCAGAGCACCACACCAGGAATTCTTGTTTACCATAGGGGTGGAACATTATGCTGGTTTCAGTTTTCATTTCCAATGAAATAAAATATTTCTGGAAATCTTTAGGAGACTTCCCCCTTATATCCCACTAGACCATAGATAGAAATAAATGAAGCAACATAATGTGCACATTTCTCTGATTATATGTGGGTTATAGAGTGATACCATGTCATAAAAATGGGAACACATGTAAGTATTACTTGTTCTCCTCCTTGTTAGTGATTGAGACCCCGTGTATTGTAAAATAGAACTGCTCCATAGGGCTTTCTTGGCTGTGATTTTTATATTAGCAGGACTTTCTTCTGTGGAACCACTGAGTTCAGACCTCCAACATTTCTATTAGTCATCAAGCACAAATTGTTTAAACCACGCAGAGACCTTGTTAATCAGGTAGTTAAATTTGGCTGAAAGTACTGTTTATCCTTTTCTAGTACCATTCTGTTTCTGCCCATTTCAAGTCAGTGGATTTCTCTTCTAATCTAATTGTGAGGTTTAAAAATTGTACAGTTGTTTCATTATGAATCTCTTGAGCTTGTTCACTGTACTCATTGGTGTGCTGGAATGCTGGAATTTTACTAGTAAACTGATAATCACATTAAACCAAACCTACTGCTATTGAGCTGATCTGACTCATAGCGAGCCTATATAGGGTTTGCACCATTGTAAATCTCTACGGGAGCAGACAGCCTCATATATTTCATGCGAAGCAGTTTGAACTACTGACCTTGCAGTTTTGGCAGCTCAGCGTTTATCCCATAGCATCACCAGGGCTCCTTGACACCGCATTAGTACCTTTAAATCAGCCATGATATATGTATTCACTCCATAGAAATAAGTAAACCCCAGAAATTAGGGCTCTCCCAACACCCAGCTTGTTGTTAAATATTTACCAGCACATTACTGCCTATAGATGTTACTCCTAAGAATTATTCCATTTAATAATTAATTTTGGGGTGAAATCAAGGAATGGTGGACTTCAATATTTATTTGTTATGTGGTTCTGTAAGGTAAGCACTGGCTCAGAAGATCAGTTAAAATCACAAGGTCAGCAGGTCAAATCTACCAGCCATTCCTCATAAACCTTATACAGGGTTGCTATGAGTCAGAACCAACTTGAGAGCACTTCACAACAACAAATTAAACATACAGAGCCTGGGGGTACAATGGCTAAGTGCTCAAATCCAATCAAAATGCAGGCAGTTCAAATTGACCAGGGGCTGTGTGGGGAAAAGGACCTGGATATCTGCTCCTATAAGTAAAGACTCTTGTTAAATACCTTTGAGTCAATTCTGACTCATAGCAACCCTATATAGGATTTCCAAGGAAACCTTGAACTGACGACCGTGTGGATCACAGTCCCGTGCTGATGCTATAGTACCAAATCAGAACACCCAGGGAAATCCTATCCGACAGTTCTACTCTGTCACTATGAGTTGTTACCAACTCAAGAGTACATAACAACATACATACATAATAAGGTTGAAGCCAACTCAGAGGCCACTAACAACAGCATATATGTATGTTCAAGCTATCACAAGTCCTTTAGCAAGTACTGGTGGGCTGCTGAAAATGGTGGCTAACTTCCACAGAGGAGTCATCATCTGTTGTTAGCTGCCATCAAGTTGCTTTCAATTCATGGAGATTTCTTGTGAGCAGAGTGGCACTACTACATAGGTTTCCAAGGCTATGACCTTCCAGAATCTGATTGCCAGGCATGTATTCTGAGGTACCTCTAGATTAGTTCACCAATCTTTTGGTTAATAGTAGCTCTTAGCCATTTATATGACCCAGGAATTCTTTCATCTGTAGTTAAGTCCTTTGGATGACAGCTCCTGTGATACTCTCATCTTCTGAGTCCATTCTTCATAGTCCTTCTATATACAATTTCCCTAAATTTCCTTTTCAATCATCTTCCATTTTAGCTGTTCAAAGTATCTGAGAAGAATCTAAAAAACATATGGTGACAAGTAGGTGTTCTATAATTCACAGCTATTTTTATGTAAGTAGAGAATTTTCAACTAATATATTAGACACTAAGGAGCTCTGGTAGCGTAGTGGTTACAAATCAAGCTGCTAACCTCAGGGTCAGCAGTTCGAAACTACCCGCTGCTCCGTGGGAGAAAGATGAGGCTTTCTGCTCCTGTAAAGATTTACAGCCTCGGAAACCCTGTACAGGGTCGCTATGAGTCGGAACCAACTCCACGGCATATCACACAACAACAACATATTAAACACTATATTAATTTCCTAAGAATGCCATAACCAACTAGACAAACTAGGTGAATTAAAACAACAAGAACTTACTCTCTCACATGCTAAATGTCAGACAGTAAATCTTAGCAGATTCACAATCCCCCTATAGCTATTATGGGAAATCCAGTCCAAGCCTCTAGTTTCTGGTGATTCTGGTTGTTCTTTCTCTTATGCTGCATAACTCAAGTCTGTTTTCTTCTTAATGTGACCTTCTAACCTATCTTCTCTGATAAGAACATTTATGGATGATCACATACTGATGTCCTTAATTTAAGGATATCTGCAAAGATTCCTTTACAAATAAGATCACGTTAAGATCTTCCCCTGCTCATAAGATCACAGTCTAGAAAACCATATAATTAGACAATAGCAATCTTAAAGAATCATGTACAAAGTATTAGCAGAGCACAGAGGAAGAATGCCTATCCACTACTATAATTGGAATCATCTATTAGGAGGCTAGGAGTCCTGGTGTGGCGCTGTGGGCTGATGCGTCACACTGCAAAGTCATTTGAACTGCAAGGTCAGTGGTTCAAGCTCACCAACTGCTTCTTGGAAACCCTCTACAGGGTTTCTATGGGTTGGAATTGACTTGATGGCACTTAACAACAACAACAATTAGGAGTCCAAGCTTAAAAGATGAGACTGAGTTTTCTGTATCCATGGATCGCTTTGTTATTTATTGTCAGGCTGTGAGGATTTTTGTTTTCTTTACATTGAGGTACAACCCACACTGAAAGCTATGGTCTTTGGTTTTCATCAGTAAGTATTTTAAATCCTCTTCATTTTCAGCAAGCAAAGTTGTATCATCTGCATATTACAGGTTGTTGATTAATCTTCCTCCAATCTTAATGTCACATTCTTCTTCATATAATTCAGCTTCTCAGATTATTTGCTCAGCATAGAGATTGAATATGTGTAAGAATACAACCCTGACATGCACCTTTCCTGATTTTAAACTGTTCAGTGTGCCCTTGTTCTGTTCAAACAACTGCCTTCTGTGTTGGAAGAAGTACAACCAGAATGCTGTTTTAAAACCAGGGAGCTTTCACTAAAAATGCAGATTTTGATTGTGCATATCTGAGATGGGCCCTAAATCTTTTCTTTTCTAATAATCCACAAGTGATGTCAATACTGTTTATCTGTAGATCACACAGACCCAAACCAAACTCACTGCCATCAAGTCCATTTTGACTCATAGCAACCTTATCATAGTGTTTCTGGACTACTGAGGGGATGTTGTAGGAGAAGCACTGGAATTCTAACTGCAAGATTGGTGGTTCAAACCTATGAGCTGTTCCTCAGAAACCCTATACAGAGTCATATGAGTTAAAATCAATTCAACAGCAGTTAACAACAATAACATAGCGTTTTGAGATTGTAAATCTTTGCAGGAGCTGACAGGCATTGCCTGTGAAGAAGCTGGTGGATTTGAACGGATAATCTTGTGATTCACAGTCCAGTACATACCCTGCAGCACTATCAGGGCAAACAGAGTAGCTCATATTTAGACCTGTCTGGGAACTAAAATCCTAGAAGGGTATGTTTGTTGTTGCTGGTAAGTGCCGTCGTGTCAATTCCAACCCATAGCAAACCTGTATAGGGCTTCCGAGGAGCAGATGGTGAGCTTGAACCACTGACTTTGCAGTTCAAATGACTCTGCAGTCTGATGCATTAGCCCACAGAGCCACAACAGGACTCTAGAGGGGTATGTAGGAACACATAAATGAAACAGGACAGTGGAAACACCATGAACTGGAAAATCTTTCCACTGCAAGTGATTAATTGTGAGATATAAATAAGGTAGCCTTTACTGCCAGATCTTCCTATTGTTTTCCAGGAGAAATAGCACCACCCATCTGTCAGTGGAGGCATGCTTCTTGCTATCATGATGAACAAGTTTCAGCACCGCTTCAAGATTAAGATGGAATAGGAAGAAAGGCCTGGTGATGTGTTTCCAAAAATCAGCCAATGAAAGCTCTATGGATTACAATGATCTGATCTGTAATGGATTATGGGGGATGGTGCAAAACTGGGCAGTATTTCCATGAATCAAAAACCTTGTGTGTGGGGTCTCCATGAATCAAAACCAACTCAATAACCAATAAAAAGCAACATTTTCACTTGTAAATATTCAAATAAACTTCTAACAAGAAAAAAACTATAGAGTCACAAACAGAAAAAAAGCCGAGGGGAGTTTTTCTGTGGTCTGCTCATTTTTGACCCACGATGGACCTTTGTGATTCTATTTAAGGAAAACCGCTCTGGCAGCTGGTGGCCTTGGGATATAATTGTACAAGGAGAAGCTGAGATAAGGATAGTCTGAGAACACTCAGCTCTCTACTCTGTAGTACTTGCTTCTTCCACCATAAAGGGCAGAATTAACAAATTATCAGTAAGCAAAATGTATGGAAATGATGAGCCCATTCTAAGCAGATAGAATGACCTATAAACATGATTTTGGAGGATTTAAAAAAGAGGAAAAAAAAAAAAAAAAGCCATGGGATATTTAGTAGGAACCAGTGTTTAATCAAAGGTAGTTTTCTCAAGGTTCAGCTTAGAAAAGTTTGGCTTAGGAATGGATGTTCTTGAGAAAGGTTGTGGTTAGGTGTCAACAAGTTGGCTCCAACTCATATGGACCCTACGTACAATGGAATAAAACATTGCCTGGTCATGCACCACCTCATAGTAGTTATATTTGAGACCATAGTTGCTGCCACTGTGTCCATTCAGCTCTTCCTCTTTTCACTGACCCTCCACTCTACCAAGCATGATATCCTTCTTCAGGGACTGATCCCTCCTGATAACATGTCTAAAGTATGAGAGATGAAGTCACACCATCCTGGCTTTTAAAGAGCATTCTAGCTGTACCTCTTCCAAGACAGATTTTTTTGTCCTGGCATACATGGTACTTTCTACATTCTTCACCAACACCACAATTCAAATGCATCAATTCTTTTCTGGTCTTCCTATTCATTATCTGATAGGTTTTCACGTGAATATGAAGTGATTGCAAATATCATGGCTTGGGTCAGGTGCACTTTAGTCTTCAAATTGATATTTTTGCTCTTTTCCACTTTAAAGAGGTCTAGTGTAGCAGATTTGCCCAATGTAACACGGTTTTTTGATTTCTTGTTTGCTGTTTCCATGAGCATTGATTGCAGATCCAAAGAAAATGAAATCCTTAACAACATCAATCTTTACTCTGTTTATTATGAGGTGGTTTATTAGTTCAGTTGTGAGAATTTTTGTTCCCTTTACATTGAGTAATAATCCATACTGAAGGTTGTCTTCTTTGATCTTCATCAACAAGTGCCTCAAGCCCTCTTTGTTTTAGCAAGCAAGTTTGTATCATTTGCATATCATAGGTTATTAATGAGCCTTCCTCCAGTCCTGATGCCATGTTCTTCTTCATATAGTTCAGCTTCTCTGATGATTTCCTCAGCATACAAATAGAGTAGGTGTGGTGAAAGGATACAACTCTGGCACACAACTCTTTCCTGCTCTTAAATGACAGTGTTCCCTTGTTCTGTTTGAATGACTGACTGCCTCTTGGTCTATGTACGGATTCCACATGAGCATAATTAAGTGTTCTGGAATTCCCATTCTTTGCAGTGCTATCCATAATTGGTTATTATTCTGTCTAATACTTTTGCATAGTCAATAAAACACAAGTAAACATTTTTCTGGTATTCTCTACTTTCAGCCAAGGTCCATATGACATCAACAATGATATTCCATGTCTTCTACTGAATCGAACTTGAGTTTCTGGTGGTTAATGTACTGTTGCAACACTTTTTGAAATATCTTCACAAAAAATTTACCTGCATATGATATTAATGATATTGTTCGATACTTTCTACATTCTGTTGGGACAAATATCTTGGAATGGATACAAATAATGGATCTCTTGCTGGCATGGTGCTGTAGAATAAGCATTGGACTGCAAACCACAAAGTCAATGATTCAAATGCACCAGCTGCTCCTTGGAAACAACATATAGTGTCACTATTAGTCATAATCGTCTTGATGGCACTTAACAACAACAAAACAGATCTTGTATAGTCAGTTGGCCAGGTAGCTTTCTTTGAGATTTTTTGGCATAGACTAGTGAGTGCTTCCAGTGCTGCTTCAGTTTGTTCTTGAAAAATGGTTATTATTCTAAGTGATAATCAGTGGGGAAGAAACCAAGGAAGGTTATGAGTAAAGATCCTTTAAAATCAAGAACTACTATACCAAATTTTCATTTCAACCTGAATGTTCTTCTCAATGGTAGACATGTATGTCTGACAAAGAAAGCCTTCTTTTTCACTTGAAGAAAACCATTAAAGAACATATAGAGTTGTGCTTCAGACAGAATCAGCCACCCTATTATTTTATGTGTACTGTATGTGGCAATTTAGGATAAGCACTAGACTGCTAACCAAAATGTTGGTGGTTCAAACCCATCAGCCACCCTTTGGAAACGCTACACTTAGAGGGTCACGATGAGTCAAAACCAACTGGATGGCATTTGACAACAATAGTCCATTCTCAGGAATAGGGAACTAATGATTGATACCCAATTGATACCAGATTATTTCCCCTTCTTCTGCCTGGGTGCCTTTATACTTTAAAGTCAAGATTTACAGAGAACATGTTTCATCTATAGAAGGATGAGGATATTGTAAGTAAGAAATTTAAGAACTATTTTCAGAGAGTGATAGAGAAAGAACTCTTTGTCTATCAGGAAGGTCCATACTTGATTTTATCTTTTTTGTGATACATAGTTTTACATAAAAAATTATAGTCATAAATTGCAGACTCCTTTACTTGGCCATATCATATGGAAGGATGGCCTTCTCCCATTGGAGTATATATACCTAAAAGATAAAGTATGTCCCAACACACAGTCCAATGATCCGCATATGTTAGGTATTGAATAAAAAGGTATGGGATAGAAAATGATTTTGATCTGTAAAAAGTCTCTCTGTATTAAAATTTTAGTCTTTTGTCTATTATATTAGTTGCAGATTTCCCCCAAGTTATTTGTTGTCTTTGTTACTTGTAGTTTTTGCCATGTAGTTTAATTTTTTGTAGCTTCTGTGTTTTGAATTATGTTTTGAAACGTCTTCAAATTCTAGGAAATTCTAAAAAAAACTCTTACTTTTATGAGTGATTTTCTTTCCCATTAATTAATGTTTTTGCATAGCCCTTCTTCTGAATTTTGTAATTGGTGATTATTCCTTTGAATAACATTCCCACCAAAGACTCACATTTAACAGTTTCTGGTGATATCCATATATTTGACAACTTACATTTGACCTTTTTCAGAATCTCTACCAATAGAAGCTGAATGTTGAATAAGTCAAATCTTAACTTTGGGGTTTCTGATTTGCTTAATGTGATAGCGATGGATTTTTCAGGAAATACTAATTAATTCAGAATTGAATATTAATTCAGATATTTTAAAAATATCTGGTTGAAAAAAACCCTGATAGACTTGAATATGCTGTTTTCATTTTTAAAGAGTGTTAATACTAATTTGTATGGGAAATTTAGATTAATTCAAATTCTATTACTTCAAGATAAATTATTGCTTTTAATATTTTTCCTTTAAATCTTTTTCTTCATAAATATATATATTTTTTATATTGGAAATTATTTAAAATTTGGAAATTTAGTACTTCATATCTTGCTGGTTACACTTTATAATTTTATATAACCATCTTTCTGTGTCAATATAAAAGTAAAACACTCTAACCGCTATATGGGTATTTCCTATTGATTTATCATAAATACATTTTAGAATTGACAGTTTCCTTCAGGTTATGACTAATTCCAATTTGGTTGTTCATCATTTTTGCTGATATATCCATAGGTTAGACAGCACAGCCTGCTTTCAGTCAGATGTAGTTCTGTCACTAGGGATGGAGGGCCCGATAAAATGCATTTCAAATAGAAGTGCTAAATAAATAGAGATATTAAATATTTTGGCATATTTGCAGAGCAGGGTAAAATCACTTTAGCATGATAAAGAATCTGTGGTCAGTGATAAGAAAACCATGCATTAAAATGTTTTCCTACTTGCTCACTTTAGAAGAGTTAAGGGAACAAGCCCAATTTGGTGAAGTCTATTATGCAAAATGACTGTTAAAACGTTGATGAGAAAGATCCAATGGCCTGTGCCAGGCCAGGATCCCAGGCCTAGAGAGAGAGAATGTGTCTAATCCAGTCCCTTCTGCAGAGACACAGCTCAGATTATTTATCAGCCAAACTGGGTACATTTTATGTGTCCAATACCCAGTTGTGGCTGTTGTTGCTGTTGTTGCTGTTGTGTGACATTAGGTTGATTCAAAGTTATGCTAGCCCATGGGTTTCCTGGGTTTTATTCTATACAGGAGCAGAAGCATCCTATTAGATGGCAATTTTTGTAGTCCATTTAAAGATGGTGTTGAGAAACAGAGAAAGAAAAAGATTGATATAAAATGATATTCAGTTATTGTAGGGTGTAAAATGTGATGCTGTAACTTTTAGCTTGTGAGACCTGTGACAAATACTTGCTTTTTTTTTTTTTTTTTTTTTTGTTGAGTGTGTGTGTGTAGTTATTGTTTTTTATTTTTATTTTAGTGACTGGATATGCACCATCCTATTAAGTAGCTTATTATTATTATTATTTTTAAAGGGTATATATTGAGTGAAGTGAACAAATCTTAAATGTACAACTCAATTAAGTTTTACATATTTATATGCTTGTTACCATTTGGGTGAATTCTGACTCATTGAACATAGTAGAACTACCCCCAGAGAGTTTCCTAGGCTGTAATTAATATGGAAGAAGATTGCCACATTTTCTCCCAAGGAGCAACGGTGGGTTTTAATTGCCAATCTTTCTGTTAACAACCATTGCATCTGAGCGCTTACCCACTGCATCACCAGAAATCATTTATACTTCTCATATTGTTGTTGTTGTTAAGTGCCATCAAGTTGGTTCTGACCCATAGTGACCCTGTATTTTGTACATTGAAATATTTTGGGTTGTTTCTTATACAGCTTCCGAGGAGTGGCTGGTGAGCTTGAACCACTAACCTTACACTTCAAATGACTTTGCAGTCTGGCACATTAACACACAGCCCCACACCAGGTCTCCATACCTATGTTGTTGTTGTTGTTAAGTGCCATTGAGTCAATTCCGACCCATAGTGACTCTGTACAGGGTTTCCGAGGGGCAGCTGGTGAGCTTGAACCACTGACCTTACAGTTCAAATGGCTTTACAGTCTGGTGCATTAAATATGACCACCTAAATCGATCCTTCCTTAACAATTCCCCAACTCCCTGGAAATACCCACTATTGTGATTTTTATTACACAAGATTAGTTTTGCCTGTTCTTGAACTTAATGTAAATGGAATGCTACAGTATATACTCTTTTGTGCCACATTTCCTTTGCTTAAGAAAACGGTCATAAAATTTATCCATGTTATTTCTTGTATGAGTGGTGATTTTATTATATTGTTATGTAGTATCTCATCATACAAATAAACCATAATTTATTTATCTATACTCCTGTTGGTAGGCATTTGGACTGTTGTGAATGAAACCGCTATAAATATTCTTTCCTACATATTTTGGGGGGCACATGCATTGATTGTTCTTGGGTGATGGTGTTGCTATTAGGTGCCACCAAATTGATTTGGACTCATAGCAAACCCATGTGACAGAATCGAACGACTCTGTAGAGTTTTCTAGGCTGTAGTCTGTATGTGAGCATGAAATAGCTGTATGGATTTGAACCTCCAACTTTCACATTAATAGTCAAGCACAAACCATTCGAACTACCCAGTGACCTTTTTAATCAGGTAGATAGTTCAATTTGGCTGAAAGCATTCTTTACCTCCTCTTGAGCCACAAGTCAATGGATGAGCAGCTGAGCACTAAACTGTTGTGCTACCAAGCCTTCTTTGGTCTTAGGGATATACCTAGAAGGGAAATTGCTGAATCATAGCGTTCAGAAACATAATCAAATCAAGTATTTAATCCATATGGTTTACATTTTGACATTAGAATTTTTTACATGACATGTATGTATGGGTTTGTGTGTATGTGTGTATGTACACATGCAAAGATCCAAAGCATTTTTCAGAGGTCACATTAGCAATAACTAAATAAAAAAAAAAAATGAAATAGCAAACATGATTTCATTTAGGAAAGATGTTATTGTTGTTAAGTTCTGTCAAGTGGATACCAACTCATAGCAACCCTGTATAGAATTTTCATGGAGCAGTTAGTGGGCTTGAACCACCAACCTTATGGTTAGTGGTAGTGGAGTCAGTTATGTGTCGTGGAGTCAGTTATGTGTCGTGGAGTCAGTTCCAACTCATAGCGACCCTGTACAGGGTTTCTGAGGCTGCAAATCTTTATGGGAGCAGAAAGCCTCATCTTTCTCCCATGGGACAGCTGGTAGTTTTGAACTGCTGATCTTGCAGTTGGTAGCCCAATTCATAACCACTACGCTACCAGAGCTCATCCAGTGCTTATCCTGCAGGACTCGTGAGTAAAGATTAAAAACCATTAAAGTTAGTAAAGATAAAAACCCTCAAAATTATAAAATACATAGGCATTTATAAGAAACGTGAAAGACTTTTAAAGAAGTTAGTAATGAAGTTTCCTTTAGGACCTTGAATATGGAAAGTTGCACTATATTCCTAAATGAAACACAGTATCTTCTGAATGCCAATTCTCACCTAATCTAAAATGATTCCAAATATATTCTCTTCAGGATTTTCTTGGAACACAACACAATGGTTCTGAAATGCATATGGAATAATAAATGTGTGAACAGAGCCTATAAAAAGTATTCATAAGAAAAATAATGAGATGGGGACTCCTAACCAGATACAGAAAATAAAGTATTCAATAAATGGTTAGGGACAGTTGACTATACATTTAGGAATAAAATATAACTTACCTCAAAACTCAATAATAAATTCTAGATGGATTAAAGACGTAAGTACAAACAAATTAATCTAACACTGTGGAAGAGAGTACAGAAAAAATAGTTTTATAATTTTGGAATAGGAAAGGTTTTTCTAACGTAAGTCCTAAATACTGTAAAAAAAGGTCGACATGTTTAAAACTTAATAAACTTAAAGACAAATTGCAAACTAGGGACAATGTTCTGCAGTATATATGACAAAGCATTAATATTATTTGCAGTAATGGAAACTGAAACACAAATAGTATAATAGAAAGATGATTTAAAACATTAAAAGGCATTTAAAGAGATAAAAGTCGACAGTAAATATACATGTATGTTTAGTCCTCGTGTAGAGCTATAGGCTAATGCATTAGACTGCAAAGCCGCTTATACTTCAAGGTCGGCGGTTCAAGCTCACCAGCTGCTTCTCAGAAGCCCTAAACAGGGTCGCTATCGATCAGAAATGACTTAACAACAATAATGAATGGAATAAAAATTTAAACATTAAGAATGTAAATTTGGGGTGAGGGGGGAACACCAGGAAACCCTGTAAGCCAGCCAGTGCAGCACTCTTCCTTTTGGATCCGCCATCTGTGGATTTTCATAAAACCAGGATATAGATTTTTATAAAAACTTTAACGGGAAGACCATCACTCTCGAGGTTTAACCCTGGGATACAATAGAAAACGTAACAGCCAAGTTCCAGGGTAAGGAAGGGATTCCTCCTGATCAGTGGACAATGATCTCTGCTGGCAAGCAACTGGAAGATGGACTTACCTTGTCTGACTATAACATTCAAAAGGAGTCCCTGCTTCATCTGTGTTGAGACTTCCTGGTGGTGCTAAGAGAAAGAAGTCTTACACTCTTCCCAAGAAGAATACACATAAAAGAAAGGTTAAGTTGGCTGTTCTAAGATCAGGTGGACGATAATGTCTAAATTAGTAGCCTTCGTCAGGAATGTCCTTCAGATGAATATGGTTTAGAAGTTTTTATGGCCAGTCACTTTGATAGACACTACTGTGGGAAGCGTTGTCTGACTTATTGCTTCAACAAACCAGAAAGCAAGTAATTGTGTATGAATAAAATACATGAACAACAAAAAGACATAAATTTTTAATTTGCAAATGTTTAAAATTTCTTATTGGCAAAGTTGTGGGAAATAGGCACTCTTTTATAGGGCTACCTAGAAAAACAATTATTTAAATACATTTGGTTTGATCCCACAAGTCTACTTCTAGGAATTGGACAAATATACAAATATGCGTTACAAGATATTCATTGTAACATTATGATAAGAGGGGGAAATTTCAGTAAGAAATAGCTAAGTTATGAAGCATTATGTGGCAGATAGATAAATAAATGGATGGCTAAATAAATAGAAATGATTTCCTTAATATCTTTTCTATTATAAAAGCAACTTCCAGAGAAATTCTCAGGTTTGTATGTATTGAGAATTATGAATAACAATTAACATGGACCACCTTATTTAATCCTTAGAAATACCAAAGTAATTATTACAAATATGTCTTATCAAAATTCTGACTAAAATACAATAAAGCAACAGCAAGACAGTTGTAGAATAATTTCCCTCTTTTTATGTTTCAGTTAATTTTCAATCTTGAATTAATTTATATATATATATATATACAGATATACAGATAAAAAATGTTTGTTTTGTAAATGCAGTACAGTTGGTTCTGACTCATGTGACCATGTATAGGATTTATGAGGAATGACTGGTGAGTTTGAGCCACCAACCTTATGATTCAAATTAACCTGTGGTTGAGTGTTTATCCTACAGAGTCACACCAGGACTCCTACCTGAGTTTTATTGACTATGCAAAGGCTTTCGACTGTGTGAATCATTACAGTGGTTGACTTTGCCCAGAAAGGGTATTCCAGAAAATGTAATTGTGCTGATGAGGAATCAGCACCTAGTCCAAGAGGCAGTTGTTCAAATACAAGGGCATACTGAATGGTTTAAAATCAGAAAAGGTGTGTGCCAATGTTGTATCCTTCCACCACACTTATTCAATTTGTATGAGGAACAAATAATCTGAGCAACTGGGTTGTATGAAGAAGAAAATGTCATCAGTATTGGAGGAAGACTCATCAATATCCTTTGATATGCAGATGATACAACCTTTCTTATTGAAAGCAAAGAGGACTGAAAATACTTACTGATGAAGATCAAAGATCACAGCCTTCAGTAAGGATTTCACCTCAGTGTAAAGAAAAAAAAAGTCCTCCCATCTGGACTGAAAATAACGTGACACTCTTCTTGCATCCATAATCAATACTCATGGAAACTGAAGTCAAGAAATCAAATGATGGATCTACGGCATAAAATCTCTTTAAAGTGTTCTAAAACAAAGATCAGTTTGTAAATTTGGGGTGAGGGGGAACCATGATATTTTCAACCCCCACATATGTATGTGTAAATTGGATAATAAATAAGGAAGACCAGAGAAGAACTCAAGTTATGGTGTTGAAGAAGAGTATAAAAAGTACCATGGGTTGCCAGAACAATAAACAAATCTACCTTGGAGAAAGCACAGCCAGGATTTTTCTTAGAAGCCAGGATGGCAAGACTTCATCTCTCATACTTCAGGCATGTGATCAGGAGATATTAGTTTCTGGCGAAGGACATCACGCTTGGTAAAGTGGAGGTTCAGCGAAAAAGAGGAAGACCCCCAAGGAGATGGACAGGCACAGTGGCATGGACTCAAGCTTAACAATTGTGGGGATGGTGCAGGACTGTGCAGTGTTTCATTCTGTGGTGCATATAGTCACTAAGTCAGGGCAAACTTAAAGGCACCTAACAACAACAACAACATACATATATGGTCCAACATGGATTAAGCATTGGGCTGCTAACCAAAATTAGAAAGATGTGGTTGTCTGCTTCTATAAATATTTATATACTTGGAGACCCTATTGAACCCATAGGGTTGCTAAGGAGCTCTGGTAGCGTAGTGGTTACAAATCAGGCTGCGAACCACAAGGACAGCAGTTCAAAACTACCAGCTGCTCTGCGGGAGAAAGATGAGGCTTTCTGCTCCTGTAAAGATTTCCAGCCTTGGAAACCCTGTTCAGGGTCGCTATGGGTCAGAACCGACTCGACGGCACTTAACATAGGGCTGCTATTAATCCGAATTAACTAAGCTTCAGTGAGTTTGGTTTATATATTAGTATAAGGAGTCTTGGTGTGTGCTGTAGGATAAGCACTGTATGCTAATCACAAGCTCAGCAGTACAATTCCACCAGCTGCTCGTTGGAAGCCTTATACAGAGTTACTATGAGTCAGAACTGACTCGATGACACTTAACAACTCATGTGTGTATGTATGCATGTATATGCTATTACAGAAATTTTCAACCCTAGTAAAAGGAAATAAAAAGAGAAATATCTTTGCTGATGTTAAATGGACATGGCCAAAAGCAGAGAATGTGAAAAAGACTTCCAATACTGCTCTCAAACAATCCTTCAGTGTACAAAAACTTCTTTTTAAAACTTTTTATTGTAAATTGAGTGAAGGTTTACAGAGCAGATCACCAACTTTACATTCAACAAATCATACACTTTGTTTCATCTACTGTTTATAGTCTCTTCCCTGAAACAATAGTTATCCTACTCCTTCCCTGTGGTTCCCCATTTACATTTTATATTTTACAAATGACTAAAGCAAAAAAAAAAAAAAAAAAATTAATACACATGTACAAAACAAAAAATATATATTCATTTAAATGTCCAAAAGGCACATTCTGCAAGCCAGCCTCCTGCTAGTACCCGCAGCTGCTCCGTTTCTCCATGTCACCCCTTTGCCACCATCTCTACTGTTGCTGCTTTTCTAGGTAAGGGTCTCACACTCCACTTAGGCTCTTCCTTCTTATTGGTCCTGGGATTGTTAGTTCCTGAAATGAGCAATTAACTACTCTTCTGCAATTAGTTTTGACAATCACAATTAATCCTACTAACGACTACAATTGAATCGTAAAATCCTATCACCATAATTCCCAACCCTGTTTCACAAGACCCATCAGGAAAAATGGAAAACTATTTAATGGGGAGTCGACTTTATCCACTTCATTCTGAAACTAAATACACCCATGAAAGCTTGTAAGCCATTTATAGTCCCCCTGCCCCCATTTTTGATAGTCAAAGTCTAAACTGCCCATCCCTATCAACCCAGTAAGGAGTTTTGGTAGCATAGTGGTTACAAATTGGGCTGCTAACCTTAAGGTCAGCAGTTCGAAACTACCAGCTGTTCTGCAGGAGAAAGATGAGGCATTCTGCTCCTATAAAGATTTACAGCCTCAGAAACCCTGTACAGGATCTCTGTGAGTCTGAACCAACTCCACGGCACAAAACCACCACCACCACCATCAACCCAGTAGACTAAGGGGACAAGCATATTCCTTGATATAAAGAATCTTCCATTCCTATTGGAATTTTAAGCAACTGCATCCTTAAGCAAAAGTCCAGTTCATCAAATTTACACTTGTTCACAGTATCAAACATTGTTATTTGCATCTGGTCAGCTCAGCATTAGCCATCCAAGCTAGGACAAATGTGTACCAGCTGCAAGTTTGGTAGTTCACACACACTTCCATGAATTTTAGGCCAGCTGGCCCCTTCAATCTCAACCCTAGCCCCCAGGGGCTAGATCAGGGCACATGGGCTCAGGAATTCAAACAACCCCCTAAACTTCAGACCAGCCAGCCCTTCCTCTTCTCTGTCTCAGCTTAAGGTCAACAGATGCCAGTGGAACATGTCAAAACTCAGCCCATGACTTCATGGCTGCATTTCCTCCACTTCCACTTAGATGGTCACCAGTGTAAATACTACATCACTTGAGGGTTCCCTTTAACATTTAGTCCTAAAAAGAGGTTTTCACTGATGGGCTGACTTTTCTTGTCTTGATACCTCCAAGGCAAACAGCTTGCTTGAAACTCTAAAAGCTAAACAGTCTGATTTTTTCCAGAGGTCTTTCATTAAGAATCTTCTGTTCTCCCAGCAGTTCTGGGTTGGTCTGCATGTCTGAAAACATTTTCATAGTAAGAAAAATGCAAATTAAATCTATTTTAAAATACCATTTCTAGTCTGTGTGATTGACAAAAATACACAATTTTGACAATCTACACTTGGCAGGGCTGTTGGGGGTGGGGTGGCCATTGGCATTCTTCTATTGTTTGTGGAACTACAGAATAGTTCTCTATTCCCAACCACACTGATATTTTTTACATCCTTCCTGCCATAAATGGTCATAATACATTTTGACACTACTCATAAACCAAAAAGTTAAACCAATTGCTGTCAAGTCCATTCTAATGCATAGCAACCCTATAGGACGGGTAGAACTGCCTCATAACATTTTCAAAGCTATAAAAAAATTAACTTTAATTTCGCAAGTGGGAATGAGAATTTAACTCCACATCAGCCCAAGGCCAATTCCTATGAGGCTAAGGTCAGACATGCCTCTCTACCTCCAACCTTCTTTACCAATTCTGACACCAGCCATTCCTTTCACAGCATTTTACTTCTCAGCTGAATTTGATAATTCATTGCAATTGCCACATAGAACTCACAGAGCATACTTAGAATTATGGGACTCATTAGGGCAATTGTTGTTGTTAAGTGCCGTTGAGTCGGTTCCGACCCATAGAGACCCTGTACAGGGTTTCCAAGGGTGTAAATCTTTACGGGTGTAGAAAGCCTCATTTTTCTCCTGAGGAGCGGCTGGTAGTTTCGAACCGCTGACTTTAAGGTTCACAGCCCGATTCATAACCACTATGCTACCAGAGCTCCCTGAGCAATTAGCAGAGTACAATTCAGGATTATAAAATTCTTATGCTGTAAGTCTTTGGTCAAGACAGCCTCTTCTTTGCCATAATGAAGGCAGGCCTCTCTTTGACCCTCTGCTCCATGTTCTGACCTCTGTTCTGCTGTGCAGTGTTACAAAGCTCTGTTAGCATTGTTGATAAATGCCCAAAAGGCACTCCATTCCAATATTAGTTTCAGCCTGAAGGTACTCAGCTCTAGCTCTGTGGTGACAAATGGGTCTGCTAACCTCAAGATCAGCAGTTCAAAACAAGCAGCCACTCCATGAAAGAAAGATGAGGCATCCTGCCCTCATAAAGATTTACAATCTTAGAAACCCTATATGGGGTCACTATGAATCAGAACCAACTCCATGGCACATAATCAGCACTACCACTGCTAAGATGGTTCATTTTATAATCAGCAAGGTGGCAACACTGACCAATCCCCACATTTGACTTCCAAGTTTTTAAATTCACAATTAGCTCACAATTAAATCATATAATCTTGTCAGTATCTTCCCCACCTCTCTTACCCAGACTCATCAGGAAACAGTTGCTTGGTGGAAGTTACAAAGATTGGCTAGAAGAAGCATATTAAATAATGTACTATACCACAAGGGGTATAATTTTTACAGAATCAGGTAGCTACATCTTTCTCCCATTGAATCACTGGTGGGTTCAAACTACTAACCATTCAGCTAACATCCCAGCACTTAACCTTTGTGCCACCAGTGTTGCTTATAACATACTCATGGTGGTGGTGGTTGTGGTTGGTGGTGGTTGTGTACCGTGGAGTTGGTTCCAACTCAGAGTGATCTGTATAGGGTTTCTGAGGCTATGAATCTTTATAGGAGCAGAGGGCCTCATCTTTCTCCTGTGGAGTGACTGGTAGTTTCAAATTGCTGACCTTGAGGTTAGCAGCCCAACTCATAACCAGAGCTTCCAAATCTCCGTATTTATTTATCTAATATCATTTCCCTATTTGAATACAATAGTAATGCAGCCAGAAACCTTAGCTATCAATATTACTAGTATTTGACATCTAATAAGGAGTCCTGGTGTGGTGCTGTGGGTTAATGCTCTGAACTGCAAAGTCAATTAAACCACAAGGTCGGTCGTTCAAGCTCACCAGCCGCTCCTAGTAAACACTATACAGTGTTGATATGGATTGAAACCGACTCGACGACACTTAACAGCAACAACACAACAAGGAGTCCTGGTATGGCACTGTGGATAAAACACTAGATCGCAAGGTCAATTTGAACCATAAGGTCAGCAGTTCAAACTCACCAGACACTTCTTACAAACCCTATACAGGGTCGCTATGAGTCAGAACCAACTCTACGGCACTTAACGACAACAACAAGAAGCAAGCCTTTTGGTACAGTGAGTTAAGTATTGGGCTGCTAACACCAGGGTCAACAGTTCAAACCCATCAGCCACTCTGCAGAAGAATAATGAGGTTGTCTGTCACATAAAGATTTACAGTCTTGGAAACGCTAAGGAGTTCGCCTCTGTTCTATAGGAATGCTGTGAGTTGAAATAGACTCAATGACAGTGGTTTTTTAATAAGTTCAATTACACAGCAACTAAGAATAAACTTATTAACAGGGCTTCAAACCCATTTGGCCTTATTTAAATACGGGTGAGGAAGCAACACTGAACAGATACAAATTTTAAAGAGTGGGTAAACTAGAGCAATAATGGACTGGAACAGGAAAAATTCTGAGTTGCAGCCCTGCTAGAAGCATAGTCTTCCACTTAAGGTGGTGTTTATGTTGCGTAACAATCACATCTCTTGTCAGCAATGTGGGAAAAGAAGGCTAGCTCAAAGATGTCAGCTAATTCTGGTATTTTAAATGGGTATTAATTTCCACATTTTTGCCAATAATCACTCTCCTGAAAGGGTTCACCATGCCTCCTTCAAGTCTCCCATTCCATGGCATCAACCCATAATGTTTTCTGTTCTGGTTTATTTGGGTTTCTTCAGATTTCCACTTCATTAAGCATGACTGAACCAGTTCCAACCAGTTTGAAACCCTGCTTCCTAGTTGTATACTCTACTTGTTTAACCTCTCTCAACCTCTATTTCCTTAATAAAATATGTACCCTTTTGAGTCTACTTGATAAGTCGCATAAATTGCATAGCACAATGCTGGATACAGAGTAAACCCTCAGAAAGTGGCAGGTAATGTAAGATTTAATTACAGTTATTATAACCAATGCAACATGTGCCTGGTTGCCATGGGATAGGTTAACATCATCTAAACTTCAGTCATCCTTCACTGACAGCAGGTTCACTACTGTGTCAATAGCTATGCTCTATCTATTAGTTATTTAAGGTTTTTAATGAAGACTTCTTAAAGTTAAATGCCTACAGTAGCCTCAAGTTAACATAAACATAATTACTAGTTTTGAGTATTATAGTTTATGCAACAAATCACTGTCTAAATAAAGAACTTTTTGTGATCGTGTAAAATCATAAGAAGATGTTAGACTTAATTCTTGGGTAGTGCTGAGATAGATAATCATTTGGTGTTTATCATGTACATTTTTTGCATACCTCTCAATTACACCTATTAGGGCTATTTATCTCCCTGCTTAACTTCATCATTAATTGAGATCTGTAAAGAAAAGGATTGTGACTGTAAATTCTATTGACAGTGATTACCAAGATACTTTTCTAGAACAGCAGCTCCAAAAATATTTTCAAAATGAAATAGCAGTTTCTGAGTTCTTTTACTGATTAAGGAATATACTAGACATGTTTATAAAATCCAAAGGATAATCAGACACAAACTCCCAATCAAGAAGATGGCAAGTTACAATAAAGGTATTATTAACGTGTAAATATTTAGTTTTCATGAGGGTTAATAGTGTGAATTTTAAATAACTTCCAGCTGAAAATGAGTTTAAGCTATACTGTGATAGTCAGTGATGTGATTTGTTAATGTCTGTTTAATTTTTTATAGGTTATATGTAAATTAGGTACAAAATTTTAAAATATGAAAGGTGTTACAGGAAAAACGAAGTGCCCTCAAATTTAATTCTTCCATCCAGAAACAATCCCTTTCACCAGTGTCTCTGCCCTGCCCTTCATGTCCTCTACTCTCCTATCAGTTTGTCATACTATGGTGGCTTGCACGGTATTTCAAATACCAGCATGCTTACCCATGGAGGATAGGTTTCAAAGGCTATTCCAGATGAAGACAGACTAGGAAGAAGGAAGACGTAGGCCACTTCTGAAAAATTAAACACTGAATGTCTTATAATTGTGAGGATGGTACGTTACTGGGCAGTGTTTCGTTCTGTTGTAAGGGCACTATAAGTTGGAACAAATATCACGGCACCTAACAACAACCACACCACCTTCCTTATATTCTAAGTAGATGGAGGTGATATTTTATTTCAGGAGATACTAAGAAATGCGTTTAAAAAAAAAGAGAATTACAAACACAAAACCAGTGATATAGGAAAGTAGAGTAATGTATAAAGACTGAAATAATCATAGATGAGTAAAAATAGTTCATAATATCAACTCATATAAATGTAATGTGAGACTAATTAATAAAATATGTTTTACTTCATTTATAGTTAAAGAAACATTAAGTTACAATGTGATATCAAGTTTCAACTATAAGATGTAATGATCTCAAGATTTCATGCCAGTGTTTGACTGGTGTGAAGTAAAATGGTCTTCTTATAAATCATTGATGGAAGCATAAATTAGTATAATGTGTATGGAAGGAAATGTGCCAATATCATTAAAATTTTAAATGTATTATTGCTTTGATCCAGCCATTCCATGTCTAGAATTTTATTCTCTAGTAAGTCTTACATGTACAGTAGTATCTTTATAAGACCATTTATTTCAACATTATTTAAAAATCACAAAATCCTAGAAACTTAACCCCAACAATAACAGATGGGTTAAATAATATGAGGGCATATTTGCACAAGAAATTCTGTACATTCTTTATAAAGAAGAGCTAAAAATTAATATGAAATTAACTCTAAAGTATGTTGTTGTTAGGTGCCATCGAGTCGGTACTGACTCATAGCACCTTATGCACAGCAGAACGAAACACTGCCTGATCCTGGACCAACATTAGTATTGTACCCATGCTTGAGCCCATTAATGCTGCCACTTTGCCAATCCATCTCGCTGGGGTCTTCCTCTTTTTCTCTGACCCTCCACCCTACCAAACATGGTATCCTTCTCCAACGACTGGTCCCTCCTGACAATATGTCTGAAGTATGAGAGATGAAGTGTGGCTATCCTGGCCTCCAAGGAGCACTCTGGCTGCACTTCTTACAACACAGATCTGTTTGTTCTTTTGGCAGCCAATGGCACTTTCAATATTCTCCTCCAACACCATAACTCAAAAGCATCAATTCTTCTACGGTCTTCCTTATTCACTGTCCAGCTTTCACGTACATATGAAGTTATTGAAAATATCATGGTTTGAGTCAGGCGCACCTTAGTTCTCAAGCTGACATCTTTGCTCTTCAACGCTTAAAAAAGGTCTTGGGCAGCATATTTGCCTAATGCAATACATCGTTTGATTTCTTGACTGCTGCTTCCATGAGTGCTGATAGTTGATCCAAGAAGAATGAAGTCCCTGACAAGTTCAGTATTTTTCTCCATTGATAAGAATGTTGTTCATTGGGCCAGTGGTGACGATTTTTGCTCTCTTTACATTGTGACACAATCCATACCAAAGGCTGTGCTCTTTGATCTTCATCAGTAAATATTTTAAGTCTTCTTCACTTTCAGCAAGCAAGGTTGTATCATCTGCATATCACAAGTAGTTAATGAGTCTTCCTCCAATCCTGATGTCATGTTTTTCTTCATATAAGCCAGCTTCTCGGATTATTTGCTCAGCATACAGATTGAATAAGTATGGTGAAAGAATGCAACCCTTTCGCACACCTTTCTTAATTTTAAACCATTTAATGTTCCCATGTTCTTTTTGAACAACTGCCTCTTGGTCCAGGTACAGATTCCTCATCAGCACAATGAAGTGTTCAGGAATACTCATACTTCTCAATGTTGTCCATAGCTAAAATATACTTGATAAATAATATAAGGTACCAGACATGTATATAAAATGTTTCCATTTGCAGAGAGGAAAAATACCTACTCACATATCTACATTGTTGTTGTTGTTATGTGCCGTGGAGTCGGTTCCGACTCATAGCGACCCTGTACAGGGTTTCCGAGGCTGTAAATCTTTATGGGAGAAGAAAGCCTTATCTTTCTCTCGTGAAACAGCTGGTAGTTTCGAACTGCTGACCTTGCGGTTCACAGTCCGATTCATAACCACTATGCTACCAGAGTTCCTTAAGCATGTACATACATAGGTGAGCTTATAATATGTTGGAAAAAGTATAAAAGAACCTGTCAAAATGGTGATTGCTTCAAGGAACAGAAACTGGCAGTTATTAGTTATTATTACACTCTGTTGCCTTTTGTAGTTATTGCATTTTGCAATCATTGAGTCAGCAAATATTTATAGAGTACTTGTTAGTGTGTAGCACAGTTCTAGGTGTTGGAGATAAAGCATCTTCTATGTGGGGTTTAGATTGTTTAAGTACATGTTATAAAAAAAATTAAGATCCTAGGACAAATATAGTTAATGTAATATGTTGTTTTTGTTGTTCTTAAGTGCTATCAAGTCGGTTCTGACTCATAGCAACCCTGCATAGGGTTTCTGAGGAACGATTGGGAGGTTTGAACCACTGACCTTTCTGTTAACAGTCCAGTGCTTACCTTACAGCACCAGTCCAGGATTCCTATAATAAATGTTAATTTAAATGAGCAGTTCTTTTCAGGTGCATACATAACAAAAGACTTTGTTTTAGTCCTTGCTCCTCAAATTCAAAAGGAGATCTGGTAGCTTAGTGGTTAAGAGTCAGGCTGCTAATCTCAAGGTCAGTAGTTCAAAACTGCCATCTGTTCTGTGGGAGAAAAATGAGACTTTCTGCTCCCATAAAGATTTACAGGCTCAGATGCCCTATACAAGGTCGCTATGAGTTAGTACCAACTGCATGGCATATAACCCCCCCATCACTACCCCAAAATAAAAAGTGTGTTAGCTTTTATAATAAAGCACAATTTAAAATATGTTTTTTATACCAATTTTAAGAAAAAGTTGCATTACACATTCAAAATTATTTTTTTAAATTACGAAACTAAACATTAATGTAAAGTAAAAAATTAGGAATCAGTTGTATAATCTTTTAATGTGTTATTGGATTCACTTTACTAGTATGTTTTTAAGAATTTTTAAACTTATACTCATGAGGATGGTGGTGATGGTGGTTATGTGCCATGAAGTTGGTTCTGACCCATAGCGACCCTGTACAGGGTTTCCGAGGCAGTAAATCTTTACGGGAGCAGAAAGCCTCATCTGTCTCCCGCGGAACAGCTGGTAGTTTTGAACTACTGGCCCTGAGGTTTGCAGCCCGATTCATAACCACTACGCTAGAATTCACTAATTAAGTCACCTAGTCTTGGTCTTTTCTTTGTTGGGAGATTTTTGGTTACTGATTCAATCCTCTTGTTTTAATGTGTCTCTGAGATATTCTATTTCTTCTTGAATTGTTTAAGCAATTTGTGTGTTTCAAGGAATTTGTCCATTTCATCTAGATTAATGTTTTAAAGAGTTATTCATATATAAGTTAATTATGTAATCACCAAGGTAAGAACCACAAAAAGAAGATTTACCATCTAGCCTAAAACTTAGAAGAGGAGCTTGGGACATAGAAGACACAATGAATGAGTTAGGAGGAAAATCAGAAATTAAGAGAGAAATCAGGAGAGAAGTTTCATAAAAAGTATAGTGCCGTTACTGGGGTAAAACCATTCAGAGAAAGAACAGGATATATGGAAGGAAAATTAGGCATTAGTTGTTCATCTTAAATATTTGCATTAGAGAGGAAATGTTTGGAAGTGTTCTGAGGCTGGAAAGCATTTTGTTAGGAGTTAAAATAGTGAGCTACAAGAGAAAAAGCAAGCAAGTAAAGCAGAAATAGAGGTTATTATGAGATCAGCAGTTTGAAACTACCAGCTGTTCCGCGGAAGAGAGATAAGGCTTTCTCTTCCCGCAAAGATTTACAGCCTCGGAAACCCTGTACATGGTCGCTATGGGTCGGAACCGACTCCACGGCACATAACAACAACAACATAGTTATTTTAGGCTTCCTGGTGTGGCACTGTAGGATAAGCACTTCACTACAAAGTCAGTTTGAATAGCAAGGTTGGCAGTTCAAAATACCCAGCCGCTCCTTGGAAACCTTATACCAGGTTATTAGAAGTCTGAACAAACTTAACAACAACATAATAATTACACACATTTCTTGTAGATCACCTTAAAATATTTTAACTTGAATGTGCTTTGTGGGGTATCAAGAGGCTTTCGATGGTGGAAATAATGCTTCATATATTATACACTAGTACTGTATTTAGGAGCTCTGGTAGCATAGTGGTTACTAATCGGATTGCGAACCTTAAGACCAGCAGTTCGAAACTACCAGGCGCTCCGTGGGAGAAAGATGAGGCGTTCTGCTCCCGTAAAGATTTACAGCCTCGGAAACCCTGTACAGGGTCGCTATGGGTCGGAATCGACTCCACGGTACTTAACAACAACAACAACAGTACTGTATTTAATGTGATTGTTCTCATTCAATTGATTGAATTAAATTCCCTTTTACTGAGTTGTTTAATTGCTCCATTATAATTTCTGTGTGTTACAAAAAACAGTAGTTTCCTTAAGACAGAACAGAATGAAATAGTCCACAGAGATAAACAAAACAAATTCATATTATCCTCTTCTTAATTTAAGAAGAAATTAGTTTTGTGTTAAAATTGGATGGGTTGGTGGGTGTATCCTATTAAATTAAACCAGAGAGAATTTGCATGAATATGTAAGGTGGAGTGTTTGTTATGTGTTTGTTAAAATCTGAGTGGAAAAGATATACAGCATAATTTCCTTGGGGTAGTGTAATAAGGTGGCCCGAATCATTACAAGGGGACAAGCGGGAGGGGGAAGGGAGCACTTGGAATGCTTAAGGTAGTTGGGTGCCTATGAAAGAGAGCACAATTTTGTTTATTACCAACTCTAAGAATCTTATCAATGAATAAGGATGGTGATTACAATGGATCTGTCTGAAGATGTCCAGAGATAACTTAATTGTTCAGTTTGTTTAAACTATATAATCAAAGCAACAATCTTTGAATGTGGGATGGGTGTGGAAGAAAGGAATCTTTACTCCCACATCTCTGATCTGCATAAATGTCAACTTACTGTGTAAGAGACAGTTGTGGTTAGGTGCCATCCAGTAGTTAATGCTGTTGTTAAGTGCCCTTGAGTCAGTTACAACTCACAGGACCCTGTATAGGGTTTCCAAGGAGTGAATGGTGACTTGTACCACTGACCTTGTAGTTCAAACTGACCTTGGCTCCAGTAGGTTAATTGTTGTTGTTGTTGTTGTCAGGTGCCATCGAGTCGGAACCGACTCATAGCGACTCCATGCACAGCAGAACGAAACAATGTTCGATCCTGGGCCAACCT
>NW_006408529.1:20813325-20878095 GCF_000296735.1 Chrysochloris asiatica | reverse complement strand
TTCTTTCTTGTCTTCTTAATGACTTTTTGCTCTCTTCATGTATGATATTCTTGATGTCATCCCACAACTCTTCCGGTCTTTGGTCTTTAGTGTCTAATTTATCAAATCTGTTCTTCAGATTAATAGCCACCCCATATACAACAGAATGGAACATTCTGTTCAGCACCATCCTCAAAATTGTCCCAGGTCCTGCACCATCCTTAAAATTGTTCCTATGTTTGAGTCCATCTCATTGAGGGTCTTCCTCTTTTTCTATGACCCTCTACTTTACCTGTACTTTACAATCATAATGTCCTTTCCCAGTAACTTGTTCCAACAGATAACATGTCAAAAGTATAAGAAGCACAGGGAGGAAGTGGGATAACTTTTGTTGCTTAGACGGGATTGCAATCATTGAGATGAAACAAAGTCTATGATTTGTCTGTAAACCTTCACTTAATTCACAACAAAATAAACAAAAAACCCTCCTGTATCTTATGGAGCATTCTGGTTATTCTTTTTCCAAAACAGATTTGTTCATTCTTTGAAAGTTCATGGTATATTCAATACTTTTTTTGCCAACACCATAATTTAAATGCATCAATTCTACTTTGATCTCTATTATTCCTTGTACAGTATTGACATGCATATGAGGTGATCAAAAATATGATGACCTGGGTTCAGGCGAACCTTAGTCCTCAAACTGACACCTTTGCTTTTTAACACTTTAAACAGGTCTTGTGCAATATATGTGTTCAATGCATCATTTGATTTCTAGACTGTTGCTTCCATGGGCATTGCTTGTGGATCCAAGTAAAATGGTATCCTTGACATCTTCCTTCTTTTCTCCATTTATCATGATGTTGCTTACTGGTCCAGTTGTGAGGAGTTTTGTTTTCTTTCTCCATATTGTAACCCATACTGAGGACTTCTGATGTGGCTCTGTAGGATTAGCACTGGACTGTGAACTACAAGATCAGCATTTCAAACTCACCAACCACTCCTTGGAAACCCTATACAGGGTTGTTATGAGTCAGGATCAACTCTACAGCACTTAACAACAATTTATACTGAAGGCTGTTGCCTCTGATTTGCATCAATAAGTGTTTCAAGTCCTCTTTACTCTCAGTAAACATGATTGTGTCATCTGTATATTACAGGTTATTAGTTAGCCTTCCTCCAATCCTGATATTGAGTTCTTCATAAAATTCAGTTTCTTTGATTATTTGTTCACATATAGATTGAGCTATTATGATGAAAGGGTACAACTCTAATGCACAGTTTTCCAGATTTTAAACCACACAATCTCTTCTTGTTCTGTTGGAATGTCTGCCTCTTGGTTGATATACATGTTCCATAAGAGCACAATGAATTGTTCTGGAATATCCATTCTTCACAATGTTACTTATAATTTGTTTGCATATTCAATAAAAAACAGGAAAACATCTTTCTGATGTTCTCTGCTTTTAGCCAAGAGTCATCTAACATAATCAATAATAGTCCTTGTTCTACGGCCTCTTCTGTATCTGGCTTGAATTTGTGGCCGTTCTCTTTTGCTGTATTGCTGCCACCATTTCTGAATTACCTTCAGCAAAATTTTATTTATGTAAAAATATATTAATGATAGTCAATGGTTTCCACTTTCTGTGGAGACAGCTTTCTTTGAAATGGGCAAAACACAAACAAACAAACAAACAGATCCAGTCTGTGGGCCATGGAGCTGTCTTTCAGATTTCTTGGTAAAGATAAAAGAGAGAATCCAACATTGCAATCTGTTTGGGGGAACATTTCAATTGGTATTTTTTAAATTTTTGCAAACTTGTTTTTCATTAATGATTTCAGTCTCAGTCCAGCTTGGATTTTTCCTTCAATAGCATCAGTACTTGGTTGAACATCAACCAATTCTTGTTGGTCCAGTGACTCTGTGTATTTCTTCCATTTTCTTTTGATGTTTCCTGCATCAAACAATATTTTACCCAAAGTATCCTTCAACATTGTAAGTTGAGGCTTAAATTTTTTTCCCAATCCTTTTAGCTTGAGAAATGCACATTTCATTATAATACTTTGCCTTGTCTTCTCATGCCACCCTTTGGAAACTTCTGTTCAGTTCCTAATTCATCATTTCTTTAATTCATTTTAGCTACTCTACACTAAAGAGCAAGTTTCACAGTGTGTTCTGACATCCATTTTGGTCTTTCCAACTTCTGAAAAAAGACACCAATTGCTCAAATCCAAGTTCAAGTTGAAGATGAAAAAAATTTTTAAAAAGATCATGGGGGCCAAGTGTGATCTTAAGTATGTTGTTGTTGTAAAGCATTGTCAAGCCGATTCTGACTCATAGAGACCCTGTATAAGGCTTCCAAGGAGCAGCTGGTGAGTTTAAACTGCTGGTCTTAAGGTTCAAACTAACCTTGTGGTCCAGTGCTTTATTCCATAACACCACATTGGGACTTCACCTTGAGTATGTTGTTGTTAAGTGCCGTCGAGTCGGTTCTGACCCATAGCGACCCTGTACAGGGTTTCCAAGGCTGCAAATCTTTATGGGAGCAGAGAACCTCATCTTTCTCCTATGGAGCGGCTGATAGTTTTGAACCACTGACCTTATGATTCACAGCCTGATTCGTAACCATTACACTACCAGAGCTCCCTGTATATCCCCCCTTAAATGTAAAGACCATCTGAACATTAGATTTGAGGCATTAAACACTAATGACCAGTGAACAGATGAGTTACGGAATGACATCAAGGACAAAATACATAAAGAAAGCAAAAGGCCATTAAAAAGACAGGAAAGAAAGAAGACAAAAAAATAGATATCAGATAGACTTTGACCAAAATCTAAATGAAACAAACAAATCTCATTTTCTTTAATTAAAGTTGAAGTAAGTTCAATGTGAAAACCCCAAACCACCAGGAGCAGTGGAAACTACTCTGTCAGCAGGACCCAAGGCCCTTTTGTTTTCTATTTTCTGTTCTAGAAGTACATGGTTCATTAAGTGCTTCCCAAAGAGAAAGGCACAAACCATTGCAGGGAAATATAAGGAGCTTGCAATTCCTTAGGCAAACAGAAATTGGCTTTTACAAAATTGTACACATAGGGAAGAGAATTTTCCTGAAGTTAAACAACTCTCTGTATATATCTGACCTTAAAATAGATCTCCAATATAAAGAACGCCCACCAAAAAAAAAAATAATAATAATAATAAAATACACTGTTTTCAGATAACATATTTTAGGGGAAATAATAAGCTTTAGCGTGTGGTGGGCTACTAAATTAGTTTATTTTGTTTTTATTCAATATAGAGTATTTCTCTAAAGTGGTTTGTTATGCTATTGTCTGCTTGTTTGGTTTTCTTTCATTATCATGAGACCCATCTCCAATATTTGCTATTGTTGTTTTGCTTTCGTAGAGCTCAAATTTTCAAATCTATAAAATTTTCTGATTTCTAGTCTTTGATTTTTCTGTAACAAGATCTTTGAACAATCTTCAACTTTAGAGTAATTTTAGTCGTTAGATAGATGGTTCAGATCATGTCTTAATGTTGACCCATTCAGATTTAAACTTGGATATCTTGTTTCCCTTTTCTATAGTTAAAACAAACAAACAAACACTAGCAAGGTATACTCATCATGGAATGGTTACTCATTCATGTTATAAGATCTAGTTGATTATGTTTTTCTAATTTGAAAAATGTTACACATAAAGATGGAGTCCTGGTGTGGTGCTGTGGGTTAATGTGCTGGGCTGCAGTTGGTTTGAACTGCAAAGTTGATGGTTCAAGCTAACAAGCTGCTCCTTGAAAACCCTATACAGGGTTGCTATGGGTCGGAACTGACAGCACTTAACAACAACAAACATAAAGATACTATGTAATTTATATTTGAAAACTTGTTGATATAAAAGTAAGAAGACTGAGGGTGACTTTAGCTTGAATGATATAAAAATAGATACTTCTAAAGAAAAATCTTTCTCTAACTCTGTCAAAGTTATTCTCTTCTATTTTCTTAGTCTTGTGAATGCTTCCAACTAGTTTCAAATAATGTACCAGTTATTAATGTATTTATAAATATAAAGGAATTATACTATATAGAGTCCTAAACCTTACCTTCCTTACTAAGCCATGAACACAGTGAGCCACTTAAACTGTATTAATAATTGCTTTGTATTCAATTTATGAATGTTCTACATTAGATTTAGCAAGTTCATTGTTGATGAAATCTTGGTGTGTGTTTTTTTTTTCTAATTTCTTTTTGCAGCTATAAATACAACTTTCTTGAATATTCTTATAAGATTGTAGTTAGAAACAAGCAGAATTGACTCAATGACAACTAACAAGCATCTATAGGATATTTCTACATATGGAATTGGTGGGGCAAATTTGAACTATTAAAGTTTTAGAATCTAATTTCAAATTTGTATTGACACTTCATTCTAATTTGCAATTTTCTGAATATTTAAAGGTATGTTTTCAAGAAGCTGTTAAGTCTATCTACTGAAATTAATAACATCTTATGTGTAATCACTTCATACCATATTCTATTTCAATGAAATGTAACTATGTTATGTGAATATGGCAAACCATTCTATTGAACACGCACATGCTGAAATTATGGCTCAATGCACTCGTGGAATTGGTGTTGATATGGTTACGTGTCATCCTTATGTACTGGTCAAAGAGAGATTAGAAGAACTGGAGACTATGGTCCTTGACCACCCTTCAGCTCTGTAAAGGAACTCACCCTTATGGCCCGGTTTTCAGATATACAGCAGTAGACCAGATATACAGCTGGGGGAGAGGGGCTTCAGGGAGGACAACAACACTGGCAAGGTATGCTCATCAGGGAATGGTCACTCATGCAAAATCTAAAGGACAACATTTTCCTAAGGACAAAGTTGAGAAGGGATAAAAGGTAGACTGCAAATAAGAACCACAGGAAGGAAGCAGGAGAATTGCTACTGCATGGAGGGTTTGAACAGAGCGGATGATTTGTTGAATGTAAAGCTAATGATCTGGTCTATAAACCTTCACTCAATTCACAATAAAAAATTTTAACAAAGTTCATATCATAACTGATCAAACACAAAAAAAATTCTGGGTAACTCTTCTAGATTAAGAGTCCTGATGTGTCACTGTGGGTTAATGTGTTGGACTGCAAAGTTGTTTGAACCACAAGGTCAGTGGTTCAAACTCATCAGCAGTTCCTTGGAAACCCTATACAGGGTCACTATGGGTCAAAGTAGACTCAATGACACTTAACAACAACATTCTAGATTAAAGAGACTTGCAACTAAATACAATGTGTGTGCCTTTATTAAATGTACAGTTGTACAAAAATAACTAGCCTTAGTTATAGCAGGACAAATGGGAAATTTTATATATGACTGTGTATTAGATAAATATATTGTACTAGTACTTATATTTTCTGAATGTGAAAATTTTTGTTGTTAGGTGCCATGGTTGGTACTGACTCATAGCCACCTACGCACAACAGAACACAACGCTGCACAGTCCTGCACCAACCTCACAAACGTTGCTACATTTGAGTCCACTGCTGCTGCCACTGTGCAAATCCATTTCATTGGGGGAAGGGGTCTTCCTCTTTTCTCTCACACTCTGTTTAACCAAACATGATATCCTTCTCCAAGGACTGGCCCCTCCTGATAATATGTCCTAAGTATGAGAGATGAAGTCTGGTCAGTCTGGCTTCCAGGGAGAATTCTGGCTGTACTTCTTCCAACACAGATTGGTTTATTCTTTTGGCAGTCCATGGGATTTTTAATATTCTCCTCCAATACCATAGCTCAAATGTATCAATTCTTCTACAGTCTTCCTTATTCACTGTCCAACTTTTGTACCATATGAAGTTATTGAAATTATCATGGTTTGAGTCAGGAGCACTTTAATCCTGAAACTGACACCTTTGCTTTTCAACACTTTAAACAGGTTGTGTGCAGCATGTTTGCCTAATACAATATGTCATTTGATTTCTTGACTGCTGCTTCCATGAGTGTTGATGGCTGATCCTAACAAAATGAAGACTTTGACTTCAATCTTTTCTCCATTGATATGGATGTTGCTTATTGGTCCAATAGTGAGGGTTTTGTTTTTTTACCTTGAGGTGCAATTCATAATAAAGGTGGTGGCCTCTGCGAAAATTGTGCTATGGTTCCATACTAAAAAAAAGTCTTGGTTCTTTGGAGATGCCCATTGAAAGTTAGGGAGAAATATCATGACTTCTCTATAAACCCTCAAATGGTTCAACCCATGATGACACTGTCTCCACAAAGATAAGTATGTGAAGCGAGAGAGAGAATGCAAATATGGGGAAATGCTAATAGTGAATCTATGTGAAAGGTATATGGGTATTCATTGTATTCTTTTCTTAAAAATTTATAGGATTAAGATTTTCAAAATAAAAAGTTTATAAAGAAAGACAGAGAACTTGATTAGATCTCATATAACTAAACCAAATCTGCTGCCATACAGTCAATTCTGACTTATAGTGATCCTACAGAACAGACTAGAATTGCCTATAAGGAATTAAAGTTTGTAAACTTTATGAGGAGTCTTGGTATGGCACTGTGGGTAAATGCTTAGGATTGCAAAGTCAGCTTGAACTGTAAGTTTGGTGGTTCAAGCTCACCAGCGGCTCCTCAGAAACCCTATACAGGGTCACTATGAGTTGGAACCTACTCGATGGCACCTAACAACAACAATCTTCATGTGGAGTGGGAGGAGCCTCCAATACCCAACCTTTTGATTAGCAATTGAGTGCTTAACCACTGCACCACCAGAGATCCTCTTTAATGTAGCACAGGTCAACATTACGATGTTAATAACTGTTATATTCATACTCTTCAGATTTTGAAAATATTTTCATTCTGACACTTTCTTGATTGAATCAATTATAATTTCTTTATAAATAAAATGCATATAATAGCACTCTCCATGCATTACTACTTCATCTTGATGTTTTTCAGTCCTAAAGCTTTTTTCACCTCAGGCTGTGATTTGTCAGGTTTTATAACTTCTGAGTATTGTCAGTGTTGCCTGTATGTGGATGGGAAACCTCTAGGGAAAATCCAAGTTCTGTAGAAAAATGCATTGGCGATTCAGGAAGTGATGTTCATTTCTCTGTGTGAGTATTGACCCAATACCCCAGCACCAGAAGTGCTCTTTTTGAAAATGACATAAAACAGAGGTCTTAACTTTAGCTAGGAGATTCTTTCATAGAACTCTTCCAGAAACATCTCAGTTTCAAATTTCATGGGTGGTCTTAACAGTTTTTTTCCCATATACACAAAAGTTTTAATACTTTAGAAGATCAGGGAACTTTCACTAACTTGCAATTATATCTTTATAACCTGATTGGTTTTTCAATAGGAAATTTTTTCTTCTGACTACAGTTAGAGTTCCTTTCTTAAAAATGTTTTTTTTTTTTTCCAGAAATAAAGTATAAATCAAAAGGAAGACATTCAGATACCAGACTTATCAGAATTTAATCATGTTGTATCATATTTATATATTGTTAAATATGTTAATTAGAGTCCTGGTGTGGTGTTGTAGGATAAACACTACCCTGCTAACCAAAAGGTGGGTAGTTCAAACCCACCAGCCACTTCTCATAAACCCTATGCAGAGTTGATATGACTTGACATCACCTACCAAAAACAATCAATGAATTATTCCATATCCTAGAAAATAAAAAAGTATTTATCCTGCCTTTCTAGTAAGAATTAATTTCATAGCTAATTCTGGGTCAAATCCATGACATCTTTTATTGCCAGGCTTTTATTCTTCCTTGATCAATATACTTCTTGTTATTGTTAAGTGTCATCAAGTTGGTTCCCACACATAATGATAATGTACAGGGTTTCCAAAGAGTGGCTGGTGGGTTTGAACCAATAATATTGTGCTTAGCAGTCCAGTGTCTATCCTACAGAGCCAAACCAGGACTCCAATGAATATATTTAACTCTATATATTTCCCTGTAGATACTGTATTCCACAAGTATTAACATGAGATATTTTCATGTTGTTCAATCCTACCATATTTTTCATTATTTTGATTGTCACAAGAGTTTTAAAAAAACAGGTTGTTAATTTTCCAGACATAACATTTTTAGCCCATGTTTTGATGTTGTTGTTAAGTGCCATTGAGTTAGTTCCGATTCATAATGACCTTGTATAGAGTTTCTAAGTATCTTTGGTGATAGTGATCTTAAATGCACTGCATTATTATCCAACCATAATCTGCATGATATTGATCTTTGGAAGGTATTAAGATATTTTTGTGGCCTACAATATAGTTTTGAAAAAATTAATATTACATATGTACTTAAAAATTATTGTGTTGTCTCTGGTGGGTATAAAATTATTTCTATGTCTAGTATTTCAAACTTAATTGCTTAGGCTTTTTCAAAAAATGTTAAACTCACCTTGAAGATCATACCAATTTAGTCCACAATTTAATCAGGATTTTGGCTTTATATTGCAATAAAATAGATTCAGACAATTTTCACATTATTTTACAATTAACAGTATTTTTTTTTCACCTAAAAAATAAATTCAAGCTAGTTCAGAAAAAAATGACCAAATTTAGTATGTAATCTATTGATGCTGTCACCCGCCAAGATAGGGTCAACAACTATAAGTGACTTTAATTCATGTATCTTAAGTTCCTATGCTCTCTACTCTAGTTGATTAGCTTCCAGAGCTGGTCATATCTCTAATTTATCATTTCCCCTAATCTCTAGAGACACATAATTAATTTTTAACCAGTTTTAACCTACTGATATGGGGAACTAATTCCCTCTCCCTTTTAATTCAAATACATTTTATTTTAGCTAACAAACTAACACAAAACAGACACACAAAAGAATGGGAGCAGCTGAGCGTCTAGATTTCAGAAAAAAAAACTGAAATTTTAAATCCTATGACTCCATTAATCCAGTAGATCTCAATTATGGCCTAATAGCTTAATAATGTTTACTTGTGATTATTTGTTGCATGTGCAATGGTGCTAGAGGGGTTAGGACAGTAGGCAAAATAAGTAGCCTGCGCTGGTTTCTTCAAGGTATGTTAATAGAGCACCTACTAACATGATCAGGAACACACTCTAGATAGCTATGAACCAATGAATAGTGTAGTTGCCAGACAACTAGAATTCCTAGAATTTACCTGTCAACTTCACAAGGTGATATGTCTTCCCTTTTGGGGACACTGGGGGAGGAGTAAAATTCACCTTTTTCCTTTTCTAAAGATCTTTATAGGAATAACTTTCTTGAGAGTATTTCCCACCAAGAGGTCTGTCCATAAAATAAGACAACTTCTTTGCATGCTCCCCACAAATAAGTCTAACAGTCTTCTAAGAAATGGATGTTATGTTTGAACAAACACGCAGCATCTGTTGAGTAGTCCTTGAAACTTCATTTGATATATGGGTCCATGTCTATAACGTTAATAAATTTGTTATCCATTCATAACAGATCTGCCTTTTTACAATTTTATCTTTTTATTGAGGCTTACATCCTGAATTCTAACTCTAGGGAGCTCAGAGTAGGGACTTTGCTGTTAGTGTATTTTTATCCAGTTATGTTTACTGAGTCACTGAATTATACTTACCTTCTGGATCCATGTTATTCTTATGTCTAGGAATTGTCCATTGCCCTCTAACCCTTTATTGTAGAGTTCTTTGGTTTGCAAGATGAGTAAGCCTTACTGTTGCAGAAAAATTGCAGGCTTTTCTTGTTCTAATCATAATGACTGCTTACAATGCTTTCAAATTCAGAATCATTTGTCCCCTGGATTGGGGTCAGCAAAATATATTTTATCTCTCAGGAAAAACAACCTTCTTAATTTCACTACAGAAAAGGGGTCATAAAGTGTAAAGAACTTCCTATCAGGAACACACAGATAAACAATTGCTCAATGATGGGAAAATAAGTACCATGAGGTAGTCATTGGACTGTGAAAAATCACTAGCTTGTGTTCTGTAGGAAGACCAGATGGTCAAATAAGAGACTGTTGGGGATAGGCTAGTGGCTGCTTGGAAATGCTATGACTCTCATTTTAAATTTGGATAGATACTATAGACTAGCCTCTTTTGCTTGCAGAAAAATAACAACACAACATTATATGTGATACTTAGAGTACCTACCACGTTCCTGTGAATATGCTATATAGAATATGTAACTATGTTATCTACTGCTATGTAATAAATCACCCCAAAACTTATGTCCTGAAACAAAAGGCGTTTGTTTCAGTTTATGATTCTGTGGATCAGTTTTTGGTAAATTGAGTCTGTTTTTTGTGCTGTTGCTGATTGAACTCACTTATCCATTTGTGGTCAATTGTTGCTTCCTCACTCCATCAGCAGACTGGCTTGGGACTGGTTTACCCAGATGGTCACCCTCACCTGTTTTGGGATTAGTACCTATTGGTGAGGCTACCTTGGTTTTCTTCCTTATGTTCTCTCAGACTATATTAAAATATAGTCAGGATTCCAAAAACAGTAAGGAAGTAAGTCTCAATTCTCAACATTTTATTTAGCCTCTTCATTGTGTTCACTAATTTCCCATTAATAAAAGACAAATCATGTGTGGCCAAGCCCAAATTCAATGGGTAGAAAAAGCAGCTCCATGTTTCAATAAAAGGAACAGCAAAATAACATTGCATAGGCATGCATGAATAATGGGAACAATATGTGGCTATTTTTGCTGACAATGCTCAGGGAATGAAAGTTACTTAATCATCAGTGTTGTTGTTAGGTGCCATTGAGTCATTTCTGACCCATGGTGACCCTATGAACACCAGAACAAAACCTCGCCTGGTCCCACGCCATCCTTACAATTGCTGACATGCTTGAGTCCATTCCTGCTGCCACTATGCCAATCCATCTAGTTGGGAGCCTTTCTCTTTTTCACTGACCCCTCACTTTACCAAATGTGATGTCCTCCTCCAGTAGTAACTGGTGTTCAAACCAATTTCAGTTGTCATCTTCTCCCCTCCCCCCAACTCAACATCATACCATAAAACTACAGAACTATTGTACTAGAAGGAATCAACTCTCTTCCCACCATCACGATTTAAAAAATATGGAGTTGTTGACATTTTTGCAATGCTGTTTAAAGATTTATGCAAACAGGATTTGCGTCTTTTCCTCCTTCTGAGATGTTTACTAACCCTAACCCCCTCATGTATAACAGTCCCATAGGCACCTTTGCATATGTATACATTCAGCTAGTCATCAACCACACCATATTGAAAATTGTCTTTTAGGCTATAATCTCCATTGAGAGCAATCAGTGTGCCTGGTTGTGCTTATCACATGCCATATATATGCTTATGCTTTAAGATACGCAATACACATTCATTGACTGAGTGAACTGTTAGCAACTGCTACTTGTTACTTTTTAAAATTGAAAGTCAAGATTACAATATCTCACAATATTAAAATCTACAGATAATAATTAAACGTAGCCAATAGTTTCCATGGCCCGTAATCAATTACCTACTACCATCTGAGCACACTAAAGTGGAGAAAAATAGATCAATTTATTTTGTCTTGAGTGTGAGCTGTGCTTACTGATACATTTACAAAGAGTAGCGTAGGAAGGACTGGGGAGTCATCTTACAGTTGAGAAACCCAGCAGAAAATTCCTTGGTCAGGTGATGAAGGTTGTCATCACCAGGGATCAGCCACTTGACAGTACGTAAAATTAAAGAGAGCATTCTGAAATTCAGAAATTCAAAAGACTTGATTGTTCTCATGCAGATTCTTTATAGTCATTAGAACAAAGGAAAAGAGTACTGCATGGTTCAAAATTAGAAAATGTGTATGACAGGGTTGCATCCCTCACATTACTTAATCTGTATGTTGAGCAAATAAACTGAGAAACTGGACTCTGTGGAGAACACAGCAACAGGATGGAAGGAAGACTTATTAACAGCCTTTAAAGTGGGATGGTACAACCCTGTTTGCTGAAAAGTAAGATGGTTTGAAGCACTTATTGATGAAAGTAAAAGACCATAACCTTTGATATGAATTACATCATATATAAAGAAACTGAAAATCTACAACTGGACCAAAAAGTGACATCATGATAAATAAAGGGAAAGCAGAGGTTGTCAAGGATTTCCTTCCACTTGAATAAACAATCAATGTCCATGGAAGCAACAGTAAAGAAATGAAATGGCATATTGCTTTGGGCAAATCTGCTGCAAAAGATCTTTTTAACGTATTAAAATGCCAACATGTCACTTTGATGACTAGAGTGCACCTGATTTAAGCCTTGATATTTTCAATTACTTCATATGCATGCGAAAACTAGACAATGAAGAAGGCACTTATGCATTCTGACTATGGTGTTGGAAAAGAACACTTAATATGCTATGGAAATCAATAACATCATCCATGAAGAAAGCAAGTGGTCATTAAAAAGACAGGAAACAAGAAAAGATCAATATAGATATCAGAAGAGACTCTGAAATTTGTTCTTGAGCATAGCAAAGCTAAAGTAACTGCAAGAAATGAAGAAGTAAAAGAGTTGAACAGAAAGTGTCAAAGGACAGCTCCAGAAGATAAAGCCAAATATTATAATAATATGTGTAATGACCTGGAGTTAGAAAACAAAAAGTGAAAAACACGATCAGCATTTCTCAAACTGAAGAAAGAGTTCAAGCATCTACTTGCAATATTTACCACTCATCTTTCAGTTTCTTGTACTGTGGTGGATTGTGTGTTGCTGTGATTCTGGAAGCTATGCTATGGGTATTTTAAATATCAGCAGATCACGATGGTGGACAATTGGTTTCAGATGAACTTCCAGCTGAAGACAGACTAGGAAGAAGAAGAGATGGACTACTTCAGAATATTTAGTCACTGAAAACATTATGATTAGGGGAACACTTAGTGGAACCTTGTCATCACCAGAATACTGAATATTGAAACATGATGAAAAGCACCAGATTATTGTCAGATAAAGTGCCTGAAGATGGGCCCCTCAGGTTGGAAGGCACTCAAAATGTGAATGGGGAAGAGCCTGCTCAAAGTAGAGTTGACCATGATGATGCAAATGGAGTTAAGCCCTCAGGACTTTCATTTGCTAATAGTACACAACTCAAAATGAAGAGAAAGAGCAGTAAGCATCCATTAATAATAGGAACATGGAATGTAAGAAGTAAGAATCTAGGAAAATTGTGAAAAATGAAATGGAGCTCATAAACATCAACATCCAATGTACACTGAGTTGAAATGGATTAGTATTGGTCATTTTGAATCTGACTATCATAAGGTTTTCTATGCCTGGAATGACAAATTAAAGAGGAATGGCATCACATTCATCATGGAAAAGAACATATCAAGATCAGTTATGAGTACAATGTTGTCTGTGGTAGCATAATATCAGTACTCATACAGGGAAGACCAGTTAATACCACAATCATTCAAACTTACCCACCAACTACTAAAGTCAGTGACTGAAGAATTCTATCAATTTCTTCAGTCTGAAATTGATCAAACATGCAATCACAATGTATTGATAATTACTGGTAATTGGAATGCAAAGGTTAGAAACAAAGAGGAAGGATCAGTAGTTGGAAAATATGGCCATGTGGCCATGGGGATAGAAACAATGCTGGAGATCACATGGTAGAATTTTGCAAGATCAATGAATTCTTCATTTTAAATACTTAAAAAAAATTTTTTTTTTTTTTTATTGTGAATTGGGTGTTAGTTTGCATGGAAGAAGATCAGTTTTATATCATAGTATCGTGTTTTCTTTCATTGCAATGATTACAATCCCCTGTACACATACATCATCATTCAACAGCATTTGCTTCCATTCCCTCTGGTTTTTTTTTTTTTTTTTTTTGGCTGTACACCAAAGCACACAGGAATATAAAACCATTTAAACAACCAAAGGTCACAACCTGCAAGCCTGCCCCTTGGCCGTCAGCACACAGCCCCTCTCCATCCCTGAGTCCAAGGTCTCCAACCATTCCATCTTTCCACGTCATTGTTCTCTGCCTCCATCTCTGGCATCGCTGCTTCTCTGGAAAGGTTCCCGCACAGTGCTCTTCTCCCTTGATGGCCCCAGGTTCCTCCACTCTTGGACTGCAAGATAAATCACTCCCTCCTTTTGTTACCAAACATTTACCTTTACATTTGTATCACTCAGAATCAGTCATGACAATGGTCACTATTGAACCACAAGAGTCTTATCCTCATTTCCATTCACCAGCCCCATCTAGACAAGTTGGAAACCACTCAGTGGAGATTCTACCTTCCCCTGTACCCTCAGAAAGAGGTAAGTACAGGACCCTCTTGAAAGCTTGTAACCCAGGCACTTCGTGCCTTTGTAGTCCCCCCAATTTGGGTAGCCAGTGTCTAAGTTGCCCATCCCTGTCAACCCTGTGTACTGAGGGGGTGGGAATGATCCTTGCTATAAAGATTCATTCCCCCTTTTGAGCTACTACATCTACAAGTATAGGTCAAGTTCATCAAATTGTAGGAGATTACTCTTTTTTTCCTCTTCTTTTTTCCTCTAGTTGAGTTCTGATCATCCAGCCATTGAAGCCAGGTCAAATGGGTGCTATCTGCAAGTATGGGTGTTCTAGTACATCTCCCCCCACTTCATATCAGCTGGAGGTTTCACTCTCCACTCTAGTCCTCTGTGGCTGTGTCCCTGTCCCTAGCCCCAGGAGTCCCCAGGTCTCACCATGCTGCTGACCAACCAAGTCTCAATCCAGGTGGACAGGAGTCTGTTGAAAGTGGTCAGACTTAGCTCACAACTTCATTGTTGTGTTTCCCCCACTTACCCTTATCAAGAGACCAATGTGGTGACAAGCAAGACCACATGCCTGCTCATGTGTGCCCCTGGAAACTCAGTCTTGGATGGGGGTTTTTCCTGAGAGGACCTGACCCCTTGCCCTGATGGCTCCCCAGAGAACAACTTGCTTGTTCTTGTAGTAGTCAATTGGACTGCCATTATTGTTTTTTATTTTTCCTGATGGTTTTTCTTTCAAGAAGTATCTTCTGTTCTTCTAGCAGCTCCAAGCTGGTCTGCTTGTCCTTTCAAGTGGAAATTTCCCACCTCAGCAAATTCTGAATGGGCATCAGGATTCCACCTATGGTCTTAGGCAATTCAAAGGCTCCACAAGAAACCTCCTTCCCTGGGCAAGTTCTAGCCCATTTTAGGTTTCCAATTCCATTATAGGCTGAAGACAGACTTGCAAACTTTCTATGGGGATGTTTCTGACTATTCCTTTCTCTCCCCTTCAAGTGTCTATTTTACAGCAGTAGGCAAGGGAAACCAAGATTCAAAAGACAGCCAAGTATCTTAACATTATTTCCCATCTTTTACACATTCAAACCATGCCTCAATCCCTGTATCCCAGAGCCCTGTTGTTCCAAGGTTGAGAATACGTCACTATTTACCTCTGTCCCACTTAGTCCATGCAAATCTGCCTAATTGTTCTCCCATCTGCCTTGTTCTTGTACTCTCCTCTCCATTCTAGTGTACTGACACACCCATTCCTGAAACCCAAACTATCTGATATCTATCCCCTACCTTACGCTTCACCTTCCCCTCCCTCTCCTCACGCCAGTGAACAATAAAGAAGTGTTTTGTTTTGTTTTTTTAATTTTCTTTTAGTGTGGGTACTTTTTCTTAAGCTTTTACAATAATGGTCATATGCAGTATTTTTTCCTTTTGTGACTGATTAATTTCACAAAGAGCAATGTCCTCAAGGTACATCCATGTTATGCTGTATCTTGCAGCTTCCTTAACATTCTTCAAAGTAGCATAATATTCCATTATGTGTACATACCTGTCAGTGACATATGCAGACCCCGAGATGCTGTGGCCCCTTAAGAAGACAGACAAGACTCTGGACCAGGGGCCCGTTCTGGATCTGCAAGTCATGGCCCTTTTGGACCAGGACGTAAAACTCCTGAGGGCCCGGGCACATGGCCTTTGGCGAACTCACCTCCTGGCTAAAACGATTCAATTTCTCCTTATAACTGTATTGTCTGTTCTTTATCTGATTTTCTTGCTTTCAACTTCGGTAGCTGTAGCCTCTGGAAGAATGTTTAAGTCCAGTAATAATACACACCTTGTCTCGGTTAATGGCTCCTCTGTAAATGTCACTGCCTTGGCAGTACAGGCTGTTCAAGCTGTTATCAGAGGCAAGGTCTCTGAGGAACAAGCAGTGGCGATTTGGGCAGAATATAATAATCACTCTCTGGGTAATTACTCAGTTATGTATAATATTAAGCTACCATGGAGTTATGTATAATGTTAAGTACCATGGAGTCAGTCCAAGTTATAGAGACCCTGCACAGGGTTCCCGAGGCTGTAAATCTTTACAGGAGCAGAAAGCCTCAGCTTTCTCCCATAGAACAGCTGGTGGTTTTGAACTGCCAGCCTTGAGGTTAGCAGTCTGATTCATAACCACTACGCCACCAGCACTCCTTAAATAAGTATGGTGAAAGAACACAACCCTGTCATACACCTTTCTTAATTTTAAACCATTCAGTGTTGCCATGTTCTGTTCTAACAACTGCCTCTTGGTCCATGTACAGATTCCTTGTGCGTACAATTAAGTGTTCCGGAATACTCATACTTCGCAATGTTGTCCATAGCTTGTCATGATCCACACAATCGAAAGCCTTTGCGTAGTCAATAAACTATAGGTAAACATCTTTCTGTCATTCTCTCCTTTCAGCCAAGATCTATCAGACATCAGCAATGATATCCCTCATTCCATTAAATCTTCTGAATCCTGCTTAAACCTCTGGAAGTTCTCTGTCAATGTATGCTTACAGCTGTTTCTGTATTACCTTTAGTAAAACTTTACTCGCATAGGATATCAAAGATATTGTACAATGATTTCTGTATTCTGTTGGAACACCTCTCTTTGGAATGGGCACAAATACAGATCTTTTCCAATCAGTCAGCCAGATAGTTGTCTTCCAAATTTCTTAGCATAGAAGAGTGAGTGCCTCCAGTGCTGCCTCACTTTCTTGAAAGATTTCAATTTTCATGCCATCAATTCCTGGTGCCTTGTTCTTTGCCAATTCCTTCAATGCACCTTAAACTTCTTCCTTCAGTATCATTGGCTCTTGATCATATGCTAGCTCTTGATGACCATCAATTGTTCATATGCAAAGAAGTGAGGTGGGAGCTGAAGAAAATAAAAACAAGTCCATGATATATATAACGTTGAATATATCCCACCTGGATTTAGGGATCATCTGAAGAACAGAGTTGATGCATAAAACTGAAGACCAGAAGAACTGTGGGATGAAAGCAAGAACATCATACAAGAAGAAAGCAAAAAATTATTAAGAAGACAAGATACAAGGAAAATACCAAAATGGAAGTCAGAAGAGACTCTGAAATTTGCTCTCCAATGTAGAGATGCTAAAACAATTGGAAGAAGTGAGGAGGTAAAAGACATTTACAGAAAATTTCAAAGGTTGGCACAAGTAAACAAAGTCAAATATAATGAAATGTACAAAGACCTGAAGTCAGAAAACCAAAAACTAAGCATTTCTCAAGATGAGGGAACAGAAGAAGCCTTGACTTTTGGCATTGAAGGATTCTATGGGCAAAATAATGAATGCTGCAGAAAGCATCAAAAGAAGGTGGAAGGAATACACAGAGTCACTGTAACAAAGAGAAATGGTTGATGTTCAACCATTTCAAGAGATAGCATATGATCAAGAACCAGTGATCCTGTAGGAAGAAGTCCAAGGTGCATTGAAGTCATTGGCAAAGAACAAGGCATGGGGAGGAAATAGAATACAAATTGAAATCTTTCAACAAACTGATGTAACACTGGAGGCATTCGTTCATCTATATCAAGACATTTGGAAGACAACTACCTGGCCAACTGATTGGAAGAGATTGATATTTGTGCACATTCCAAAGAGAGGTGACCCAAAGGAATTGGAAATCATTGGACAATATCATTGATATCCCATGCAAGTAAAGTTTTACTAATGATAATACAAAAATGGATGCAACCATACATTGACAGAGAACTTCCAGAGGTTCAAGCCAGTTTCAGCAGAGTCCATGGAACCAGGATATCACTGTTGATATCAAATGGATCTTAGCTGAAAGCAGAGAATACCAGAAAGATATTTACCTCTGTTTTATTGATTATGCAAAGGCCTCCAATTGTGTGGATTATGAAACTATGGACAACATTGTGAAGAAGAAATATTCTGAAACACTTATTTATACTCTTGAGGAACCTTTGCATAGACCAAGAGTTGGTTGTTCAAAGAAAACAAGGAAACACTGAATGATTAAAAATTAGGAAAGGTGTGAGAAAGGGCTGTATTCTTTCACTATACTTATTCAATCTGTATGCTGACCAAATAATCTGAGAAGCTGGATTATATGAAGAAAAATGTGGCATCAGGATTGGAGGAAGACTCATTAACAAACTGTGATATGCAGGTGATACAACTTTGTTTGCTGAAAGTGAAGAGGACTTAAAATATTTACTGATGAAGATCAAAGACCACAGCCTTCAGTATGCCTTGGACCTCAATGTAAAGAAAACAAAAATCCTCTCCACTGGACCAATAAACAACAACCATATCAATGGAGAAAAGATTGCAGCTCTCAAATAATTATTTTGCTTGACTCCACCAACAGTCATGAAAGCAGCAGTCAAGAAAGTAAACACATATTGCATTAGATAAATCTGATTCACAAGATGGTTTTAGAGTGTTGAAGAGCAAAGATGTCCATTTGAGGACTAAGGTGCACCTGAGCCAAGCCATGGTATTTTCAATGGCCTTGTATGTATGAGAAAATTGGACAGTGAATAAGGAAGACCATAGAAGAATTGATTCATTTGAGCTATAGTGTTGGAGGAGAATATTACAAGTACCATGGGCTTCCAATCTGTGTTAGATGAAATACAGTCAGAATTCTCCCTGGAATTTAAGATGGCCAAACTTTGTCTCTCATACTTCAGAGCTCCCTGGAATCCAGGATGGCCAGATTTCATCTCTCATAGTTTGGACATATTATCAGAAGCCAGTCCCCGGAGAAAGATATCATGTTTGGTAAAGTGGAGGGTCGGAGGAAATGAAGACCCCTATGAGATGGATTGGCACGGTGGCAGCAGCAATGGACTCAAGCAAAGCAACGATTGTGAGGTTGGCCCGTTACCAGGAAGCATTTCGTTCTGTTGTGTATAGGATCACTATGAGTTGGTATCAACTCAATGGTACCTAAAAACAACAATTTGCAATATGGAAGGATTCTGTTGGCAAAGTATTGAATGATGAAAAAGCATTAAAAGAAGATTGAAGAAATAAAGAGTCATTATACCAAAGAGAATTGATTGACGCACAACCTTTTCAACTGTTGCTACATGATCAAGAACCAAAGTTATTGATGGAAGTCCCAGCTCCTGATAATATGTCCAAAGTATTCTACAAAACACCTAACAATTACTCCTTAAAATTGTCAAAATCATCAAATCAAAGAATGCTTGAGAAATTGCAACAGACCAGATGAGACTAATGGTATATAATGAAACCTGGAACAGAAAATGTACATTAGGGGAAAAGTAGTATCAAATAAGACATGAAGTCTAGTTAAAAGGAATGTGCCAATGTTGGTTCCTTAGTTTCTAATAAACATATCATTGTTGTTGCTGTTGTTAAGTGCCATCTACAAGAACAAGTAACTAATGTCACTTAACAACCTATATTTGTTGTTGTTGTTGTTAAGTGCCATCAAGTCGGTTCCAATTCATAGTAACCTCTATAGGGTTTCCAAGGAGCAGTTGGTGAGCTTGAGCTGCTCACCGTGAGGTTCAAACTGACTTTGCTGTCCAGTGCATTAACCTACAGTGCCACACCAGGATTCCTAATAACCTGTATGATGGTGGTGACCCTGTAAAGGGTTTCCAAAGCTATAAATCTTCATGGGAGCAAAAAGCCTTCATCTTTCTCCCATAGATAACCTTGAGGTTAGCAGCGTGACTTATAACCACTATGCTACCAGTGCTCCATAACAACCTGTACAGAAAGTAGTAAATGGGAACCTAATTTTCTGTGTATGTATACCTTCACTAAAAACAATTTAAAAATAAAATTTGTTTTTAAAATAGCAAATAGTACTTTAATCTTTACTTATAAACCCCATCTTAAGATAAGTTATAGAAAACATGAAAGAATAGATTTAGGAAAACACATCAGGGTTGAAAATTATGCCACATTTTTGTAGTTATTATGACTTCTCAAGAGGTTACAAAATAAACTGATGTCAGCTTGCAAAGGTTACATAGAACTGGTGGGGGATTGGGTGGCTCAGGGATTAATATGAGAAGGATATTTACTTTCATTGTTGAAGACTTGGTGTCTTAAATTTTGGGAAGTATGTATACATATATTACTGTAAAAAAATAGCATTTGACTCCATTTGAAAGTAATAAATATAATTAAAATCCTATATGATTAGAAATCTGCCTCCCTCAGCCAACATGACAGTATTGAGATTGGTAAACACTTCAATCAGTAAAGAAATTGTTGCCATCTAGTAGATTCCAATTTATAGAAACCATAGAACAGAGTCTGGTGTAGAATAACCACTACCAATCAGTCCATATCCACCAGTCACTTCTCGGAAACCCTATGAGTTGGAACAAACTTAACAACACTAAACAACCACAACATACTGAACAGAGCAGAATGACCTCACAGGGTTTGCAAGGCTGTTAATCAGATTGCCAGATTCTCCCATGAAGCAGCTAGTGGGTTCAAACTTATGACTTTCAGGTTAGCAGCTCACTGCTTATCCACTCTGCCGCCAGGGCTCCCACTACAATTAATGGTCATATAAATTACACCAGAGCTCAGAATATCTTTTTATGACTGGCAGAATTTCAAAATTGACACTACCTTTAATTCTAAGGCTTGCCAAATAATACAGTATGGTTAGAGTACAAACTTTCAATCAGGAAAATTAGCTATTAGCAATTGGATTATATTTGCACAGTCCCTTAGTAACTAAGTGAACATTTTTTTCTAAATTTTTTTTATATTCACAAGACAGTGCATGTGTGAAATATCACCTCAATAATGGTGGTCTCTGAACAGCAGATTGAAAGTAAATGTATACTCAGACTGCGTGTATTTTATAATCACAGGCTCTGGGAATTTTTATAAACTTCTAGAGTAATAAGAAATATTACCAACAGGAAGATTTTCCAAATTACCCTAGGAAGCAATGATTTTCTAAGACCTTGATGGGAACCTACTAATGTATCATGCTGTAGTTCAATTCCTGAGCTGTCACTAACCTCAGGATCACTGTAGCTCTGGTTCAAGTTCTTAAGATGCTGGTAATAAGGAAAACTTTAATCTCTTATGACTATTGACCCATCAGCTGAGTAGGAGAATATAGTAGAAATCTGACCAAATAAAGGTTAAAAGATTTGAAGGGCTCAGGATTTTAGAATGGGAATGGATCAATTTAGTCAAATCCCTTTATTTCACAGATGAAAAATCTAAGGGTCATAGAAGTTAGCCCTTAAGAAACTCATGATCACTCAGCAAATTTTTGGAAAATTAGAACTAGAATCTAGGTTTCTCATGAGGTTGCCTTGTGAGGTATTATATATACCTGTTATCTAAATATGGGGAAAAGATGAGGCTTTCTACTCTTGCAAAGATGTAAAGCCTTGGAAACTCTTATAAAGGGTCACTATGAGTCAGTACTGACTCAATAGCACTAAACAACATTATCTAAATATATATAAATCAATCATTGTTAGTCACAGCATTAACATGAAAATACGGGGATTCAGAAATGGTAAACAGGCCATAAATCAATTCAATAGAAATAAAATTGTGGTAGAAACTTCAAGCTCTAAGAGAAAGCAACAAGAAATAAGATAGGGACAGAGGAGACAACACACTCATAAGACAAGCCTCCTCTTCTTGATTCCATAACAACTTTTATTCCAATATGCCAATTAAGGTTCTATTGAGCCTGATTCATGGTGATCCCTTATGAGTCCCAGTAGAACTATGTTGTATAGGGTTTTCAAGACAGATTTTACTAAAGTAGATCACTATGCTTTTCTGAGTAGAGTCACCAAGTAGATTCACTTCCAATTTGCTTTTTATTGTTGTTGTTGTTGTTTTTAAAGTTTTTATTGTGAATTGAGTGATAGTTTACTTGGGAGAACATCAGTTTGACACTCATCCTATGGTATTTGTTTTCATTACAATGATTACAATCCCCTCCACGCATCATCATTCAACAGTATTTGCTTTGCTTCTATTCCCTTTATTTTATTTTTTCCTGAATGTACACAAAAATACTCAGGAATATATAGTCAATTAAACTACCAAAGAGTACATTCTATAAGTCTGCCTCCTGGCCACCAGCACATAGCCTTTCTCTTTCCATGAGTCTAGAGTCCTCAGCTGTTCTATCTCTCCATGCCATCATCTCTACCTCCATCTCTGGTGTCACTGCTTCTCTGGATAGGGTCCCACCTTCCTCTCATGTTCTTCTTCCTTGATGGTCTTAAGGTCCCCTGTTCCTAGACAGTAAGATTAACTACCCCCCCCCCTTTTTGTTACAAAGCTTCCTTTACAGTTGTGACAATTAGTCATAATAACAGTTACTCACTTTTGAATCATAATAATCTTATCCCCATTTCCTATCACCAGACACTTCTAGACAAGATGAAAACTATTCAGTGGGGATTCTACCTTCTCTTGCACACTCTGAAACTAAACTCCCTCTTAAAAATTTGTAAGCCAGCTATTTCGTGCCTTTATTGCCCTCCTTCTCCCCATTTTAGGTAGCCAATGTCTAAGTTGCCAGTTCCCTATCGACCCTATGTATCGAGGGGATAACATTCATCCTTGATGTGAAATTCCTTCCCTCTCAGTTCGTATTTTGAACTACTACACCCATAAGTATAGGTCAAGTTCCTCAAGTTATAGCATTTTACACTTGTTTCCTTTGTTTATTTTTTTTAATCTCCCTCTAGTCGAGTTCTGAACATCAAATCATCTAAGCTAGGTAAAATAGGTACAATCTGCAAGTTTGGGTGTTCTTGTGCATCTCCCCTCATTTCATATCAGCTGGATGCTCACTCATGTCCTTGTCCATGGGCTCAGGAGTTCCCAGGTCTCACCACACTTCAGATCAACAGCCCTTTCTCTTCATTCTCTCATCTCCAGGTTGATAGGAGTCTATGGAATGTGGTTGAATTCAGCCCATATCGTCATTGATGCCATTCCCCCATTTCCACTTACCAGTAGACCAGTATGGTCATAGCAAGCTTACATATCTGATCATGTGTTCCCTTTGAGTTTCAGTCTAGGAGGGGGATTTGTCCTGAAGGGAATTAATTGCTTGCCTTGAAGGCTCGCAGGCGAACAACTTGCTTGTTCTTGCAGTAGCCAATCAGACTGCCAATTTTGTTTTTTAATTTTTTTTTTTCCTGCTGGTCTTTCTTGTATTCCTTTAGCTGCTCCAGGCTGTTCTGCTTGTCCTTTGAAGTGGGAATATCCCACCTCAGAAGGTTCTGGATGGGATTCAGAATTCCATCCAAGGTCCTATATACTACAAAGGCTCCACAAGAAGCCTATTTCATTAGGTAAGTTCTAGAATCCCTTTTAGGTATTCCAGTGTCACTCCCAATCTTATGACTAGCATCAAGTGAATTAACCTTTTGTGTCACCCAGGGATTCTCCTTTAAAATACTCAAAAATGGAACAACCAAACTCACTGCCACAAAGTCAATTCCAACTCACAGTTACCTATAGGGTAGAGGAGAATTGTTTACTAGGGTTTCTGAGCTGGAAATCTTTATGAGAGCAGAAAGCCTCACCTTTCTCCCATGGAAGAGCTGGTGGGTTTGAACTGTCGGCCTTCCAATTAACAGCACAATGCTTAGCCCACTAAGCCACCACTACTCCCACACACCAAAAAGGTTTTTGGCAGAATAGATTAAATAAAAGTATGGAACTGATTATTAATGAAGGATTTAAGTTAAGGGGTTTATCTTCTGTCATTGCTGTTTCTTTGCCAATTTTAGAGTCGGGCTGTAGAAGGAAACCAGTGGCCTGTGTCATTTCTCTACTTTCCCATGTGGAATCTATGAGTGGAACAAACATTTAAACATTAAATTACTAACCAAAACGTTGGCAGCTTGAATGCTTCCAGAAGTGCCTCGGAAGAAAGACATGACAATCTACTTATTTAAAACCGAAAGGAACGCAGTTCTGCTCTGTAACCCCTGGGATCACAATGAGTTGGAATCCAAATGAGGGTAACTGGTTCTGCATATGCACATCATAACAATGAAAATATAAAAATGTACATGGATGATGAAGATTGTGAGATGGTAAGCAAAATCCATTTTCTCTTTCTTCTGTAATGATAGAGACTGCCTTGCTCCTAGGTACAGCCAACATTACTAAGTATTCATCAATGGAATGGGACTGGAAATAATTAATATTTCTTGTGTCTGGAAGTTCAAACTCATTTTCCCCTTTCCTCTGGCTACAACAGGGAAATGATAGCAACCCATCTTTGGCTAAGTAGATTACAACAGATGAAATAGAGGAATGACAAAATGGAAGAATCTTGCATGCCTAAATGACCTTATGGAGCAAAGCTGCCAGAATAATCTGGTTTGTCACACTGAGACTGAAGAAAAGAAAAATAGTTTCATTATTTATTTATGTCAGAGGAGAAACCAATGTTTCTTTTTACAACAAACTTTTTATATATCTGTACTATAAAAGAACATAAATGCACAGAAACACATTTCTTTTTTAAAACAATCATTGCAAATTTTAATAAACACGGAGTTAGAATTGTCTTGTGTTGTTGTTGTTAGGTGCCATTGAGTTGGTACAGACTCATAGAGACACAACAGAATGAAACAATGCCCAGTCCTGGGCCAACATCACAATTGTTGCCACGTTTGAGCCCATTGATGCTGACACTTTGCCAATCCATTTCGCAGGGGGTCTTCCTCCTTTTCTCTGACCCTCCAACTTACCAAACATGATAGCCTTCTCCAGTGACTGGTCCCTCCTGACAATATGTCCAAAGTATGAGAGACGAAGTCTGGCCATCCTGTCCTCCATGGAGCACTTTGGTTGTACCTCTTCCAAAACAGAACTGTTTGTTCTTTTGGCAGCCCTTGGTACTTTCAATATTCTCCTCCAACACCATAACTCAAGTGCATCAATTATTCTACAGTCTTCTTTATTCACTGTCCAACTTTCATATGCTTTTGTGGTTATTGAAAATACCATCTCTTGGGTCAGGCACACCTTAGTCCTCTAGCTGACATCTTTGCTCTTCAACACTTCAAAAAGGTCTTGTTCAGCAGATTTGCCTAATGCAATAAGTCGTTTGATTTCTTTATAATTTAAATATTAATATTTGAATCTGAAAACCACATGGTTTACTATGTTGGGAATGACAAATTGAAGAGGAATGGTGTTGCATTCATGTCAAAAAGAACATATCAAGATCTGTCATGAGGTACAATACTGTGATAGGATAATATCCATGCACCTAGAGGGAAGTTCAGTAAATACTACTATTATTCAAATTTACGTACCAACCACTAAAGCCAGTGAGGATGAAATTGAAGAATTCTACCAACTTCTTCAATCTGAAATTGATCGAACATGCAATCAAGATATATTTTTTTTGAGGACTAAGGTGCGCCTGACCCAAGCCATGGTATTTTCAATAACCTCATATGCATGCGAAAGCTGAACAGTGAATAAGGAAGACCATAGAAGAATTGATGCTTTTGAGTTATGGTATTGGGGGAGAATATTGAAAGTACCATGGGCTATTTATAGAACCAACAGATCTGTATTGGAAGAAGTGCAGCCAGATGCTCCTTGGGGGCCAGGATGACCAAATTTCATCTCTCATACTTCGGACATATTGTCAGGAGGGACCAGTTGCTGGAAAAGGATATAATGTTTGGTAAGGTGGAGGGTCTGGTAGCGTAGTGGTTACGAATCGGGCTGCGAACCTTAAGGTCAGCGGTTCGAAACTACCAGCTGCTCCGCGGGAGAAAGATGAGGCTTTCTACTCCCGTAAGGATTTACACCCTCGGAAACCCTGTACAGGGTCGCTATGGGTCAAACCCGACTCGACGGCACTTAACAACAACAACAACAAGGTGGAGGGTCAGAGAAAAAGAGGAGCAGTGAGATAAACTTTGAGTAAAAACTTTTTAAATTGTGCGAAACCTAGAGAAATATGAACAAAGTTCATTCTCAGCAGATAATAAAAACTGACAGACAAAAGGTTTGGCATGTTTTCTACTACAGTGAACAGTAACAAAATGATTAAATTTATAAGAGAAAAAAGTGTGTAACTTATTTTTTTACTCATTATCCTGACAATTCTTGTTAATTAGCTTGGCGACAATTAATCTGACAATCTTTTCTTATGGAAAAATAATTTTAAACTTTATTTGTGTCTGTCTTTATCCTATTATGAAACCCTGCTGGTATTTAAAATACCATGACATAGCTTCCAGAATCACAGTAACATGCAAGTCACCACAGTGTGATAAACTGACCTACGAGTGGTGGACAATGGGCATTAACAGGATCTTTTTCCTTTCGTTGGTCAGGTCTTCCAAATTTCTTGGCATCCATTTATGGAAATATCTTAATTGATATTCTGCCAATTCCTGAAGACTTGTTTTTGCCATTGACTTCAGTGAAGCTTGGACTTCTTCCTTCAATACCCTCAGCCCACCTTTTGGAGTGATTGGATTTCAGTCAATTCATTTTGGTACAGTAACTCTGTGTATCCCCTCCCCCCCAATCTTCTTTAGATGCTTCCTGTGTTGCACAATGTTTTGTCCAAGCCAAAAAACCAATCTCACTGCTATAGCATTGATTCCAACTCATTGTGACCCTGTATAGATTTTCTGAGGCTATAAATCTTTACAGGATCAGAAAGCCTCAGCTTTGTCCTACAGAGCATCTGATGAGTTTGAACTGCCCACTTTCATGTTAGCAGCTCAGTGTATATCCTATAGTACTATTCAATATTGCAACTCAAAGCTTGAATTTTTTTCCTCCATTCTTTCAGCTTGAGAAATGCCAACTATGTTCTTCCCTTTGTTTTTTATCTTTATGTCTTTGCACTTTTTATTATACTTCATTTTGTCTTCTTGAGCCATCTTTTGAAATCTTTTGTTTGGCTTTGTTACTTCATCCTTTCTTTCTCTTTAGCTAGTCTATGTTTAAAAGTGAGTTTCAGAGACTCTTCTGATATTATTTTAGTCTTTCTTTGTTTCTTATTTTTTATATGACTTTCTGTTTTCTTCATATATGATTTCCTTGATATCATCTGACAACTCATCTGATCGTTGGTCATTAGTGTTTAATGCATCAAATTTATTCTTGAGATAGTTTCTAGATTCAGATGGTATATACTCAAGGTTGTACTTTGCCTCTCATGGACTTGTTTCAATTTTCTTCAGCTTCAACTAAAACTTGCTTATGAGTCATTGATGCTCTGTTCCACTGTCATTTACCAGTCTTCTTCTGACTGATATTGATCATCTCCATTGTCTCTTTCCACAGATGTAGTCATTTGATTCCAGTGTAGACCATCCCACGAGGTCCACATATATAATCACCATTTATGTTGTTTAAACAATGTATTTCCAATGAGCAGATCATCCATCAGTCTTGCAAAATTCAAACCTGAAATCTTTGGCATCTTTACTGTCACTAATGCTATATTTTGTTCTCAACTTTTACATTCCAACCACCAGTAATTTTCAGTGCATGTTGATTGCATGATTGATCAATTTCAGACTGCAGATGTTAGTAAAAATCATCAGTTTCTTTATCTTTTGCATTACTGATTGATGCATTAATTTGAATACTATTTTATTAATTTTACCTTTTCTGTAGACCTATGTATATTACTAGGAGTGTGGTGGTCCCATATGATATGTACTGGACTGTGAACCACAAGGTCCACAGTTCGAGCCTGCCAGCTGGTCCGTAGGAGAAGGACATGGCTTTTTGTTCCCATGAAGATTTAAAACCTCAGAAACCCAATACAGGGTCAGTATGTGTTAGAACTGACTCAACGGCACTTAACAACAACAATGTATATCATCCCATCATTAATAATGTTGTACTTCAGGATAGATCAATGTTCCTGGATTTATACTTTGTATATTCCATGCTGCAATTATTAATGACTGCATGAAGTTATTTCTTTTCTATCTGAGTTGTATTCCATCAGAAAATGAGTGTCTTGAAAACTTTACTTCATCCATGTCACTGAGGTTGACTCTACTTTGAAGAAGCAGCTCTTTAACAGTCATAATTTGAGTGCCTTCCAACCTGAGGGCTCAGTTGGCACTATATCAAATATTGTTTTCTTGCTATTCATAAGATTTTCACTGGTTATTTTTTAGGAAGTTGATCGTTGGTTCTTTCTTCCTCTTCTCTCTTATATGACTCATGCTTTTAACTTTTGAAAATTGTACTTTGGTAATAAATGTATTATAAATAGAGCTTATTACATATAGAAAAGCTATACATTATCCCTTCCAAACAAAGAAAAGGTCAGACTAGCATAACGTTATATTTAACCAACAAGTCTGTTCTGAAAGAAGTATAGTCAGTCTGCTTCTTGGTAGACTTTATCTCACATACTTTGGACACATTATCAGGAGGACAAGTGCCTGGAGAAGGACATCATATTTGGTAAAGCAGAGGAGTGGCAAAAAAGAGGGAGCCCTTCAATGACATGTATTGATAGTTTTTTGCTATGGGCTCCAACACAGCAATGATTGTAAGGATGTCACAGGACCAGGCAGTGATTTGTTCTGTTGTACACATGGTTGCTCTGGGTTGGAACCAACTTAAGGATTCCTGGTGTGGCACTGAGGATTAATGTGCTGGACTGCAAGGTCAATTTGAACCGCAAGGTCAGTTGTTCAAGCTCACCGGCTGCTTCTTGGGAACCCTATACAGTGTCTCTATGAGTCGGGACCTACTCATCAGCACTTAAAAGTACTCAACAACATTTAAAAACAATAATATCAACTTTAAAGGAACCCTGGTGGTACTGTGCATTAGGTGTTTGGTTGATAATCACAAGCAAGGGCAATAGTTCAAACCTATCAGCTGCTCATCTGGAGAAGGATGAAGCTGCCAGCTCTGGTAAAGATTTGTAGTTTCACTATCAGTAGAAATCAATCATCAACAGATTTGTTTCTATCCTGCTCTGTAAACCATACAATTCTCAAGAAAAAGAAAATGAACATTTAAAAATAAAATTCTCCTGTAAGTTTTGGATTTTTTTCTATTCCTGAGTTAATAATTGCAACGAGCAATCAAACTTTTATCAATCAACTTCATAGGTTTGCCCCAACTCAACTATTTTGTATATTCATCTTCAGTTTTTCTTAATCTTGATGAAATATTTTCCATAAGCAATAATTATCTTTATAATATCTATATTTAGCAGATATGTGACAAAAATAACATGGAAAATAGTCTTTTCATATCTATCAGTATAAGAATTGCAGTGGGAATTATTCTAACCATAAACTGCCAAGATTTTTTTCTCACAAAGCTCTAAATTTATTGTACTATACTTACTATTGTTAAGTGCTATTAAGTCAGTTCTGAATCACAGCAATCCTGTATAGCGTTTTTGAGAAGTTGGTGGATATGAATCTCCAGCCTTGTAGTTAGCAGTCTAGTACTTATCCTATAGCACCACACCAGGACTCCTAATATACTTATTATAGTATAGTAATAAAATGTCTTTAATTCTGTAAAAACAAAAAGCATTATACTTTGTGCTTCCATTAATAGCCATCTTTGAATTTACAAGAAAAAACCCCAACAAATTTAAATGTCAAATATTTGAAATACATTTTGAAATAGCTGAATTTCATTCTTTGGGCTTATTGACAATAGAAAAGGAAACACTAAAAGCTCATTTGAAACAGCAATAGGGTTTTATTAATTGCTGAAAATGCTTGGTTAATGCAAAAGCACATATTAACATAACTTGTTTTAGAAATAGACATTAATGATATGTTTACATTAATGTTTAGCAAATGATAGTGCATTGTTTTGTATATATGAGTTTTAAACTAAGTAGGTCAGACTTCATTAGTACAGGAAGATGGATCTGGAATTTCCTAACTAATTTATTGGAAAGTTGATAGCAGTTGTTGAAGCAGATTGTTTTCTCAATACGTTGCATTTCCTCCGAGCAATAAATATTCCCATGGTACAAACATGCACTTTTATACCTTTAAGTCAAGCGCCAGATACTTGGCTTCATTTTGGAGCAAGCCTTTGTTAAACATAAGAAAACATAGGTAATACCATACTTGAAACGGAACAACATTAAAAATAGTACGGCAATCACAAAGCAATATGTATTACATTTTGTTTCCTTTTTTTGCTATAATATGTTAGTGTAAACAAAGGAACTTGACTGAAAGCACATATTTAACTAGAAATATATAGTGAAAAATGTAAATGTTACATCAATTTCCCTAACTTTTTAAAAGTAAGTTCAATAGACAAACAAAAACAAAAGAAACAATCGAAATTAAACTGACTACCTGGAGAAGAAAATTTATATTACTTTTGTTGTTAAATGCCGTTGAGTCAGTTCCGACCCATAGTGACCCTCTAGAGGGTTTCCAAGGAGTGACTGGTGAGCTTGAGCCACCAACCTTGCAGTTCAAACTGACTTTGCAGTCTAGCGCATTAACTCACAGCACCACACTTTAGCAAAAAAGTTTTAACCGAAGAATTTTTTACATCTCAAGTCATTTAAAATTGAAATAAAGCACTGGAATAATAAACATTTTGAAGCAAATATTTAACAATTCTACCACACATATTTCCAAACAGCTAACAATATACACCCAAACTTTACAGCATAGATAATTTGGGTATAAATAAAACTTGAAAGATAAAGGGAGGAATATATCTCTTTCTGAGCCCCTAAGAATTTACTGACTGTTGTTAAGTGCCATTGAGTCAGTTCTGACACAAGTAACCCTGTATAAGGTTTCCCAGGAGAGGCTGGTGAGTTTGGAGTCCTGGTATGGCGCTATGGGTTAATGCGCTGGACTGCAAGGTTGGTTTGAACCACAAGGTCGGCGGTTCAAGCTCACTAGTCACTTCTTGGAAACCCTATACAGGGTCACTATGGGTTGGAACTGACTCGATGGCACTTAACAACCACAAACCTTGCAGTTCACCCAGACTTTGTGGTATAGTGTTTATCATTAGTGTGCACACGAGAACATGTTTTGGACACAGAGTTCCTGATTACTGGAGTTCTGGTTGGTGGTTCAAACCCACCTACTTCTCCTTGGAAACTCTATCAGGGTCACATGAGTCGGAACCACCTCAGCACTTAACAATAACAACATATGTTTAGTTGCAAACTGTGGGATAAGCACTCAATATCAAGGTCGGTTTGAACTGCAAAATCAGGGCTTCAGACCACCTGTGCCACTTGGAAACTCTACACAGGGTTGCTATGAGTCGGAACCAACCCAAAGGCACTAACAACAACAACCCTTATAGAAGAGTTCTGGTGTGGCACTGTAGGATAAGCATTGGACTTGACAGCACTCAACAACAACCCTTATAAAAGGACACCTTGTATAGCAGTGAAGGACCAGCACTGGATTGCCAAATACAAGGTTGGCAGTTCCAACCCACTAGTCTCTCCTTGTAAACCCTATACAGGGTCACCCTATGAGTCAGCTCCGACTTCAGGGCACTTAACAACACCCCGATAGAATGATGATATAGTGGCACTAACAGAATGAAATACTTGAATTTTTAATGAATTCTAAGTCAAGACTTACAGATTTTATATTGCAGAATACATTTCATTGTTAAAAATTTAGTATGTTATTATCTTAATTGTATAAAGCCTATGTAGTTACCTACAAAAGGATCTGATCAAATCAAAGTCTTGTAATTTGCTTTTATTATTACCAAACTCATTTTATTCTCACAGGATTTTTAAACAAACCAAGGAATTTCATAACACCTGTGGCATGAAGATTTACCAGCTAGAAATCTATGAGGAAAGCATGTTTAAGGTAGTGTCAGGAAATTTGGGTTGTGTGCATCTGCCTGTGGGCCTGTCAGCAGATGATTCCCAGCCTTCTGTACTTGTGGACTGGGGAGGCACACAATTACAAAAGATAAGGTATTACGCTGTAGGTGCTTTATGGCACTACAAAAATGACTATAATTACGTCCTGCTGTAAGATAAGCACTGGATTGCAAGAGTTTGAACCACAAGGTCGGCGGTTCAAACTTACCAGGTTTCCTCAGAAACCCTATACAGGGTTGCTACGTGTCAGAAACAACTCCACGGCACTTAACAACAACCTTGTAAAAGGAGTCCCAGCGATGCTTTGGGATAAGCATGGGATTGCTAAAGGCAAGATCAGTTCAAACCCACCAGTTGCTCTGAAGGAGAAATATGAGGCTTTTTACTCCCATACAGGATCGCTATGAGTTGGAACTAACTTGATGGCACATTAGAGCTCCCCTAAAGATTTGTAGCTGCAGGAACCCTATAGGTTGCTGAGTCAGAATCCATTCTTGGCAGTAGGTGTCGGCTTCTTGGATTCATTACTTGAATTATATATACCATATCTGCATATGAGCATTTTATAAAGGCTTCAGGATTTGAACTCATATTTTTGGAAATGCAGATTCTGGTAACTGATTTGCAATTTCAAATACTAGTCAATAGACTAGCATAGCATATGATTGAGAGCCAAGTTCTTTGTGTAGTTTAACTGAAAATTAAAGAATTGTGTAGCTAGTTGTCTAACTAAATTTTTCATTACAAGGAAATCTTTCCAATTTCATGGTTCAGACTTTCCTGTAATTAATTTTCAAAAAAGTAATTGGGGTCATCTGTTGTCCTTTGGTAATTCAAATAATTCCCTTTCTATCGAATATCCATTTTCCATCTGTACTTAGTCTAAGAGGTTTAAGGAAATAGGCCTAGATATTTTTACTTCAAATTTGTCATTTTGGCTAAATATACATAATTCCCAGTTGAAACGTAAAGTAAAAATATGCTATTTGACTGCAAACATTTCTCCAGCGTTTTTCTTTTTTAGATTAAAAATTAATTTCATTGGTTTCAGTAGATTGTTGTCTAAAACTGACAAGTGTTATTTGACTTTAATCCTTCACAAAAGCCTTATAATGTTAGTACTGTTTGTTATCCTCATTTTGCTGATTTGAAAGCTGAACAGTTGAAAAATTTGCCCAACCTTACCCAGCTTGTATATGACAGGTCAGGATTGAAAACCTTGTCTACGACCAAATCCTTTGTAGTTTAACTGCTTCTGGATAAAATGGCTATTGTTGTTAAGTACCATCCTGTCATTTCTGACTCTTAGCAACTCAGTATAGGGTTTCCAAGGTGTAGCTGGTGAGTTTGGGCCACTGACCTTGTGGTTCAAACTGACCTTTTGTTTCAGTGTTTTAACCTTCAGCACCACACCATGACTCCAAAATGACTGTTAGGCATTCATTTTAAAGGACCATTGCTAAATTTTCAAAAGTGCCTTGTTACAGCAGGTTTAGATTCGAGAGTGTCGCTGCATCTCATGATTGGTCATTGAAGAAACCGAGGCCACTAGGAGAGGTGAAGCAGAGTTTCAGATTTTATTAAGCCAGTTGGCTCAGAATCTACTTTCTCCAGATTCTGAGGCCAGAAGGGATCACAACATGGGCAATGTGGGGTCAGAGTTGGGGAGGGGCCAGGCTGCAGACCTGTTTGAGGACAGGGGGGAAACCAGGAGGATTGGTCCTGTTTGGTGACCTGATTAACATTCTAGTTTATCTCCTGGGGGGGCGGGGATGGGGATTGGTCTTCCTCAATAACCTAATTAGCATTCTAGCTTATCTCCTGGGTGGGGAAGATTGGTCTCACTCTTAATCACCTGATTAACATTTTAGCTTGCCTCCTGGGCTAAGAGGGCCAGTAAATGATTTTACCTTTTCCTGTTCACCCTAGTGGTTATGTTTTTTTCTTTAAGCACTAAAATAATCTTAATCAATAAAACATAATTTGAATATGATGACTCCTAGAATGTATGGCTATTATTTTGGATTTCAAGTGCAAAATATAGTTCTGTGTAGCAGTTCTGGTAGTGTAGTTGTTATGAATTGGGCTTCCAACCTCAAGGTCAGCAGTTCGAAACTACCAGCGGTTCTGTTGGAGAAAGATGAGGCGTTCTGCTCCCCTAGATTTACAGCCTTGGAAACACTGTGTGGGGTCACTATGAGTCAGAACCAACTCCACCATACTTAACAACAACAACAATAGTTCTGTCTATCTATCTATCTATCTATCTATCTATCTATCTATCTATCTATCTATCTATCTATCTATCTATAGTCCTGGTGTGGTGCTGTGGGCTAATTCATCAAACTGCAAAGTCGTTTGAACTGCAAAGTCAGCGGTTCAAGTTCACCAGCTGCTCCTCGGAAACCCTATACAGGGTCACTATGGGTCAGAATCGACTCGATGGCACTTAACAACAACTATATATATATACCACCAACACCACCAATCTTACAGTTCAAGTGGGTTTGCAGTCTGGCGCATTAACCCACAGCACCACACCACCTGCACATAAAATGACGATGCTATTAAAAATTAGAGGATGAATTATTTGATGTTGTAAGTATGTTTGTAGCTATTAAATTCGTTTAATAGGAAAAACTTAACAAGATTCTTATCCAATGTCTTACTTTATCCTATACTCAGACAAAATAAAATAAGGCAGGTGCTAATTGTTCTTAATTTACAGATGAGAACACTGAAGTACAAAAGTTTAGTGTATTGGGAAAGATCAGACAGGAACCCTACTCTCTTAACTCCCAACCTTCCATTCTTTCCATTATTCTACTCGGAAGAAACTACTGTCCTCATGAATACCTTTTTTCATTTATTTTAGGCAACTTTTTAGAAGTTTCCTTGACAATAACCCTGATACAGTAATTTCTAGGAGTTGTGTGACTAATGTAAAATGCAGTTGTAATCGTTTATACAATTATTTGTATGTGTTGGCTGGGTAGAGTAAGAGACACAGAACAGTGGGCTGCATATAAATTCCTCCTGGTCAGTGAATGATAATTATGGGGTTGCCAAATGAGTTCAACTAGTTTGAATGTTAAGCAGGCAGACAGAGGAAAAGAGGTGTTTCCTCCACTCTAACAGGAAACTAATGACAAAAACCTTTAACCAAGAGAAAAAAGCTTGGCAGCAAGTAAAGAGGTCTGGGTTCAGAGTAATTATCATTAGGAAGTGATTAGACTAGAGCTTTTCAAAGTGGGTTGTTGGATATTTGCATCTGAATAACCTTGGGGCATTTGTTAAACTCCTTGGACCCACCTCAGTCCTACTGAATCTGAATACTTGTGTTGGAACTAAGTTATAACATCAGGCAACTTCAAGATGAACCAATAAAATAAGATTAGATGGTACACAACAGGAAGAATGTAATCAACATCACTGAATTATACATGTAGACACTGTTCAATTGATTCATTTTTTGATGTATATATTTCTACCACAATTTTAAAAAGTAGAATGCTAGAAACAAAATGATATGGAAACAGAATTTTAAGTTGTTTACAAATACCTAAAATTTTCAGTTTTAAAAATGCAATGCACAGAAAAAGAGCATGAACTCCAACCCCTACTCCTTAAAGTGTGGCCTGGGTATAATGTCTTCCCTCTAAAGGGTAAGCAGGCTCACCAGCCTTAGCAACTGTGATAAGTCCTGTGTATACCCTTGATATGAAGAAATGGTAATTAATTGCTGTAATCTTCCTCCCCAAAACACATTACTCCAGTTTAGTCATACAAAACAAAACTAGACAAATTTTTAATAAGGAGCATTTTAAGAATACCTAACAAAACTCCTGAAACTGGTCAGTGTCAATAAAACCAAGAAAAGCCTGAGAAATGATTACAGCAGAAACTGAGAGGAAATGATGGTTGTTGTTAAGTGCTGTGGAGTCGGTTCGGACCCATAGCGACCTGCTTAGGGTTTCCAAGCCATCTGGTGAGCTCGAACAACCGACCTTGTGGTTCAAACCAACTTTGTAGTCTAGTGCTTTACCCCAAATTACACCAGGGTAATTCAGTATCTTGGAGGGGATCCTGGAACAGAAAACGGACATTAGGTTAAAACTAAGGCAATTGGAATATAACATGTACTTCTCTCGGGTCATTGTGTGTTGGAATCAACTAACTAAAAAGCACTGGTTTTTTTTTTTTTTGCTATTATTATTTTTTTCCCTTTCGTTTTGGTTAATAATAGTGTATATGCTTCATTAATTGTAGGAAATGTGTCATACTAATGTAAACTATTTTGAGGAGTTCATTTTATAGGAACTCTGCATTAATTCTAAATTTTTCTGTAAATCTAAAACTGTTCTAAAAAAGAAATTCTACTTAAAAACAAAACAAAAAACCCCAAAGCCCTGTTCTAGTTATAGTAATTGAGGTCAATTATACTGGTAGCGTAGTGGTTACGAATCGGGCTGCGAACCTTAAGGTCAGCGGTTAGAAACTACCAGCTGCTCTGCGGGAGAAAGATGAGGCTTTCTACTCCTGTAAAGATTTACACCCTCGGAAACCCTGTACAGGGTCGCTATGGGTCGGAACCGACTCGATGGCACTTAACAACAACAACAATACTAAAAGATGGCGCTCCAGGATGATACAAATGATTAACAAACTGAAACTCAGGTTTGTTAACAGAAAAAGATTGGCAGTTCAAGTCTACCTGGACAAGTTAGCCTCCCAATCTCCTTCTGAAACATCAGTCATTGAGAACCCTGTGGAGCACAGTTCTGATCCCACACACATGAGGAAGAATTGACTCAATGGCAATTGGTATATTTTTAATGTATTACTTAAATGTCTATTTAAATCATTTATACAGTTTTTAATTAGGGTTGTTATTTTTTATTATTGATTGTAAAGAATTCTTTATGTATTCTAGATAAAAGTCTTTTATCAGATATAAGTTTTGCATATATTTTCTCCAAGTCTATGACTTAACTTTTCCTGTCATGTACTTTGGACATGCTAACAGGGAGGACCCAGTCCTGGAGGGCAATATGCTTGATGAAGTAGATAGAGAAAAACAGTTGGATCTTCAAATTGAAAGAGATGGACAGATTCAGTGATGGCAACAATGTACACAAACAGTAACAACAATTGAGAAAGTGGTGCTGAATTGGGCAGTGTTTCATTCTGCTGTACACAGAGTCGCTATGAGTCAGAACAGAATCCAAGATACCTAACAACAATATGCATCACATGTATATATACTTGCTGCTAGAACGAAACAAGGGTTTGCTACCTATCACTGTAGTCAATCACAGAGACCCGGAGGGAACCAATCTAAGCTTAATTAACAGAAAGTCAGCAGTTTGGAGGGTGGGAGAATAATTTCTCAAGGCCCTCCTGAAGAGCAGGCACATTATATGTTGTTGTTTTTAGGTGCCATTGAGTCTATACCGACTCATGGCGACCTTAAACTGACAGACTAGTGGTGGACACTATAAAGGAGAAGTTATATTTGGATGTACACTTAATCTATTTTAACATCAAGATAGCATTTTTTGGAAAAACTAACAATAAAACAATAAACTTCTTCAAACATTCTACCTTTAGGGAAAAGGAAACAATCATGCACTAATCCTTCTCAAACACTACCTTTTAGGATCCAAACTGCTTAGTTCCTGAGATAATTAAGTACTTCCGGTTCCTTCTAGGACCATGAGGTCATCTCAGCTAATTTTTAACCTAAGTTCTTTATTTGCAGGATCCTCATTTTATCAAGCGTAGTGGTTATGAATCGGGCTGCGAACCTTAAGGCCAGCAGTTCGAAACTACCAGCTGCTCCGCGGGAGAACGATGAGGTGTTCTGCTCCCGTCAAGATTTACAGCCTCGGAAACCCTGTACAGGATCGCTATGGGTGGGAACCGACTCAATGGCACATAACAACAATGACTAAACAGACTCCATTTTGTTTAGGTCAGTAGATCCATGCTATCAAAACACATTCAACAGATTTTTTTACAAAAATGCTGAAATTACGGAAAATAATTTTTTTTCCCCAGCAACTTTTGTTAAGTGCCATTAAGTCAGTTGTGACTTTTCATACGGTTTTTGAGTAGTTGGTGGATTTAAACTACGAATCTGTGGTTAGCAGTACAGTGCTTATCCTACAGCCACAACAGGACTCCTTTCAACAAATAATGCTGGAAAATTAGATAGTCATGGGCCAAAAAAAAAAAAAAAGAGCTCTGGTAGCAAAGTGGTTACAACTCGGGCTGCTAACCTCAAGGTCAGCAGTTTGCAACTAGCAGCTGTTCACAGCTCAGGCTTTCTGCTCCTGGAAAGATTTATAGCCTCAGAAACCCTAGGCAGGGTCCCAATGAGTTGGAACCAACTCCACACACACACTTTACCTCAAAATATGCCAAAGACCCAAATGCAAAAGTAAAACTATCGAACTTTAAGGAGAAAATATAGGGGGAAAACTAATGTTTTTATAAGTAGAACACAGCAGGGGTTGGAAACTACAAGTCATTGCAATGCTTTTGTGTTTGTTAAGTGTCTTCAAGACCTAGTATAGGGTTTCTGAGGCTTTTAAAAAATATTTGCTGGAACAGAAAGCCTCATCTGTCTCCCACAGAGCGGCAGTGGTTCACAGTCCAGTGCTTGTTATATGGACTCAATGTGATACTTTTTCTAAAAATATACACTGGGACTGCCCCTATATTTATCATCCTTTTTTGGTGGTTCAAACCCACCTAGAAGTGCCTCAGAAGAAAAGCCTGGCAGAGTTCACCGCTTTGAAAATCCTATGGATTAATGGTTCCATGAGTTGGAATTGACTCATGGTGAAAACTGTTTTGTGTTTATGGTTTGAATTTTGTAATTTGTGCCTGCCCATTCACACCCAAATCTATTTGGTGGTGGTGGTTATGTGCCATATAGTCAGTTCTGACTCACAGCGACCCTGTACAGGATTTCCAAGGCTGTGAATCTTCAAGGGAGCAGAAAGCTTCATCTTTCTCCCATGGAACAGCTGGTAGTTTCAAACTCCTGACCCTGATGATAGCAGTCCAATTTGTAACCACTATCTTACCAGAGCTCCTTTTAAGGCAGATTATTATTATTATTTTCCCTTTATTTCTTTCTATAATACTATCTTCAAATCATTGAGGAGACAAGAAAGAAGGAAAAGGTCAAAATGGATGTCAGAAGAGACACTGAAACTTGCTCTCCAGCATAGAGATGCTAAAGCAAATGGTAGAAATGAGGAGGTCCAAGAGGTAAACAGAAAATTTCAAAGATCAGCTCCAGAAGATAAAGCCAAATATTACAACAAAATATGCAAAGATCTGGAATCAGAAAACCAAAAAGGAAGAACATGCTCAGCATTTCTCAAGATGGGGAAACTGAAGAAAAAAATCAAGCTTTAACTTTCGTTATTGAAAGATTCTCTAGGCAAATTATTGAATGATGCAGAAAGCATCAAGAGAAGATGGAAGAAATACACAGAGACACTGTACCAAAAGGAAATGGTTAATGTTCAACCATTTCAAGAGGTACCATATGATCGAGAGCCAATGATACTGAAGGAGGAAGTCCAAGGTGTGTTCAAGGACTTGGCAAAGAACAAGGCACCAGGAATTGATGGAATCAAAATTGAAATCTTTCAAGACAGTAAAGCAGCACAGGAGGCACTCATTCATCTCTGTCAAGAAATTTTGAAGATAACTATCTGGCCAACTGATTGGAAGAGATCCATTATTTATGCCCATTCCGAAGAAAGAAGACCCAATGGAATGCAGAAATCATTGGACAATCTCTTTAATATCCCATGTAAGTAAAGTTTTACTAAAGGTCATACAGAAACAGATACAATCATACTTTGACAGAGAACTTCCAGAAGTTCAAGACGATTCAGAAGAGGCCGTGGAACAAGAGATATCATTGCTGATGTCTGGTGGATCTTGGCTGAAAGCAGAGACTATCAGAAAGATGATTACCTCTGCTTTATTGACTATATAAAGGCTTTCGATTGTGGGGATCATGACAAGCTATGGACAACATTGTGAAGTGTGAGTATTCCAGAACTCTGAATTGAGCTTATGAGGAATCTGTACCTGGACCAAGAGGCAGTTGTTCAAACAGAACTTGGGAAAACTGAATGTTTTAAAATTAAAAAAGGTGTGCGACAAGGTTGTATTCTTTCACCATACTTATTCAACCTGTATGCTGAGCAAATAATCCAAGAAGCTGGGTTCTGTGAATAAAAATGTGACATCAGGATTGGAGGAAGACTCATTAACAACCTGCGATATACAGATGATACAAGAGGATGTAAAACATTTACTGATGAAGATCAAAGAGCACAGCCTTTAGTATGGATTACATCTTAATATAAAGAGAACAAAAATCCTCACCACTGGACCAATAAACAACATTCTTCTCAATGGAGAAAATATTGAAGTTGTCAATGAATTCATTCTTCTTGAATCAGCTATCAACACTCAAGGAAGCAGCAGTCAAGAAATCAAACGATGTATTGCATTAGGCAAATCTGCTACACAAGACCTTTTTAAAATGTTGAAGAGCAAAGATGTCAGCTTGAGGACTAAGATACACCTGACTCAAGCCATAGTGTTTTCAATAACCTCATGGGCATTCGAAAGATGGAATAAGGAAGACCGTAGAAGTATTAATGCCTTTGAGTTATGGTGTTGGAGGAGAATATTGAAAGGTCTATGGGCTGCCAAAAGAACCAATAGATCTGTTTTGGAATAAGTGCAGCCAGAGTGCTCCTTAGAGACCAAGATGGCCAAACTTTGTCTCTTATACTTTGGACATATTGTCAAGAGGGAGCAGCCACTGGAGAAGGATATCATGTTTGGTAAGCTGGAGGGTCAGAGAAAAAGAGGTAGACTGTCAACGAAATGGATTGGCCAAGTGACAACACTGATGGACTCAAGCGTGGCAACAGTAGTGAGGTTGGCCCAAGATCGGGCAGTGATTTGTTCTGCTGTGCATAAGGTTGCTATGGGTTGGTATCAACTTGATGGCACATAACAACAACAAAAACATCCTTCTTAATTTGCTTTTTAAAATGGTACTTCTCCAACTCTCATTCTCCTTGAATAAGCCACACATAGGCAAGGACAGTTGTCTAATAAAGCCTCAAACGTTACTCATTCTTTCTAGATATGTTTCTTATATAGATCCAGGTATGTATATGTAGTTTTTATGGGACATTTATCTAGTTCATGTTGTCTGCATTGATCGAAAAGTGTTATCTCTATGTACAATTATGTGGCTTATTAATAGTTACCATTTACTACATGTCCAGTAAGGAACCAGGTATGAAGATCATATTATTTTATTATCCCATCCTGACAATAACCATAAAACATAAATTGTTATCACAATACTAAAGAAAATTGGAGCTTCTAGATGCTTGGTAATTTGTTCAGGTTCACATACTTCATTAAATTGCAGACAAAAGATTCAAACTGGATTCTCTGCCATGCCCTTGCTTAGTTCAGTGATTCACATTCTAGATCTGCTAAGCTCCAGGCCATAATCCAGAGACACTGTTGACATCAGATGGCAGTGTGACAGGAGAAACATAATTATCCTTAAAACATGGGCCAATTCAGTCTTATTAAAGATTCTCTGATTTATTAGTAACTCAACATTTTAAAAATGAATTTATGAGCATATTAATTATTATTTTAAACATGTTGTTGTTGTTACCAGTTGCCATGGATTCATTTCCAACTCATAGTGAGCCTGTATACAGTTTCTGAGGAAGTAAACCTTTATAGGAACAGGCAGCTCCATCTTTCTCCCAAGAGCAACTGGTGGGTTTGAACTGCCAACTTTGCAGTTAGCAGTCCAGTGCTTAATGTACAGCACCACACCTTGACTCCATTAAGAATATTTGTTATTTTTGTTGTCATCATTGTTAAGTGCCATCTAGTCAGATCTAACTCATAGCAACCCTGTCTAGGATTTCCAAGGAGTGACTGGTGGATTTGAACAGCTGACCTTGTGGTTGATCCTACAGTGCCATACCAAAAATTAGTTAATGGGTATATTAATTGTGGAAATGCATAATTCTTTTTTAAAACCCTTGGGGTCACATGTGGTACAGAATACAGAATGTTTTCAGCTTTTCGGAATTTAAGGCAATATATAATATATCAGAATCCTACTGTTATGATAAGATAAGCACTCAATCTCAAGGCCAGTTTGAACTGTAAGCTTGGCAGTTCAAACTTACCAGCACCTCCTCTGAAACCTGATACAGGGTTGCTATGAGTTTTAACCAACTTGATGGCACTTACCAATAACATATTATAAACCATTTCTCCTGGAGTCCTGGTGTGGCAGTATTGGACAAGCACTGGACTGCTGACCACAAGGTCAGTGTTTCAAACCTAGCAGCTGCTTGTTGGTAACCCTATACAGGGCTTCTATGAATTGGAACTGACTGAACAGCTCTTAAGCAGCAACAATATCAGTTGTCCTAAGGATAAACGGATCTTATAATCTTATGATTATCAGCAATATTACTACAGGAAAATGTATAAATGTCCATACAGAATGATTGGTGTTAGGTGCCATGGATTCAGCTCCATCTCATAACACCTGTATGTAGAACAGAACATGTCCTGTGCCACCCTCACAATAATGTTTGAGCCCATTGTTACAGTCACTGTGTCATTGAGAATCTTCCTCTTTTTTGCTACCTCTCTGCTTTATCAAGCAAGCTGTCCTTCTCAATGGATTCGATTCGTCTGTGCTGATAACATGTCTAAAGTACGTGAGACCGAATCTGAACACCTTTACTTCGATACAGTCAGGCTTTACTTTTCCAAGACAGATAAGTTTATTTTTTCTGACAGTTCATAAAATATTCACTATTCTTCACCAACACTATAATTCAATTTCATCAATTCTTCTTTGATGTTTCTTATTAATTGCATTTTCAATGAATATTGCAATTTATTTTGCATGTATATTACAGTTGAAAATATCATGGTTTGGGTCAGAAGCACCTTAGTCCTCAAAGTGACAGCTTTGCTCTTTAATACTTTAAAGAGGTCTTTTGTACCAGATTTACCCAGTGCAATACATCATTTGACGTTTTGACAGCTGCTTCCATGGGTGTTAATTGTGGATCTAAGTAAAATGAAATCCTTAACAACTTCAATCTTTTCTTTATTTATCATAGTGTTACTTATTGACCCAGTTGTGAGGATTTTTGTTTTCTTTATCTTGCTTCACATAAGTTTTGCTTCCAAACGACATCAGAGAATTTCTAGTTCAAGTCCTTCAGTCTACAGACTACACTTCCTCACATTATTAAACCATCCCCTGCTTCAGTTTCCTTATCTATAAAATTGGATGTTAATATGGTATCTACCTTCTAGGGTGAAAAGATGTTCATTAGTATAATGTCAGAAATTTAGAATTTAGTGAGTTAAAAGTTATGTGGCACTGTAGGATAGACACTGGACTGCTAACTACAAGTTCATGGTTCAAATCCACCAACCTATCCTTAGAAACCCGATACAAGGTTGCTATGAGTTGGAATAGACTCCAAGGCAGTTAACAATAGCAACAACATCATATATAAGTGTTATGTGATAGGAAATGAGAATAATTACTGAATTTTTATGTAAAAGGTACAGTATGAACATCTATGTCAGAATTACAAAATAATGTAACTATAGTGTAGAATTTCTGCCTTACTTATTTTAATTTATAATGTATGGGAAATTAAGGACAAAGGTGAATTTAGGATCAATTTTTCCTTTTAAAACAATTCCTCTGCTTCATTTTGATGCATAAATGAACTGCTCAATATGCCATTGTAGTGAGAAGCTTGTTTCTCATTATTTAATCTCTATCTGCATTAACTTGATCTATTATTTATTATCAGACCAAATTACCATTATATTTGATGTTTCAGCTAGGTTAGTGACTTTTGGCCAGGACCAGAATAAGCTGATAACAGTGGTCTCAGCATTTTAATGATTCATGCTGTCCTGGATGCAGCAGAAACCTTGCCATCCTTTGATCCTGAAATTACCAAACTAAAACCAATGTAAACTATATGGAAGCCCTCTGGAGACAATAGCAGCAATCTTTGAGCCATGTTAATCAAGCTGAGGGTTAAAAGAGTGCAGCAATCAATGTATTCTTACACTCTGCCTTCACCTACGACACTTTAACTGATTTTGTTTCATTGCTTGGCATCTCCACTTGCTTGTCAAATAATGTCCATTTCCAATATTAATAAATATGCATCAATAGCCTCAAACCCAAATCAGACCCACTGCCATTGAGTCAATTTCAACTCATGGCAACCCTATAAGACAGAGTAGGATTGCTATTTAGGATTTCTGAGGCTCTAGAGCACAGCCTTTGTCCCATAGAGTGGGTGGTGGGTTTGAACCACCAACCTTCATATTAAGCAGCCCAATGCTTAACCACTACACAACCAGGGCTCCTTTAAATAGCTTCAGGACCTCTGGAAATGTTCCTTGTGGTCAGAATATTTGGGTTCTCCCTCTATTCTTCCTTCCTCACCACCTTAGTTACCCTTAGTCACATTTATCTGGAGATCTTTCCTATCTCCAACTAACAGAAGTTCCATCAGTGAAGTCTCCCTAATAGCCCAAGTCTGGTATATGTGCATGTCTTAGCATACAGTACAGAACCCCAAACAGACCATTTATCAAACACTAGTCACAGTGTGTTAAAAATGAGCTTTGACTGCCTTGCCTAGATTGTTGTTGTTAAGTGCCATCGAGTCGGTTCCGACCCATAGCGACCCTGTACAGGGTTTCCGAGGGTGTAAATCTTTACGGGAGTAGAAAGCCTCATCTTTCTCCCGCGGAGCGGCTGGTAGTGTCGAACCGCTGACCTTAAGGTTCGCAGCCCGGTTCGTAACCACTACGCTACCAGAGCTCCTTGCCTAGATTGTTAGAAAGACCATATATCTAATTCCATTTTGTGGCGCTGTGGGTTAATACACCAGACTGCAAAGCTGTTTGAACTGCAAAGTTGGTGGTTCAAGCTCACCAGCTGCATCTGAGAAACCCTATACAGGGTCGCTATGGGTTGGAACCGACTCGACAGCACTTCATAACAACATATGGTTTGAGGGTAAATCAAAATGTAGTGCTACAGAATCAGAAACCTTTATTAAACAAAAACACCAAATTGTAAATTATTGTTTTTCAATGTCTTCCATATAGGTCTATATACTTCTAAAGGCAGTGCTTTCTTTTCTCTCTTTCCAGAAGGATTCTATGTGCTTCAATTTATACCCTATCAAATTAGCAGTTCTTGCATAACGAGGGACTCAAGTTGTATTCCTTTTAAATATTCTTTGAGTTTAGGGAACAAAAAGAAGTTCGAATGGGCAAGACAGAGATGTAGGGTGGTGGATGGGGTAAGGTTTCCCAGTGAGAATCTCATAAGAACACTCTTGCTACCCTTGAAGAATTAATAGGTGCATTGTTCTGATGGAAAAAAATTCCTCCGCACAACTTCACTGGACTTTTTCATACTATTGAAATTTCAAATGTTCTTAAAACTTCTTCGTAACAAAATTCTATGATCATCCAGTGTCCTCTGAGAAAATCAAGATTGCCCTTGTGGAATCCAAAGAAACAGTCACCATAGTCTTTCAAGCTGACCTCTATGCCTTGAATTTAACTAGCTCAGTAGATACCCTTGGAAACCACTCTTTTATTAGGATCTTCTTTTAAAGGCAAGGAGTCCTGGTGTGTCACTGTGGGTTAATGCATCAGACGCAAAGCTGTTTGAACTACAAGGTTGGTGGTTCAAGCTCACCAGTTGCTCCTTGGAAATCCTATATGGGGCCGCTATGGGTCGGAACTGACTCGATGGCACTTAACAACGAGACTAAGGATGCCTGGAGTCCTGGTGTGGCATTATGGGTTAATAATGCTCTGGACTGCAAAGTCTCTTTGAACTACAAGCTCTGTGTTCAAGCTCACCAGCTGGTCCTCAGAAACACTATACAGGGTCTGTATGGGTTGGAATGGACTCTAAAGCACTTAACAAAAACAACAAGGGGACTAGGAAATCCTGGTGTGGTGCTGTGCATTAACATGCTGGACTGCAAAGTCGGCAGATCAAGCTCACCAGCTGCTCCTCGCAAACACTATACAGGGTCACTATGGATGGGAACCGACTCTTCTGTACTTAACAACAACAAGGAGACTAAGACAAGTGTATTATTGATAGAATTTATCTGCAGACATTCATTGATCGCAGAGACTAAACACATTTTGTATGAAATAAACCCATGGATGTATGAACCAGAACCCTGGTAGTAATACTTTTTGACTTACCCTTGTATTCTCAGCACTTAGTACAGTGTTTTTTTGTTCTTAAGGGCTATCAAGTCAGTGCCTACTCATAACCACCCTATGTACAACAGAATGAAACACTGCCCAGCCCTCTGCCAACCTTACAATCATTTCCACATTTGTGCCCATAAATGTTGTCACTGTGCCAATCCATCTTAATGGGGGTCTTCCTCTTTTTCTCCACCCACCCATTTTAGCAAACATGGTATCCTTCTTCAGGGACTGGTACGTCCTGACAATATGTCCGAGTTGCGAGAGATAAGCCTGGCCATCCTGGTTTCCAAGGTGCATTCTGGCTGTACTTCTTCCAACACAGATTGAATAGTTTTTTTTTTTTTTTTTGACAGTCCATGGTACTTTTAATATTCTCCTCCAACACCCGTAGCTCAAATGCATCAATTCTTCTACAATCTCCCTTATTCACTGTCCAACTTTCACATGCATATGAAGTTACAGAAAATACCATGACTTGTGTAAGGTGTACCTAGTCCTCAAGCTGACAACTTTACTTTTCAATACTTTAAAGAGGTCTTAAGCTGCAGATTTGCCTAATGCAATATATCATTAGATGTCTTGACTGATGCGTCCATGAGTGTTGATTGTTGATCAAACCAAAATGAAGACTTTGACAACTTCAATCTTTTCTCCATTTATTCTGATGTTATTTATTGGTCCAGCGATAAGGATCTTTGCTTTATTTATATTTTGAGTTGTAATCCATGCCAAAGGCTGTAGTGTTTGGTCTCCATCATTAAGAATTTTAAGTCCTCTTCACTTTCAGCAAGCAAGGTTGTATCATCTGCATATCACAGGTTGCTAATAAGTTTTCCTCCTATCTTGATGCAACGTTTTTCTTCATAGAATGCAACTTCTAAGATTATTTGCTCAGGGTGTGGTGCTGTGGGCTAATGTGTCAGACTGCACAGTCGTTTGAACTGCAAGGTTGCTGGTTCAAGCTCACCAGCTGCTCCTTGGAAACCCTACACAGGGTCACTATGGGCCAGAATCGACTAGATAGCACTTAACAACAACAACAGACAACAGACTTAATAAGTACAGTGTAAGACTATAACTCTGGCCACACCTTTCCTAATTTTAAACCATTCGGTGTTCCTCTTGGTCTATGTACAGGTTCATCAAAAGGACAATTTACTGTTCCAGAATACTCATACTTCGTAATGCTGTCCACAGTTTGTCACGATCCAAACAATCAAAAGCCTTTGCATAGTCAGTAAAGCACAGGTAAACATCTTTCTGGTATTTTTTGTTTTCAGACAAGATCCATCTGATGTCAACAGATAGCCCTTGTTCTATGCCATCTTCTGAATCTGACTGGAATAACTGCAACTTCTTTGTCAATGCATAGTTGCAGCCGTTTTTAAATGATCGCTGGCAAAAGTTTGCTTGCATGGGATATTAATGATACTATCCAATGATTTCTGTATTCTGTTGGGTCATCTCTCTTTGGAATGGGCACAAATATGGATCTCTTTCAGTTAGTTGGCCAGGTAGTTGTCTTCCAAACTTCTTGGAATAGATGAGCATCTCCAATGCTGCATCAGTTTGTTAAAAGATTTCAATTCTTTGTTTTTTGCCAATGCCTTCAATGAACCTTGCACTCTTCCTTAGAATTCCTTCAATATTTCAAGTGGTGACTTGAGTCTTTTCTTCAGTTCTCTTGGCTTGAGAAATGCTTAGCATGTTCTTCCCTTTTGGTTTTTTAACTCCAGGTCTTTGCACATTTCTTTGGCTTTTGCAATTTTCTATTCAACTCTTTTACCTCCTCACTTCTTCTATTTGCTTTAGCATCTCTACACTGGAGAGCAAGTTTCAGTCTCTTCTGACATCCATTTTGATTTTTTTGTTGTTCTTTTTTATCTTCTTAATGACCTTTTGTTTTCTTCTTGTATGATATTCTTGGTGTCATCCCACACTCTTCTGGTCTTCTGTCTTTAGTGTCCAATGCATCAAATTTGTTCTTCAGATGATCTCTAAATTCAGATGGGATATGTTAAAGGTCATTTTTTGGGTCTTGTGGATTTGTTTCAAGTTTCTTCAGATTCAGCCTGAATTTGCCTATTAGCAATTGATGGTCTGTTCCAGACTGCCCCTAGCCTTGTTTTGGCTGATGATCTGGAGTTTTTCTACCATCTCTTTCCACATATGTAGTCAATTTGATTTCTGTGTATTCTATCTGGTTAGGTCCATGTGTATACTCGTCTCTTATGTTTTTTAAAAAGGGTATTTGCAATGAAGAAGTCATTGATCTTGCAAAATTCTATCATGTAATCTCCAGCATAATTTCTATTACCACGGCTATATTTTCCAACTTCTGATCCATCCTCTTTGTTTCCAACCTTTGCATTCCAATCACCAATGATCATCAATATCTGGATTGAATGCTTGATCAATTTCTGACTGAAGGATTTGGTAGAACTCTTCAATTTTATCATCACTGGCTTTAGTGATTGGTGCATAAATTTGAATAATCGTGGTATTAACTGATCTTCATTGCAGGCATACAGATCTTGATATTTTCTTTTTGATGATAAATGTGACTCCATTCCTCCTCAATTTGACGTTTCCGGCACAGTAAACCAAGTGATTGTTAGATTCCAAATGGCCAATATCTGTCCATTTAACTTCACTGACACTTAGGATACTGATGTTTACTTTTTCCATTTCATTTTTGAAAATTTTCAATTTTCTCAGATTCATACTTCATACAATCCATATATCAATGGATATTTACAGCTGTTTCTTTTCATTTTGAGTTGTGTACCATTAGCAAATGTAGCTTGTGAAAGCTTTACTCTGTTTGTGTCATCATGGTCAACTCTACTTTGAGGAGTCATATTTTGAGTGCCTTCCAACCTGAGGGGTTCATCTTCCAGCACTATAGCTGACAATGTTCTTGTGTTCTTCATCACGTTTCAATATTCCATGTTGTGGTGTTGACAGTGTTCCACTGTTATACATAAGTTTTTCAGTGACTAAGTTTTCGGAAGTAATCCAACTATCCTTCCTAGTCTGACTTCATCTGAAATCTCAGCTGAAACCTGTCCACCATGGGCGTCCCTGCTGGTATTTAAAATACTCTGGCTTTCCTTCCAGCATTACAGCAACATGTAAGCCACCACAGTACCAGAAATTGACAGACCAGTGGTGGAATACAGTGCCTGGCAGGCACGTAGTAAAGAAGCCCTAATGGTGCAGTAGGTTAAGAGTTGAATTAACAGCCAATAGGTCTGCAGTTCGAACCCACCAGCCACTCTGTTAGGAGAAAGATGTAGCAGTCTGCTTCCATAAAGATTTATATGCTTTGAAACTCTACGGTGCATTTTTACTCTGTCCTTTAGGGGTCATATAAGTCACAATTGACTCCACAGAAGTAGGTGGTTGTGGTGATAATAAATATTATTGAAATAAACTGTTGCTAGTTGCTGTAGAGCTTCCAAATCATGGCAACCTTATGCACAAAAGAATGAAACACTGTCTGATCCTGTGCCATCCCTACGATAGTTTGCTGATCATACCACTGTGATACATTCATTGAGTTTTCATTAGTGGTACATTTGCTGGGAATCAAACCTGTCTCCCATATGAAAAGTGAGAATTCTAAAACTGAACTACCAATGCCTCATGTAGTTAAATAAATAAACCTCTTCAAAGTTTTGCTATGTGAAAAATGGTTTCAACTACTTGTGAAGAAATGTGATGATAAGCAGATAAAGTTGCTGATGTTAAGTGCCCTTGAGGTGGTTCAAACTCATAGTGTCCTGGAAAAAGATTTCTGTAGAGCAGCTTATGGGTTTGAATTGCCTACCATGTGGTAGTCGTCCACTGCTTACCCTACAGCACTAAACCTGCAGATAATAGCCTCCTGCAAATGTTAGTTGAATATGAAATCTGAATTTTCTTAGAAAATTGTATCATAGCTTTTTAACTGTGTTGTAGTACTAACTACCTTTCTCTATATATATTATGTTGTCGAGTGCCACTGAGTCGATTTCAATGCATATGGCATTGAATAGGGTTTCTGAGGATTTAAATAAAAATTCACAGAAGCAGAAAGCCTCATGTTGGTCCCCCTTAGTCTGGCAAATTCAAACCACAGACCTTGAGATTTGCAGTCCAGTGCTTCTTGTATGGAAATGTTTATTACATACACGCATATAAGGAACTCTGGTAGCATAGTGGTTATCAGTCAAGCTGCTAATCTCACAGTCAGCAGTTCAAAACTACCAGAGGTTCCACAGGGGAAAGATGAGGCTTTCTGCTCCCATAAAGATTTATAGCCTCAGAAACCCTCTACAAGGTCGCTATGAGTCAGAACCAACTCCACCCATATAACCACCATCACCATATAATAAAGAGAGTCCTGGTGTGGCATATAGAATAAGCACTTCAAGATCAAAAGTTTGAACACACTAGTTGCTCCTCAGAAACCCATACAGGATCATTGTGAGTCAGAAGTGACTAGAAGTTACTTAACAACAACAGCATATAATATACATGGACACCCATTCTCTCTTTACATCACATGCTCAGCTTTCTCTTTTTTTGACTGTTAAATGGATTGTAAAATATGCTGAAAAATTACATGCCCTTTTTAGTAGGGTTGGGTGACTTTGACTACTCTGAATTTTTAACTATCTCAAGCAGTTTTTTGAAAACACATTTTGCTCATTAAAACTCAAAAACTCATATCTGAAGCATATTTCCAATATATTTTAAGTGCACAATTTTTACAGAAAATCAAAGCCATCTATTTCTGATTTGCTTGCAGGTAGGACACAGTTAAAATTCTGGTTCAAGAAGTCAATTATTATTATATGCATGTACAAAATGTCCCTCCTCTTGAAAGTGAATGCTAAAACTAGTGGGAGATAGTTGGATGACCAATAGGATATATGCAGAGTCCCGCAATTCCCCCCCCCCCCCAAAAAAAAAAATTACAAATGAGAAAGGGGAAAAGAGTAATCTCCCAGTCAGGAACTATATTGTTGTGTGCCATTAAGTCAATTCTGATGTACAGTGGCCCTATAGGACAAAGTGGAGTCCTGGTGTGCCGCTGTGGGAGAATGCACTGGAATGCAAGGTCGGTTTGAATCTCAAGGTCCATGGTTCACATTCACCAGCTGCTCCTTGTAAATCCTATACAGGGTGGCTATGAGTCAGAACTGACTTGAAGGCACTTAAAAACAACAACAACAACTTAGGACAGAGTAGAAACTTGGTTTCCTTGACTATAAATCTGCTGACTTTTTAGTTTATGGTTTATCATTTAACCATTGTGCCACCAGAGATCCTTGTTGAGAAAAGTATCAGATGCCAACTTAACCAAGTGCTCAAACATTACCTTGGGTCAACCCACCCATCATCATGGCCCTTTTTATATGATGTACTATAGAGATCACAATATCATAGTAGCAATATTTCTGCCAAAAATGCACACCTTGTATCTAACCACAAAAGGAAATATCCAAAAAACCTAAATTGAGAGATATTCTTCAAAATAACTGACCTGAGCCTTTTCTAAAAGTCAAGGTCATGAAACACAAAGAAAATCTGAAAACTATTCTTTATTGTTGTTGTTAAGTGCCATCAAGTAGGTTCTGACTCATAGCGACCTTGTATAGCATTTCAGAGGAAGGGCTAGTAGATTTGAACTGCCAACCTTGTGGTTCAAACCGACATTGCAGTTGAGTGCTTCTCCTACAGCACTAAATCAGGACTCCAACCTCTATACTGTTGCTGTTAAGTGCCTTAGAGTTGGTTCCTACCCATAGTGATCCTGTAGAGGGTATCTGAGGAGCAGCTAGTGGGTTTGAATCATCAACTTTGCAGTTCGCACTGACCTTGGGGTCCAGCACATTATCATGCAGCACCACACCAGGACTCCACATATGGGAAACTTAAAAAGACATGATAATTAAATGCAACGCAATCTTGGATTCCATACTTGGTGAGTGCAAAGGAAATAGTATCAGAAAATTAAAGAATTGGGAAAATGGGCAGAATTTGAAATGTGGATTATGAATAAGATACTTTTAAAAATCAGAGTTAAATTTGATAACTACTGTGTTCGTATAAGAAAATAGCTGGTTTTTATGAAATACCACTCAAGTTGTTTCAGGAGTAAAAAGATATACTAGGACTCCTGGGATGGTGTTGTAGGACCCATCAGTCGCTCCTCAGAAACCCTATACAGAGTTGCTATAAGTTGGGACTGGATGCACTTAACAATAACAAACATCTCTAAGTGAACAAAGAACCCATGAGAAAAGCAAACAATTAATGTCTCAGCTATTAACTAAAATGTTGGAGGTTTGAGTTCACCTAGAGACTGGAAGTATAGTGGTCACCAGTCGGGCTGCTAACCTCAAGGTCAGAAGTTCAAAACTACCAGCCGTTATGTGGGAGAAAGATGAGGCTTGCTGGCCCTGTAAAGATTGACAGTCTTGGAAACCCCATGCAGGGTTGCTGTGAATTACAACTGACTCCACGGCACGCTACCACCAACAAACACCTTGAAATAAAGGCCTGCCAATCCACCTTCTCCTTAAGGTCAGTGGTTTGAAACTACCAGCGGCTCCGCGGGAGAAAGATAAGGCTTTCTACTCCCGTAAAGATTTACACCCTCGTAAACCCTGTACAGGGTCGCTATGGGTCGGAACCGACTCGACGGCACTTAACAACAACAACAACAATCCACCTTCTAAAATTTAATCATTGAAAACCCTACAGAGCACAGTTCTCTGACACATATGGGGTTACAATGATTAGAGTCAACTTAATGGCAAATTATTTTAAGGGTAAAAATGACCGAGGATAGAGAGAGGAACAGAATGATCAAGCAAAGGTAACAAATTGTAAATGGTGTATGAAAGTTCCTTGTTTTATTATTTTAACTTTTTTGTGAATTTAGTATTATATCAAAATAAAACATTATCCTAGAAAATCCCTTCCTCCATAATAAACTTTATGCTGTTTGCTGTTGTTGTTATTGAGCGCCATCGAGTCAGTTCCAACTCATAGCAATCCTGTATAGGGAATCTGAGTAGTGGCTTGAACCACCAACCTTACGGTCCAGTGCATTAACCCACAGTGCCACAAAAAATGGTTCGATGGTCAGTGTTTCATTGGTAATCTTGAAAACTATCCAGAAAAATCCCCAAACTCAGTGGTCTAAAACAAGAATTTATTAATGTTACTAGTGATTTTGATGGTATACTGAGTTCAACTGGGCAGTTCTTCCATTTCACACAAGTTGAGGTCTTTCATTCTGCTACGTTCAGCTGGAAACTCAACTGTGGGTGGGACATGCAGGATGGACTCTCACTTTCCAAGGTTTCTCTTCATTCAGCAGTTTAGTCTGGGCCTCTGAGTTAGGAACAGGGAGGAACGAAAGCTGCCAGTGTTCCTGAAGCCTGAGCTCAGAAGGCCAAGAATGTCTCTTTCATGGTATTCTATTGTTAGAAGCAAGTCATATAATTACAGCCCATATTCCATTTAAGAGGAAATTGAATATGCTCTTGACGTGAGGAACGGCTTGCACACAGGGAAAGGAGAAATTGTTGAAGGCTATCTACCACGGAACCAAAATAAACTCATTTAGATAACTTTGAATGTACTTATCTAGGACTATAATTTAGGCACATTAGCATATGAAATAAATATCAAAAGAATTTTAATTTCAGTGGAAGTTAACATATTTTGTTGTATACATGAATTCAGGACCATTATTTATAATTACAGATTAGTTGCAGTTTATTATAAATTATGTTTTTGTTATGAATATGTCAGGTAGGGTGCTCTGACTTCAATCTCTTAGGATTTAAACTTTTTTTTAAATTATATATGGCCACTGGGCTACCATTCATATGATGGGCTTTTGAAAAAGGAGAAAAAGGAGAGCCTGTGTATGTTCATGGGGAGAGAGACAATATGAGTCATATTGTCTCTGCTTGCCTTGTCTACATCTATTTATGTCTAGATTTTATTCTTCACTACATCCATGTGTAATTTCAATTTTCTTTCATCATCAACCTATTAGAATCATCCATACAATATGTACCTGTTATTACCTGATAAATAAACCAAAAATCAAGCCCATTGATGTCCAGTAGATTCCAATTCATCACCATGCTATAGGACAAAGTAGAACTGCATCCATAGGGTTCCTAGGTCTGTAAATCTTTATTGAAGCAAATTGCCACATTTTTCTCCCTAGGAACAGATGGTGGGTTCCTATTACTAACCTTTTGGTTCCCAGCCAAGCTCTTATCCACTGTACAACCAGGGCTCCTAACTGATAACAAAGTCCTGCTAAATCCTAATCATCCTGTCACAAGCTTTGTTGAAACCTGTAATCTTTTATAATGTTTTGCCCTCTCAACTCAAATCATTGTATATAAAATAGCTGAGAGAACGTTTTAAAGATCTTTGAGTTCCAGGCAATGATAGTGTTGTAGAGTTCTGTCATTTAAACTTTCTATCAAAGATAAATACTACAGAATGCTCAAAATGAAGGAAGGGTCTTCTCCAAAGGCACAGATGATATTTCTCTTTTATTTTCATGAGTTCCAATTTCTTTTATTTCTTTTTTTTCCCCAGCATCCATTATGGTAAATTAAAAAAATAAAAAATTAAAAAATAATTTTATAATGACCTCTATGTACTCATTAAGGAGCTTTGGTAGCGTAGTACTTACAAATCAGGCTGTGAATTGCAAGGTCAGCAGTTAGAAACTACCAGCTGTTCCACAGGAGAAAGATGAGGCTTTCTGTTTCCATAGAGATTTACAGCCTTGGAAACCCTGTACAGGGTCACTATGAGTCAGAACCACTCCAAGACATGTGTACCCATTAGGAGTCCTGGTATGTCTCTGTGGGCTAAGGTGTCAGACTGCAAAGTCATTTGAATTACAAGGTCGGTGGCTCAAACTCACCAGCTGCTCCTTGGAAACCCTATACAGGGTCACTATGGGTCAGAATCGACTCAATGGCACTTAACAACAACAACAACAACGTACCCATTATTCAACAGCAATAATTATTCACACATGACAAATCAAGTTTGGTTTCTCTTCCTTCTCTCTGCTTTTAACCAGATATGTTAGTTTTTCTTTGACAGTGAATACCAGAAATCATAATTATATCTATAAAAATAGCATTATAGATTATTAGGTAATAAAAGGTTTTAAATAATCATAACTATAATACCATTTCCCCACCTGGGACAATGAATAATCTCTTAATATCATCTAGTATTTACTTGGTGTTCAAATTTTGCTCATGGCTTTGGTTATTAAGAGTTGGTTTGTTTCAATGTAAACCTAGCCAAGTTTTGCATGTTACATTTGGTTGGTAATGTCTATTAATTAAATTTTTTTCTTTATATTTTGAAGAAGGCCGATTATTTGTTTTGCATAATCTCCCTACTGCTTCATGATTGGACTAATTACATGCTGTATACATGTTCTAATATGTTATTCTGGGTCCAAGTCTTTTTTAACCTTTTATTGTGATTTGGGTCAAAGTTTACAGAGAAAATCGGTTTTCCATTCAACAATTCATACTCATTTTGTTCTGTGACATTAGTTGCAGTCCCCACAATGTAACGGAGTCCTGGTGTGGTGCTGTGGGTTAATGCGCTGGACTGCAAAGTCGGTTTGAAATGCAAGGTTGGTGGTTCAAGCTCACCAGCCGCTCCTTGGAAACCCTATACAGGATTGCTATAGGTCAGAACTAACTCAAGGGTACTTAACAACACTGTAACAGTATTCTTCTCACTTCCTCCATGTGTTTACAGTTCCATTCATCTTTCTTGTCTCTCCCTTCCTGTCTTCTGAGCTTTATTCCAGGGCAAATGCTGTGGCTTTGATCTGATGGTTGACTGTTCTAAGGAGTGCAAACCTCCCTGATAGTATTGTTTACCTTATTGTTGTTGTTGTTAAGTGCCAAGGAGTCCGTTGCTACCCATAGCGACCCTGTACAGGGTTTCCGAGGCTGTAAATCTTTATGGGAGCAAAAGCCTCATCTTTCTCCCATGGAGCAGCTGGTAGTTTTGAACTGCTGACCTTAAGGTTCGCAGCTCAATTCGTAACCACTGCACTACCAGAGCTCCTGTACCTTATAGGTCTGTCTATTGTCTGATTGAAAGTTGAGCCTTGGCTGAGTTTGATTCCAGGCCTGAAGGGTGTTTAAGGGCCACAGTCTTGAGGGTTCCATTGTCCATAGCAGATCAGTCAACCTGGTCTTTTTTATGAGTTTGAATTTCATTCCATATTTTTCTCCTACTCTATCCAGAACCTTATATTGTAATCATTTTCAGATCAGTCACTTGTGGTAGCAGGCCACCATCTATTTCTTCTGGTGTCAGGTCATGGAAGTTGAGGTTTGCCTGGTCCTTTGGACTGTTTCCTTTTGTCTTTGATTTTCTTCACACATTTGCTCCAGACAGGAAAACCAATAGTTAGTTGCACCTGAGGTAGCTGCTCACATGCTTTTAAAACCCCTGTAGCTAATCACCACATTTTCTTTGTGGTCTATTGTCCCCCAACTATGATACTGAGCTCGCAGGTCCAGCAACTCATTCCCTCTAGATGTTATGTTTTGGGCTCAAGTATTTTTGAGAGAATTTGGGGGGCAATTAGATTTAAAGGAGGCCTGATAGTAAAATGGCTGAGGATTCGGCTATACAGGAAAAAAGGTTTGGCAATCTGCCCATGTAAAGGTTAAACTCTGTTGCCACCAAGTCGATTCACAACTACCTTATTGAACAGAGTAGAACTGCCCCACTAGGTCTCCAAGGCTGTAAATAGGAGTCCTGGTGTGGTGCTGTGGGCTAATGCTCTGGACTGCAAAGTTGGTTTGAACAAGGTTGCTGGTTCAAGCTCACCAGCTGTTCCTCCGACACACTATACAGGACCACTAAAAGAGCTCTGGTAGCGTAGTGGTTACGAATTGGGCTGCGAACCGCAAGGTCAGCAGTTCGAAACTACCAGCTGTTCCACGGGAGAAAGATGAGGCTTTCTGCTATCGTAAAGATTTCCAGCCTCGGAAACCCTGTACAGGGTCACTGTGAGTCGGAACCGACTCCACGGCATATAACAACAACAACAACAAGGGTTGGAAAGGACTCCACAGCACTTAACAACAACAACAATCTTTACAGAAGCAGATTGCCACATCTTTCTCCCTAGGAGTGGGCTGGTGAGTTTGAACTGCTGACCTTTCAATTAACAGCTGTGTGCCGAATCACTGTGCTACCAAGGCTCCTTTTGGCAAAGATTACAGTTCTACTCTGATTCCATGGCAAACAACAATTTTAAAAAGTTGAGGATCACTGCTTAAGTAGAAACTATGGTTTTGGTTCTAGACCACTGCAATAAAGTGAATAGTTCAGTAAAGGGAGTCGCAATTTGATTTGGTTTCCAAGTGCATGTAAAAGTTATATGTACACTATACTGTAGTCTATTACATGTGCAATGGTACCATGAAAGAGTTTAATTACCAAAATGGGCAGAGACACGAAGTGAGTACATGCTATTGGGAAAATAGTGTCGATAGACTTGCTCAACACAAACTTACCATAAACCTTCAAGTTGTAAAAAGTACATTATCGGAGACATACAATAAAGTGAGACAAAATAAAATGAGTTAGGTCTGTGGTTATAAGAGTATCAGAGGAACAAAACGGAAAAGGATGTGCAATTGTTTCTCCAAGACAATAAACATGATGATGACAATCTAGAATTAATCAGTTAGCCAGCAAGTGTTACAGCAATATCTACATTATCACTGGAACCTCTGATTTTTAAAGAACTAAAAGTTAAAATGAAACCTAAGAGTTTTCCTATGACATTTTCTAATATAGAGTCTACCATTTCCATATCTCCATCCACTTTGTTCTACCCTACTTCTGACATTTTTTCAGCTGAACAGTACTTCCTAACAGATAATCACTAAGAATTCGTATCAAAACACTGAAAAACAAAAACAAAACTGTATCATATCACTCTTATAATAAAAGCTAGGCTTTTAAGTTTTTCATATTTGTCTTTATATTATATATGAATCTGAATGAACTTTGTTTGTGATAGAATTAATTGAAGTAGAAATTCTAATTTTTTAAATGTATTATTACATAAATTTAAAATGTAGATTTTGATCTTGGATATTTTAGAAGAATTATTAATTATCTGTGTCCTTTCTTTGAAAATAAAATGTCACTTTATAGGATATAGAAGACAGCCAGATTCTCAAATATCGGTCAGCATTCAATTTGTTTTCATATGATAATTTAAGTGAAATACATGAAGAAAATCCAGTCTTTCATAGATACATAGCTGTAAAGGGAGGACTATTTTAATAGCAGCTTCAGAACATTATGGATATCTTTTAATCTAAAAGTGTAATTTTTTTTTAAGGTTATCTGAAGTGTGAAATCTGAAACCACCTCAATAACCTTTTGTTTTGTTACATTAAATCCATTGGATTGCCTTATAATATGAATAGATCTGTTTCATATGTGTGATTTTGTAACATTGCTCATTTAGAAAATATTGGTTTGCTGAGTTATGCTGATCTTTCAGATATTGGCATATTTCATTAGACAATGGAAAAAAGAACCACATTCATGAGCAGTATTGTCAATCTCATCAGAAAAATCTTCAATATGAGGAAGCTCTCAAATTTGCAGTGGTAGGTAAAAAGTTTTCCAAAATTCTAATTTTCTCTTGAAAGTTCAAATATTATAAATGGCAAAATATAGTCAGTTATTTCTGTAATGTGACAGGCTCTCTCCATTTTTTTTAAAATTGCACTTCATTCATTCATTTTTTTATTTTTTTAGAACAAATCTGCCAAAGACCACAGTTTATTATTATTTCAAGTAAAATTCATGTCAAAAAAAAATTAATTCCATTTTGGTTAATCAATTTTATAATTGCTTTTCTTCAAGACAACTCTTGTACTTGGTATGCAAAAGAAGAACTTTATGCATACTGCCATTTTATCTGACAGAATATTAATGTAACGTGTACTCAAGAGGTGCAAATTAATAAATCTGACAAGGTTTACTGCTTCATCAAGGATGTTTAAAAATAAAACTGGCTGTTGTTTTTAATATCTGGTGGTAAAGAATACAAGGAATAACAGCACTTTTTGGTACCATTATCCTGCTTTTGTCAGTTCTAGTTACTTTAATTTCATTCACTATATTATTTCTAAACATATATGCAGTAAATATCAATACTGTGAAAAAGTCAAAAAGCACCTAAGGGACTCCCAGATTCTTCAATCTGAAACAGATCAAACATGCAATTAAGATGTATTGATAATTACTGGTAATTGAAATAAAAATGTTAGAAATGAAGAGGAAAGATCAGTAATTGGAAAATATGGCCTTAATGATAGGCAAGATGTTGCAAATTGCATGACAGAATTTTTCAAGACCAATGACTTATTCATTATAAACACCTTTTTAAAACAGCATAAAAAGTGACTATACACATGGACCTAACCAAATGAAATACACAAAAATCAAATTGAGTACATCTTTGGGAAGAGATGGTGGAAAAGCTCATTATTATAAGTCAAAAGAAGGCCTGGGGCAGACAGTAGAACAGACCATCAATTGCTCCAAAACAAGTGCATCCTTAAGTGGAAGAAAATAAAACAAGTCCATGAGAGCCAAAATATGACCTTGAACATATCCCACCTGAATTCAGAGGCCATCTCAAGAACAGATTTGATGAATTAAATACTAATTATGGAAACTAAGAAGAGCTGTGGAATAATATCAAGAATATCCTATAGGAAGAGGGCAAAAGTTCATTAAGAAGACAGGAAAAAAAGAAAACACCAAAATAAATATCAGAAGAGACTCTGAAATTTGCTTGCCAATGTAGAAAAGAAAAAGTAAGAGTTGAACATAAAATTTCAAAGGGCAATATGAGAAGACAAAGTCAAGTATTATAATTAAATGTACAAAGGTCTGGAGTTAGAAAACCAAAATGTAAGAACAAGCTCAGCATTTCTCAAGCTGAAAGCACTGAAGAAAAAATTCAAGCCTTGACTTACAATCTTGAAGGATGCTATGGCCAAAATTATTGACTGATGCAGGAAGCATCAAAAGAAGATGGACAGAATACAGAATCACTGTACCAAAAAGAAATGGTCAATGTTCAACAATCTCAAAAAGTAGTGTATGGTCAAGACCAATGATACAGAAGGAAGAAATCCAAGCTGTACTGATGGCATTGGCAAAAAAACAAGGCTCTAGAAACTGACAAAATACAAATTGAAATCTTTCAACAAACTGATAAAACATTGGAGACACTCACTCATGGATGCCAAGAAATTTGGAAGATAGCTACCTAGCCAACTGATAGATCCATATTTGTGCCCATTCCTAACAGAGGTAACTTAATGGAATGTAGAAATTATCGATCAATCTCAATAATATTACATGCAAGTAAAATTTTGCTAACGATAATTTTAAAAAGGCTGCAACTATACCAGATGGAACTGTTAGATTCAGAAGAGGATGTGGAAAAACAGATTTCATTATTGATATCAGATCCATCTTGGTTGAAAGCAGAGAACACTGGAAAGTTGTTTGCTTGTGCTTTATTGACCATGAAAAGGCTTTCAACTATGTGGATCATGGCAAGCTATGAAGTAACAAAGTAACAAAGAAGTATCGCCATTAGAAAATGTGGCTTTGGTGATAGAAACAACACCAGAGATCACATCCAAAACTAATAGTTTATTCATAGCAAATACTTCTTTTCAATAACATAAGGAGTGTCTATATGCATGGACCACTCCAGAAAGAATATACAGGGAGCAAATCAACTACATCTGTGGAAAAAGACAATAGAGAAGCTCAACCAAGTGGAAGAAGATATTAGTCAGTACAAGGCTAGGAACCAATTGTGGAGTAGACGACGATCAATTGCTCATGAATGGTCAAGTCGAAGCTGAAGAAAATTAAAACAAGTCCAATAGGGTCAAAGTATGACCTTGAATATATTTCATCTGAATTTAGAGACCATTTCAATAATAGATTCAATGATTGTACACAAATGACTAAAGACCAGGTGAATTATGGGATGACATCAATGGTATAAAGAAAGCAAAAAGTCATTTAAAACCCAAAAAAGAAAGAAAAGACCAAAATGGAATTCAGAAGCCTCCAAAACCAGCTTTTGAACAAACGGCAGCTACAGCAAATAAAAAAAGAGCTGAACTAAAGAGATAGTGAGTATGAAAAGATGGAAGGAATTCAAAGACTCACTGTACAAAAATAATTGGTAAACATTTTATTTCAGGAAGTAACCTATGATCAAATAACGATGGCATTAAAGGAAGAAATCCAAGCTGCACTTAAGGTATTGGCAAAAATCAGGAATTAATGGGATATTAATGTTTGAGATGTTTGAACAAAGTGATGCAATGCTGGAAGCAATTTCTACCGGGCCAACTGACTATAACAGATCCATATTCGTGTCCATTCCAAAAGAATGTGGAAATTATTGAACAGTATTGTTAGTATCATGGAGTCCGGGTATGTGGGATAGTGTGCCGAACTGCAAGGTCGGTTTGAACCACAAGGTTGGTGGTTCACACTAACTAGCCGCTCCTTGGAAACCCTATACAGGGTTGCTATGAGTCAGGACTAATTCAACTAATTCATTGGGCAAATCTACTACAAAAGATCACTTTAAAGTATTTAAACACAAAATGTCACTTTGAGGACTAAGGTGGGCCTGACCCAAGTCATGGTATTTTCCATGGTCACATATGCATATGGAAACTGCATAATGAATAAGGCAGACAAAGAAGTCCTGATGCCTCTGAATTATGGGAAAGAATATTGAGTTGACTGCAGAAGAAGGAACCAATTATTATTTGAAGAAATACAACTAGGATGTTTCTTAGATGCAAGGACAGTGAGAACATGATATCAGGAGTAGTCAGTCCCTGGAAAAAGACATCATGCTTGGTAAATTTGGTCAGTGAAAAAGAGGAAGATCCTCAACTAGATAGATTGACACACTGGCTGCCACAATGGATTCAAACACAGCAACAATTATGAGAATGGCTCAGGACTGGGCAGTGGACCATTCTGTTGTATACAGGGTCACTATGAATTTGAACAGACTTCATAGCCCCTAACAACACAATTGTTCAGGCTTTCTAGTCTGTCTTAAGCTATGAACTACTAAAAGGAAGTTTTATTTTTTTTATTATTATTTTTTTTAACCTATCCATTCTTTAATTCTTAGCACTTAACATTACTTTGGTACTTATTAACTACTCAACACAAATCTAATAAGTGGTAGTGGATATTCATTAAAATTAGAACTTCAGTTCATTAAAGATACCATTAAGAGAGTGAAATGAAATCCAAGTGGGGAAAATTAAGATATCTGACACACACACATACAGATAAAAATAACTATCCAACACTTTGAGGGTAAAGCTGGTTCAGTGGTAGAATTCTTGCCTTCCATACTGGAGACCCTGGGTAAATTCCTAGTTAATATACCTCATATGCAGTCACCACCTACCTGTCAGAGGAGACTTGTGTGTTGTTACAATGCTAAGCAGATTTCAGTGGCATTTCAAGACTGAGATGGTATAAAAATGGTGTGGTTGCAGTGCCTGACTTCTTCTGGCTTCATAAGGCCGAAGGAGAACCAAACTCAACATTTGTGCAAGGTTGATTACAATGAGGTGGAAATCAGACATGCCTCCAATCTCCAACCTTTTTTTTTTAATTCTGATACCAGCCATGCCTCCAATATCACTTTCTTTTTTATCTGCTGGGTTTGATGGTCCACTGTAATGATCACACTCAGACATCAAGATTGTGGGACTTATTAGGGGAGTTGACAGGTAATAATTCAGGATTAGAAATGCACAGGATATATTTTTTCCCGACTTGAGTGCCCCTTCACCTTTGTCCTGCTTGGGCTAGTGTTACAAATTTCTAATGCTGTTAATAAATGCCGAAAGTATACCCCACACTGAAAGCCAGCCTCCTGCCCAAAGGCACTCAGCTTTGCTCCCGCCATGGGCTAGGAAGCCTGCCACTTTGTCTCATACTCCAGCTTTTGGTACACTGGCCCTCTGCTACTCCACTGGTATCACAGCTGTCTCCTGAATCAGACTTTCAGCACAGGGATCTTGGATTTCAAAGAATACACACTGCTCCTTGTTCGTTGTCTTTATGATATAGAATTAAGCTTTATTTCCTTAGCAAATAGGATGACTGACCCAAAAGGTAGCCACTCTACTGGCTTCCAACACTGTTTTTGCTGTTATTAGTGTCTAGAAAGTTTCAGGGCTCTCTGTTATGAATAGTGTGGCAGTGAAAAAAAAAAAAAATATATATATATATGGCTTTTGAACAAATGTGCTTATTTCTTTCATGTTGCTGTTGTTAGTGTCATCTAGTCGGTTCTGTCTCATGGTGACCCTGTATAGGGTTTCCAAGGAGCAGCTCTTACAGCACCACACCAGGACTTGGTATATAACTAGAAATAGAATCGTTGGTTCTTTGAGTGTATATTGTTGTATCGTTAAGCATCGTTCAATTTGTTCCTACACATAGCAACCTTGTATAGTTTTCCTGAGCCTTTAAATCTTTGTGGAAGCAGAAAGCCTCATCTTTCTCCTACAGAGCAGCTGGCAGGCTCAAACCTTGGACCTTGGGGTTCACAGTACAATGCTTATTGTATAGCGTCTACACACTCCCACATATATATACGTATATATGATTTGCTTTATGACATAGTTTAGTTTCCCAAAGTGAGAAAGGAAACTCTTCTAAAAGGTTTTCCAAAGCATGCAATGATGTTTTTAGCTGAGATTGATTCTGCCCGATTCATAATATTATGCACATCTGAATGCAACCCTGCCTTGTTCTATGATACCACTCTCATGATGGACTGAGAATCAGACCACAGTGCTCTATAGGGGTTTCCAGTGTTGATTTTTCAACGGAGATCACCAGAGCTTTCTTCCCTGTGTATCTGTGGTACAGTTACTTACTTGATGTGGCTCTTCTAGCCATAGTCTTTGAAACGCCCACCAAATGATTGGGTTTTGGCTGTTAAGTGTCATCAAGTCAGTTCTGACTCATAGCAACCCTGTATAGGATTTCCAAGGAGAGGCTGAT
>NW_006408529.1:20800761-20812870 GCF_000296735.1 Chrysochloris asiatica | reverse complement strand
AGTCTGATCCTCAGAGCCTATGGTTTGGACGGTCAACAACGCTTGGGCCCACAGGGTCTTGACCTCCTGACTGGGTCTGCATGGTCTGCATCAGATTCCTCCTTATTTATTGTTTGTTTAAGGGACGCTGCCTGTCTTAGGCGGTCAGTGTGAATTACTCAGTCTTACCAGTCATTGAAACTCACTGCAGCATGGCAATGGCTCTGTCTTAAGTAGCCGAGGTTCCACGTGATCCTTACCTGTCTCTGGCCACACGTCCAGCATAAACAGCCGCCATCAGAGGAAGGCAGGGAGGGAGGAGATCGGCTGGGGACCCCATACGCAAGATGTTGCCAGCCTACCACCTGCTCTAAGGTGACCAAGCAGGATCACTATGCTGAGGTTCAATCAAGTTCTTAGGGGATCTTACTCTCTAGCCATCCTGCTGAGTTTTAAATGAGCTAGCTCAGAAGCAGGAATGTGGGACCTCACTACCATCATGAAAGAAAAGCAAAAGCTTCCTGAACCATGTGGGTCAGAGTAGGATGATCACATGAAGGGGACCCAGTATGGTGGGCCCTGGAGTGACTGCTGCCCTCTCCTAGGATGCCTACTGTGTAATCACGCAGGACTCTTGAGAACCAGGTGAGATTTTACTGCCACATGGAGAGGACCATCGAGAAGTGGTTCATCCTGCGAAGGGATCCTTCTGTGAAGAGGACCCTCTGTCATGGCTGGTCCTCCCACCTCATCCTGGGCCTGCCCTGTACCCAGTAACAGAGACGCTGTGAAGGACATAGCTGGACAGTACAGACATGCCTAACATGTCAGCGCAGCCAACGTTACTCAACTATCCCAGGTATCTGCTCTGGGGAGATCAGGCTGAAGACCAGCTGGGGAGTCGGGCACACCCCAAACCATTGCTGCCCCTACCAAGCACAGTTCACCCATCCTAGCCCATCTTCCTGAGGAGAAAGTGCAGCCTCAGAGCCCCAATCATCAGTGATAGCTACCTTTTGGTGAGAAATGGATGATGGCAGGAAGGTAAAAACTGATGCTTCTTGGGTGCAAAAAGTTTTCTGGTTCTTGATCTAAGTACTGGTTACATAAGTATATATATATTTTTAAAAAGTCATTGAGTTGCACACTTAAGATTTATACCATTTATACTTTTAATTAAAGAGTGAATTAAAAAAAAGAGGAATTTGATGAATGAATAAGATCTTACTCTATTTGGATAATATCTGTTATGTCTTATTGATATATGTCCTAGATTTGATCTTTCCGACATTTGTTCATTTAACATATAGTGTGTACCTGGAATTAGTGTGATTCAATCATACAGTTATCAACTCCCATGAAGAAATGGGAAGTGTGGTGGCTCCATACACTAAACAATGGATTGTGAACCAGCTGACACATAGGAGAAAGAGGTGGCTTTACACTCCCTCAGAGATGGATAGCCTAAAAAAAAAAAAAAGATGGATAGCCTCACAAACCCTATTCACAGTAACTGAGTTTTACTAAAGATAATATGAAAACGACTACAAACCATACATTGATGAACTTCCAGAGGTTCAAGCAGGATTCAGAAGAGGATGAGGAATGAGGTGGGATATCATTGGTGACATCAGTTAGAGCTCAGGTGAAAGCAGAGAATACCAGAAAGATGTTTACCTGTGCTTTCATGACTCCACAAAGGCTTTCGATTGTGTGGATCATGAAAAGCTATAAACAACATTGCACAGAATGAGTATTCTGGAATACTTAGATGTGCTCATGAGGAACCTGTATATCAACCAACATTCAAACAGAACAAGGGAACAGTGAATGGTTTAAAATTAGGAAAGATGTGCGCCAGGGTTGTATTCTTTCACCATACATATTCAATCTGTATGCTGAACAAATAAAATGAGAAACTGGATTATATGAAGAAAAACGTGGCATCGGAATTGGAGGAAGATTCATTAATAACCTGTAATATACAAGGAGCTCTGGTAGCGTAGTGGTTATGAATCGGGCTGTGAACCTTAAGGTCAGCGGTTCGAAACTACCAGCTGCACCGCGGGAGAAAGATGAGGCTTTCTACTCCCGTAAAGATTTACACCCTCGGAAACCCTGTACAGGGTCGCTATGGGTCGGAACCGACTCGATGGCACATAACAACAACAACAATATAAGTGATACAACCTTGCTTGTTGAAAGTGAAGAGGACTTAAAATACTTACTGATGAAGATGAAATACCATAACCTTCCATATAGGTTGCATATCAATATAAAGAAAACAAAAATCCTCAACACTGAACCAACAACATCCGTATAAGTGGAGAAAAGATTGAAGTTGTCAAAAAACTTCATTTTACTCACTTCAACAAACACTCATGGAACAGCAGTCAAGAAATCAAACCAAGCATTAGGCAAATCTGCTGCATAAAACCTTTTTACAGTATTGAAGAACAAAGATGTCAGTTTGAGGACTACGATGCACCTGACCTAAGCCATGGCAGTTTCAATGATCTCCTATGCACCTGAAAGCTGGACAGTGAATAAGGAAGACCATAGAAGAATTGATGCACCTGAGTTATAATATTGGAGGAGAATATTGAAAGTACAATGGACTTCCAAAAGAACAAACAGATCCATGTTAGAATAAGTACAGCCAAAGTACTTCATGGAAACCAGGATAGCCATATTTCATCTCTCATACTTCAGATATATTATCAGGAGGCACCAGTCCCTGGAGAAGGATATCATATTTGGTAAACTGGAGGGTCAAAGAAAAAAGGAAGACTCCAATGAGCTGGATTGGCACAGTGGCAGCAGCAATGGGTTCAGGCATAGCAACGATTGTGATGTTAGCCCAGAAACGAGTTGTATTTCCTTCTGTTGTTCATCAGACCACTGTTAGTTGGTACCGACTTGATGGCACCTAACAACAACAACATGAGTCAGAATTGACTAGAGGGCACTTAACAAACAACAACAATGAAAAAACCTGTAGATTGGGGTGTGATTGCTACCAATGTACCTCATGAGCAGTGACGGCTTACATGTTGCTGTGATGTTCAAAAGTTTCAAGAGATCTTTCTGACTAAGAAAAATTAGAAAGGCCAGGTGATTTACTTCCAAAAAAAAGATAATGAAAACCCTATGGAGCACACTGGTCTGATTCTCAATAACTCATGGAAAGACATGGGACCAGACAGCTTCTCATTCCATTGTGCATGAGGTTGCCATGAGTCAGGGGTTGACTAGATGTCATTGGAGATAAAGCAATGAACAAGAACAAAAATTACAATTTCTCTTTATTGTAATTTATTTGTTTTGAGCAAAAGAATGGTACCGTTGCCATTTCCGTATAAGTCTGGGACCATAATTCATCTATGGAATGTTCTGTGACCCAATTTTTTTTGTTGTTTATTCAATTAATTCCTTTCTTCAGGAAATCCCTGTATAGAGATAAAACTTCTATGAATAAGAATTTCCTTCTAGTCTCTAGAGGTTAAAGATGTCAAATTTATTGGTTGCTAAGATATTTAAATTTGATCACAATGCCATATTTAAGCTTGGTGAAAGGATAACATTTTATTGAGAGCACATTTCTTCTGAGACTGTTTGTTAATGAGACTAAGTGATTTGCAAAAAATGCATGCTCTACGTTTTTTCTCTTTAAGACTTATTTGAGACATGATCAGTTCCTCGTATTTCTTTTGGAAGGACACAAAAGGGACATCATTATCTACTTTGCCTATCTTTAAATGTGAGACACATGTGTCCAATTAAATCTAGTGCTTCCTCTTCATCATTCTGTATGAATAATTAACCTTTCTAAGTGCTGACATCAGGAAGGTTTTGAATTTTCTCTTTCCACCAAGGGAAAAGTAAATGAAGTGTGGGGTTGATGCGTCTTCAGGGTTTTCTTTCTAATCACTATAAAAGATAGTTAAAAAGAAAGTGAATTCTAAAAAATAGTATTTTGTTTATTCTTTGGCAATAATAATTTCATTATTAACGTGGGATTCTCTAAAATAGTAATGTTCTCAAATGTAATCATTTAGAACAATATGGTCACCAATCTACTTTCATTAGTCACACGAGGGCACCATTAAGGATTGAGACACTATCAATCAATTTATATAATTTTTGCAATTGAAACTTGCTGGATGCCAGCTGTGATAATTTGTTAATTAGCATCCTTTATAATCTCATTTTTTCTATGAGTAACATACGCACTTCAGGGCTTTTTTAAAGTTTTAATTGTTGTGCTCATCCTTCTACGAGTCTCCTACAACGCTTTTGGCCCTGTATGTTGATTTATAATGTAACCAAGAAATAAAGGGAAGCAATAGTTGACTGTTTTAATAAATGGCTTGTCACCTAATTTTCAGCTATGATTATTTCTTTGATTAGAAAAAAATGTAGATAGCAGTCCTTTGAAGTCCTAATCTTAAAATGATTTGGCTAGCCAAATTTCACCATATTTAACTCTTTTACCAATACTTGACTGATAAAAAATAGCATTGCTCTGTCTATATATTTTGATTTTCTTATTCACTCACTAGTCAATTTAAGCAGTTGCAATGTAATGAAATAATTTTGCATTTAACTTTTACATGATGTGTTTGAAAATAAAACTAAAATAGTTGTCTTCAAATGGTACTTAGTGTGGATTCAGTTCAACCAATTATGAAAAATGTATTAAAATATGGCAATCCTCTCTCCCAATGTTGATGTTAAGTGTTGTCGAGTCGGTTCCAACCCATAATGACAGTATATAGCTTTCCTAGGAGCCACTGCTGAGCTTAAACCTCCAATCTCACGGCTCAAATCGACTTTGCAGTCCAGCACATTAACCCAGAGCACCACACCAGGACTCCTATTTTGTTATCGTTAACTGCCATCAAGTCGGTTCAGACCCATAGTAACCCTGTATAGGGTTTTCGAGGAGCAGTTGGTGAGCTTGAACCACCAACCTTGCGGTTCAAACCAACTTTACAGTCCAGTGCATAAACCCAAAGCACCGCACTGGGAATCCAGGACTCCCATAGATGTATTTATTTTCTTAAACTTTTTTTTATCTACAATCACTTCTATTTTAAAAAATGAAAAACCATGAATACTGTAAAGCCCTGTTACTTAATGGTAAGATTTCATTTTGCTTATTTTGGAAACACCGTCAGGAAAGATCAGACCGAGGAGAAGGACATCAAGTTTGTTAAAGTGGAGAGTCAGAGAGAAAGTGAGGAAGACCACCAACATGACTCAGTAACAACAGGTCAAACATAACAATTGTGAGGGCAATTTTTGTTCTACTGTGCATTGGGTCACTGAGTTGTAAGTAATTTGAAGGCACCTAACAAGGTTTTCATGCACTCAAATCTATGGCTCACACAATAGTGTTCCATATAACATGTGGATCTGACTTTTTTGCCTCTCTGATGAAAGTCTTGATTTTTCTAGAATGTATTTTCCAAAATATAACTTTCTGAGATAATGACTATATATGCTGAACAAATAATATGAGAAGTTGGATTATATGAAGATTCCTGAAGTGTGTAGTATCAGGATTGGAAGAAGAGTTATTTACAACTTTTGATATGCAGATGATACAACCTTGCTTGCTGAAAGGGAGGAGGCCTTAAAACACTTACTGATGAAGATTAAAGACCACAGCCTTCAGTATGGGTTGTACCTCAATGCAAATAAAACAAAAATTCTAACAACTGAAGTTGTTAAAGACTTCATTTTGTTTGGATCCACTATCAAAACTCATGGAAATCAGGCAACATATTACATTAGGCAAATCTGCTGCACAAGACCTCTTTAAGGTGTTCAAGCGCAAAGACATCAGTTTGAGGACTAAGGTGTACCTGATCTGAACCATGGTATTCTCAATAGCCTCATATGCATGTGAAAGTTGGACGACGTATAAGAAATACCATAGAAGAATTGATGCATTTAAGTTATGGTATTGGAGAAGATTGAAAGTATCATTGTTTTTGTGGTTAGGTGCCATCGAGTGGGTACCAACTCATAGCAACTCTATGCACAGCAGAACGAAACACTGCCCAACCCTTGGTCAACCTCACTATTGTTGCCATGCTTAAGCTCATTGATACTGCCACTTGGCCAATCCATTTCACTGGGAGTCTTCCTCTTTTTCTCTGACCCTCCACCTTACCAAACATGATATCCTTCTCCAAAGACTGGTCCTTCCTGAGAATATGTCCGAAGTATGAGAGACAAAGTTTGGCCATCCTGGCCTCCAAGTAGCACTTCTTCCAACACAGATCTGTTTGTTCTTTTGGCAGCCCATGCCACTTTCAGTATTCTCCTCCAACATCATAACTCAGAAAGTACCATGGACTGCCAGAAAAACAAACAAATCTGTGTTGAAGGAAATACAGTCAGAGTGTTCCTTAGAAGCCAGGATGAGGAGACTTCATCTCTCATATTTCAAACGTATTATCAGGAGGGATCAGTGCCTGGAGAAAGACATCATGCTTGGTTAAGTGGAGGGAAAGTGAAGAAGAGAGACCCCAAATGAGATGGACCAGCACAGACGCAGCAGCAAAGGGTAAAAGCGTAACAACAATTGTGAGGTTGGTGCAGAACTGGGCAGTGTTTTGTTCTGTTGTGCATTAGGTCACTATTTGTTGGAACCAACTTGACAGCACCTCCTAATAGCAAGCTAAGGAAAATGTTCAGGTGTTTATCTTTTATTTATTCTTCTTTTGGTCATTTTTAAACTTTTGTCATATTTCTTGAAAATGAACTCAGTTCTTGTATCAATATTAATAGCAATGAAAAATATAAAGTAATAGAAAAGCCAGAAAACTAATATACCTACAACTCTTCCTTTAACTCTGCCTTTGGTTGATAGATGAAATGTCAAATCTTCTAAGTAATGTATAAGGCTCCTTAGTACTGGGTCTTTACCCATATCTCCAGTCTGTCCTCTTGCAAGTCTTTTCTAATTATGCTCTTACTAATTTCTCTAACTAAGAATATACAAAGGAGCTCTGGTAGCGTAGTGGTTACTAATTGGGCTGTGAACCTTAAGGTCAGCAGTTCAAAACTACCAGCTGCTCTGCGGGAGAAAGATGAGGCTTTCTGCTCCTGTAAAGATTTACAGCCTTGGAAACCCTGTACAGGGTCGCTATGGGTTGGAATCGACTTGACAGCACTTAACAACAACAAGAATATACAAAGTGCCCTTTTCTGATCCCAGAGTACCTACGGTTTCTAAAATACTTGACAAATTCGATGTTTAAATCAAATCTAATGTAGTCCCCTTGCTGCACGGTCATGGTTTTAGTAATACAGCTCCAACTATATCGCCCCACCCTCAATTATTATATAATGAATAAACTATAAATTAAGAACTGGGTAAAAGTGTTAAAATTTATTAGTAAAATTTGTATGTTTTTATTCCAAACAATTTAAAGGATTTACCAGTGTGAGGATGACAATGTTTGCAAAGAAAACTTTTCCCTGGGGAAAATCTAGCCTGAGAGTGATACCATTCAGTGCTTGTTTTAGATGCTGGAATCCTAACACAGCCCTGTGGGTTTTGTCAAGGGAAATATTGGAGGCACTGTGGTACTGAGAAATGTAAAAGGGGGCTTCAAAGAGTTAATGGAAAAATGGAGTTAAAGGTAAAGAAGGGGGATTTCTGGCAAGATGGCAGACAAGGCAGATATACTACGTAGATCCTCTACAACAAATATACAGAGACAAAGTAAAAGAAGCACATATGAAAATTTTGGCACCCTGGACTTCAGAAGATCGGTTAGAGAGGTGGGTGGAGTGCTTCCTGGGAGGAGAAGCAGAGCAGAGACAAGAGAAAGACTGACTGGGGAATGGCTGGACAGACATGGCTCAACCATCTTTTGATCAGCTTTGGCAGTGGAGAGAGGCCTGGCTAAGCAGATTTGAGTGGGCAACTGAAAAGACGTGATTTCTTCTTTTTCCCCATACTCTGCTGGTCACCAGAAGTGTGGCCAGCTCACAACCTTACCCACCCCCAACACAGACCCTGCTCACTGGGAGTTTAGAATTGTGTGGCTCAGAACCACATCAGTGTGAGGTGGGCACCAGTTGCACCACTTGCTTACTGGATTTAGGTGGGCTCATCTCCAGATCTAAGAAAACCTGAAGAGCTACCAGACCGACATTTAACCAGTCACTCTGCTTCCAGCTCCATCAAGGGCCCCAACGAATTATTCTGATTGAGAGTCTTGAATGTAGATAACACCGAGGCCAATAGGAACTCCATGGAGGGCCAGGAACTCTGATGTCACATAATTCTCACCTCTGGGTGCAACAACTGTACTGTTTATTTTTACAAATACAACAACCCCACGATGTCCCAGAGACAACAGACAATTTTAACTCACATGAGAAATGAGAGAATGGCTCAAACAAATGACCAAGATACAGAGACAGAAAATGTTTCTATGGAAGAAACAGTAATGGAACTAACTGAAAAAGAATTCAAAACAAAAATTAGTTCTTCAAAGGATCAATAGAAAGATAAGGGAAAGTAAGGAGAATACAGTAATAATTTTAGAAGAATTCAGGGAAACACAGCAAGAACAAACAGACTCAATATAAATAGTGAAAAAATAGAAAGCCTCAAACTAGAAATTCAGAAAACTAATACCAAGATCTCAGAAATGGACAATACATCGAAAGGGCAAAGGAGTGATGCAAAGAAATAGAAGCCCAAGTTAGTGAGCTTGAAGATGAATCTCAATACTAAAATATGTTAGAAGTACAATCAGATAATGAAAAATACAAAGAAAGCCTAAGAGTTATGTGAAACACCATGAAGAGGAACAATTTATGAGTAATCAGAATTCCAGAACAAGAAGAGAAAGTAACAAGCACAGAGAAAGTTGTTGAAGAGTTGCTGGATGAAAATTTCTCTAACTTCATGAAAGATGAGAAAATAAGCATACAAGAAGCTGAACAAATCTCAAACAGGATAGACCCCAAAAGAAAATCACTAAGAAATATCATAATCCAATCTTCTAAAATCAAAGACAAGGAAAGAATCCTGAGAGCAGCTCAGAAAAAAATGGAAAAATTACATACAAAGGAGACCAGTAAGACTGAGCTCTGATTTCTCAACAGAAACCATGCAATGAAATGACATACAAAAAATGCTGAAAGTAAAAGATTGCCAACCAAGAATCATATACCCAGCAAAGCTGTACCTAAAATATAATTGTGAAATTAGGACATTTACTGATAAACAGAAATTAAAGGAATTTATAATGACAAAAAATGCGAAAGGGTGTTCTTTGGACTGAGAACAACAGCAAACAATAACTTGAGATTGCCATATATAACAACACCACCAAGAACTCAACCCAGGTAAGGAATTATTTAAATTCAAACAAATCTACAAGACTGAGATTAGTGAACCAGAGATATCAATGTAACCAGAGTCAACTACAAAGCAAAAAGAGGGAATCATGTAGATCCAGAACTTGCAAATGGTAAGAAATTTAAGTATATTTCAAGATAAAACAGGCTCTGGTAGCAGAAATGATTACGAGTTGAACTGCTAACTTCAAGATCAACAGTTTATAACTACCAGCCATTCCATGTGAGAAAGATGAGGCTTTCTACTTCCATAAAGATTTACAACCTTGGAAACCCTATACAGGGCCACTATGAGTCAGAACCGACTTCACGGCACACTACCACCACCACTACCAAATCTTTATGGGAGCAAAAAGCCTCATCTTTCTCACATAGAACAGTGGCAGTTTCAAACTGGTGACCTTAAGATTAATAGCCTGACTGACAATCACTAGATGGAAACAGTCTAAATGCCCATCAGCAAAAGAATGTTTAAACAAACTTTGGTACATACACACAATGGAATGCTACAAAACTTTGAAGAATAATGAATTTATGAAATACTTCATAACATGTTTGAACCTACAGGTGATTACACTGAATGAAACTAGTCTATTACAAAAAGGCAAACATTGTTTGAGATTGACACAACTACTGTATAAAGTTAAAAAAAAACCCACAACATTTTCTGGATAGAAGAAACAATCTATGATGGTATAGGGAGTGGGAGGGGAAAGGAAAATTATTCACAGACTAGAGGATAGACACAGGTTAGCATGGGTTACAGGGGAAGCAATATTCAAAAGGGAGGTTAGTAGAGATGAAGATTAGCAGAGGGAGTTTATACAAGATGAAGGTAGCAAGAGACACAGGGAGGAATACAACAGTTTAAGAGAAGAGAAGTAAATGCTGTTAACTATTAGTAAATGGAGGAACAGCAAACATGTAATAAAGTATTCTGGAATACTCAGTTGTGCTCATGGGGAATCTGTAAATGGACCAAGAGGCAGTTACTTGAACAGATCATGGGAACGCTGAGAGGTTTAAAATTAAAAAAGGTATATGAAAAGGTTGTATTCTTTCATCATACTTATTCAATCTGTATGCTGAGCAAATAATCAGAGAAGCTGGATTCTATGAAGAAAAATGTGGTATCAGGATTGGAGGAAGACTCATTAACAACTTGCGATATGCAGATGATACAACCTTGCTTGCTGAAAGTGAAGAGGACTTAAAATACTTCCTAATGAAGATCAAAGAGCACACCCTTCAGTATGGATTGCATCTCAATGTAGAGAAAACAAAAATCCTCACCACTGGACCCTTAAACAACGTTCTTTATCAATGGAGAGATTGAAATTGTCAAGGACTTCATTCTTCTTGGATCAGCCATCAAAACTCATGGAAGCAGCAGTCAGAAAACCAAACGATGTATTGCATTAGGCAAATCTATTGCACAAGACCTTTTTAAAGTGCTGTAGAACAAAAATGTCAGCTTTAGGACTAAGGTGTGCCTGACCCAGGCCATGGTATTTTCAGTAACTTCATATGCATGTGACAGCTGGACAATGAATAAGGAAGACCATAGAAGAATTGATGCTTTTGAGTTATGGTGTTGGAGGAGAATATTGAAAGTACCATGGGCTGCCAAAGAACCAAGAGATCTGTGTTGGAAGAATTGCAGCCAGAGTGCTCCTTGGAGGCCAGGATGGCCAAACTTTGTCTTTCATACTTCGGACATATTGTCAGGAGGGACCAGTCTCTGGAGAATGATATCATGTTCAGAAAGGTGGAGGGTTAGAGAAAAAGACCCCCAGTGAGATGGATTGGCAATATGGCAGCATCAATGGGCTTAAGGTGGCAACAATTGTGAGGCTGCCCTAGGACCAGGCCGTGTTTTGTTCTGTTGTGCATAAGGTCGCTGTGAGTCAGTACTGACTCGATGGCACCTAACAACAAAAACAAATGAAGCAAAGTAAATGATTTGCTGGATGTAAAACTGATTCTGTAAACTGTCACTCAATTCACAGTTTTTTGTGTTGTTTTTTTTAAAATCAAAGGAGAGAACAAACAAGATGGTGGATTGGGTAGAAATGCAGTGAGGAGCTCCATCAGCAACAACACAGAATACTGGACCAAGTAGGCTCAGTATGGTGCCAGAATTCTGAAACACTTATAAAGGAATATTGAGAAGGTTAGAAGGCTTACAGCCAGTAGAATTTGTATCAGAAGTAAGAAATCAAGTGCTTTCTAATCCAAGGCTCTCAGGTGCTCCTGGGGCCACCATCTTGGGCAAGACCAAGCCGGGGAAGGATCAGAGCAGCCACAGACATCTGACAGAACTGCGGAGATAAAGGTGTGGACATTCTTTCATTCTTTTTTTTGTATCAGATCATTGGTCTCACGCTGTCTGGGCACCTCCATTTAGGTGACTAGAGGGGTGCCTGACTGAGTGGACATCCCATCCCCACCACCAGAGGGTTCCACTATGCATGCACATAGAGCTCCTCAAAATTTAAAAAGACAGTTTCGACTTAAAACCAAACAGCAGCACAAAATGGCCACAGCTGACCCTGAACCATTTATCACTAGGAAAAAGGCCAGAATGGGGGTTTCTAAGCTGGATAGGCAGACTAAAAAGGAAATAGGATGAAATGAAATCATGAGTTACATCAGTGGCATCTTGGAATTTTTCAGGAAGAAGAGTGAATAGGGAAGCCCATCTCCTGATGATATCTTCCTGGAGGCAATCAGAGAG
>NW_006408529.1:20797894-20798927 GCF_000296735.1 Chrysochloris asiatica | reverse complement strand
AATATCAGAAATGGACAATACACTGAAAGGGCAAAAAAAAAAAATAGAATTGTAGGGATAGAAGTCAAAACTAGTGAGCTAGAAGATAAATCTCTCAACACTACTAAGATAGAAGAGCAAGCAGAAAAAAGGATTAAAAAAATCTGAAGAAGGCCTAAAATTCATGTTGGACAACATGGAGAGGAATAACGTAAGAATTATCGGCATTCTAGAACAGAAAGAAACACACAAGTCCACAGACCAGAGAGTTGAAGAGCTTCTGTAACAAAACTTCACTAACATCCTGAAACATGAAAAGATAAGCATTCAAAAAGCTCAACGAACCCCAGCAAGTATAGATCCTAAAAGAAAACCACCAAGACATATCATAATCAAGCTCTCCCAAATCAAAGATAAGGACAGAATCCTGAAAACATCTAGGGAAAAGAGCAGTGCAATATACAAAGGCAAGCAAATCAGATTAAGCTCCGATCTCTCAGCAGAGACCATGCAGGCAAGAAGGCAATGGGGAGACATATATAAAACCCTAAAAGAAAAAGAATTTCCAACTAAGAATCCTCTACCTAGTAAAGCTGTCAATCAAATATGATGGTGTAATCAAAATATTTCAGGATAAACAGAAGTTAAGGGATTTTACCAAAGCCAACCCTGCCATGAAAAACATCCTAAAGAGAGTTCTGTGGACTGAGAACCAAGAACAGACAAAAACCAGAGATTGATGTATGTGGCAGCATCACCCTGAACTCAATCAACAAATGGAAGAATTGAGAACGGAATAAAATTATAAGAACAGAGTATGTGGGAGATCAGTCTATGATCAAAACAATTACAATGTGAAAGAAGGTAAACACAGAGGAACAGATATCCAGGTGGTGAGAAGTTTACGTAGATTACACCATAAAACAGACTGTCTTAAATGCAGGGAAAAGTTAATGGAATATAAGCTAACCATAACAGAAGTTTTGGGGTGGAGGTTTTAGTTTGGGTGTTGGGGAGGGCAATACAAGAAGGGGGAGGAGGTGGAAGAACAAGA
>NW_006408529.1:20789854-20796919 GCF_000296735.1 Chrysochloris asiatica | reverse complement strand
TGTAAACTTTAATTCAATTCACAATAAAAACTTCTTTAAACATTAAAAAAAAAGGAAAAATGTTCATGAATTTTAAAAAACCTCCTTGTATTCCATTTTCTTTTCTTTAAATAATAGAAATGTCAAGGTTAGACAGTATAAAGCAGTTAAGATGAATTGGAATTTGTAAATATCAGACTTCTGCTTATTAAAGACTTCCTTAGCAAATCTTACATGCATAACTAGATTTTTTGTATTTTAAACTGTCTTCCACTTTAAGAAATGAAATTAAAAACCTGTCTTTAAATACTTTCACCGTCACCATGTTTTCCAAAAGCTAAATATGCACTTATTAAATCACAGCTTATATAGATAACCTATATTGAGCAATAAGATGATAGAACCCCCAAGAAGCAGGCCCATAGTCTTGATATAGTATACCCCACCTTGAAGTAATATTGTTGTGTTTCTAAGTGCCATTGAGTCAGTTCTGATTCATAGGGGCCCTGTATAGGATTATCCAGGAGCGGTTGGTGAGTTTGAACTGCTGACCTTGAGGTCCAAACCAACCTTGAGGTCCAGGGCTTATTCTACAGCATCACACCAGGAATCCTGGTAATATTATGAACTGTAATATCTAGCATTCATGTTTTAGGAACTTTAGCTTATGAATTTTTATCACTTATTTAACCTTCACAACATCTGACAGGTATTATTCCTATTTAGTGGATGACTAAAAGTAAAGAGAGGTAATGCTATTTATCCAACCATATCCGTCTACATGATGAAGCTGGAATACCATTTACTTTGCCTGATTCCATAGCCTATTCCTAATCCTAACTCAACCTGTTGGATATTTAATGTATTCTGTTACTACTTTTGATGAAAGAAAAACTGTAAGATAGTAAGAGTATAGATTTTGCATCAATTATTTTTTTTTTTGCTTTATTAAGATATAATTTGTATACCATAAAATTCACCTTTTAAAAGTACACAGTTCTAAGCAACCATCACCCATCATCAACATTTTTTATCCCCAAAAGAAACTTTGTACACATTATACGAAATAGCTGGTAGTTTCGAACTGCTGACCTTGAGGTTAGCAGCCTGATTTGTAACCACTATGCTATGAGGCTATTCAAAATACCATGACTTGGATTGGGCCAACTATTTGGGAAGAGATTCATATTTGTGCCAATACCAAAGAGAAGTGACTCAAAGGAATGCAGAAATCATCAAACAATATCACTAATACCAAATGCGAATAAAATTTTACTAAAGATAATTCAAAAATGGTTGCAACAGTACAATGACAGGGAACGGCCACAGGTTCAAGCTGGATTCAGATAAGGATGTGTGCAAGGGATATCATTGCTGATAATAGATGGATCTTGGCTGAGACCATAACAGAAAAAGGTTGACCTGTGATTTATTGACTATGTAAAGGATTTTGACTGTGTGAATGACAAGATATCGATAACATTGTAGAAAATGGATATTACAGAACACTTCATTGTGCTTATGAGTAACCTGTGCATAGAATAAAAGGCACTTTGAATAGAACAAGAGATACTGAATGGTTTAAAATCAGAAAAGATGTGTGTCAGGACTGTATTCTTTCATAAGACTTATTCAATCTTCATGTTGAGAAAATAATCTGAGAAACTGGGTTTTATAATGAATGTGGCATCAGGACTGAACGAAAACTCATTAATAACCTGTAAATATACAAATGATACAACTTTGATTGCTGGAAGCAAAGAGGGCTTAAAATACTTATGAAGAGCAAAGAAACCCTATATATGGCCCTGGGAGTTAGCACTGACTCAACAGCACACAATATATGCATTAAGGCCTAAAAGCCACTAATTTAATTTTGGTTTCCAAAGACTTATTTGGCCATTTAATGTAAATGGAATCACACAATAAATTATTTACTTCACTTATCATAATGATTTCAAGGTCCATCCATGATGTAACATTTTAGTACTTTATTCCTTTTCATGGCTGAGTATCATTAATATCACATGCAAGTGAAATTTTGCTTGTTAAGTACCATAGAGTTGTTTCCGACTCATAGCCACCCAATATAGAGTTGTCAAGGAGCACCTGGTGAGTCTGAACCACTCAAACCAACCTTGTGGTACAGTGCTTTAATGTTTACACCCACAGAGAACTAACAGAAACTCAAATAAAATTCAGAAGAGGACATGGAACTAGGAATATCATTGCTGATATTATGTATCTTGGCTGAAGGCAGAGAATGTTAGAAAGATATCTTTTTGTGCTTTATTGACTATGCAAAGACTTTTGACTGTGTGGACCATGACAAACTATGGATAACATCGTAAAGGATGAGTATTTCAGAATACTTCATTGTGCTCATGAGGAACCTCTACATAAACCAAGAGGCAGTTGTTAGAACAAGGGGATATGAATGGTTTAAAATCAGGAAAGGTGTGTGTCAGGGCTGTATTCTTTTAACATATTTAGTCAATCTTCATGTTGAGCAAATAATTCGAGAAGCTGATTTTAATGAAGAACATGGCATCAAGAATGGAGGCAGAGCTCAACCACAAGAAGAAAGAAGAGGAAAAAAAGAGTAATCTGATGCAATTTGATGAACTTGACCTACACCTATGGAAGCAGTAGCTTGAGAGAGGGAACAAATTCTTACAGCAAGAATCATTCCCACCCCCTCCACACACAGAATAGACAGGGATGGGCAACTTGGACATTGGCTATCCAAAATAGGGGGGTGGGGTGGTGGGCTATAAAGGCAAGAAGTGACTGGCTTACAAGCTTTCAAGAGGGAACCTAGAGCCAGGGGGCCTGGAGGAAGGCAGAATCTCCAGTGAGTAGTATCCAATCTGCCTAGGCGGAGCTGATGAAATGAAATGCAGATGGGTCTTTTGTAATACAATAGTGAATAATTGTTATCAGGACTGATTGTGAAGGGTGGAAATGTAAAGGTAGGCGTTTTATAGCAAGGAAGGGAGGGAATAACTTTCCAGTCTAGGAGCGGAGGTCCCTAGGACCATCAACGGAGAAAAGCTGAGAGCGGGACCCTACCCAGAGAAGCAGTGATGCCTGAAATGGAGCCAGAGATGATGACGTGGAGCGATGGAGCAGCTGGAGACTTTAGATCCAGAGAGGGAGGTGACTGTGTGCTGAAGACTGTTGGGGGGGGAGGGGGAATAGTGTAGGGGGCAGGCTTGCAGGGCAACCTTTGGTTGGTTGATGATGCATGGGGGGGGGGGTTGTAACCATGGCAATGATGATGTAAAACTAATGTTCTCCCATGTAAACTATCATATAATTCACAATAAAACACTAAAAAAAACCCAAACACACACACACATTTAAAAAAAAAAAAAAAAAAGGAGGAAGACTCATTAACAACCTGTAATATACATATGATACAACCTTGTCTGCTGAAAGCAAAGAGGATTTAAAATACAGATGAAGATCAAAAACTACAGCCTTAAGCATGGATTGCAACTCAATGGCTAAAAACAAAAATCTTTACAAGTAAAACTATAAAAAACATCGTAAGCAGCGAAAAGATTGAAGTTGTGAGACTTCATTTTGCTTGGATCCACAATCAACACTCATGGAAGCAGCATTCAAGAAATCAAATGACATATTGTATTATGCAAGGCTGCTGCAAAAGATCTCTTTTAAAGTATTCAAGAGCAAAGTTGGAGGACTAAGGGTCACCAGACCCAGCCATATTTTCAATTACTTCATATGAATGTGAAAGTTGGGCAATATATATGAGAGACCGTAGAAGAATTCATGCATTTGAGTTATTCTGTTGGAGAATATTAAAAGTATCATGGACTTCTATGTTCTGTGTTGCAAGGAGTACAGTCAGAATGTTCCTTGGAAGCCAAGATGTTAACTGCCATGGAGTTGGTTCCAACTCATAGTGACCCTGAACAGGGTTTCCAAGGCTGCAAATCTTTACAGGAGCAGAAAGCCTCATCCTTCTCCCGTGGAACAGCTGGTAGTTTCGAAATAACGACCCGAGGTTAGCAGCTCAGTTCATAACAACTATGCTGCCTGAGAAGCCAAGATGGTGAGATTTATTCTTTCATATTTTAAACATGTTATCAGGAGGGACCAGTTCCTGGAGAAGGCTATCATGCTTGGTAAATAGGGAATCAGCAAAAAAACCAGGAAGACCCCAACAAGATGGACTGACAAAGTGGCAGCTGTAATGGGCTCAAACATAATTGTTGAGGATGGCACAGAACCGGTGTGTTTTTATTGCTGTGTATAAGAATCGAGGGTACTTAGAATAACATGGCTGGATAATATTCCATTTTAAGGCTATACTACATTTTGTTTATCCCATCATCAGAAGACAGAGATTTGGGTTGTTTTTGGCTATTATGACTCATGTTGCTAGAAACATTCCTCTACAGGTTTTTGTGTATTTTTTAACTGTCCTACAATGTCAGAGTTGGAATAGATTCACCACACACTGCCTAAACTGGAAACCATCTGATTAGACACATGATGTCTCCTGTGGATTTTTGCAAAAGTCCGTGTCCCTTTTCTCCAATCTAATTTTCTACACTGCATCCCATTTTTATTTTTTTAAATGAATTTGGTCATGTAATTTCAATGCTTACTTTATTGACAGTAAGACAAAGTCAAGATTTTTGGTTAGTAAAGGCTGGCCCTTTACTCATCTCCACAAGGTCTTGCATCCATTTCCTCTAACTTCAGAGGTCTAATTAAGTACCTTATCTGATTCTGCAATCCTTCCAGTATGACTCTAGAAATGTTTGTTTATTCTACACATTTTGGGGCTCCTGAGATGTCTATATTGTTAGAGTGTAAGTAAAATGTGCAGTCACATTATATATAGATATCTTTCCTGATGGAAGCAGACATACTTGTGTTAGTAATCTGGTGGAATAACAGTAACCTTAGCCAGAAATCTAAGGCTTTCGGTTAAAATGAAAGGAATTACTGGGGCTTTTTCCTCTGGATTCTTAAACAAGTAGACCTTTCTAAGGTCTGACTTGAGAAAACAAATGGTTTAGTTAGCCTCTTGTCTTTAAATGTTTCCAGCCTTCTGTTTTACTGCTGAGTAAGAAAGAGCTCCATATCTATGCCTGCATCAGTGTTAAAGGGGAGATTCTCCCTATAAGGATAGTGGTAGCAGCAGCAGTTACTAATGATTCTTTCACGGGAGAGATGACCTTGAAAGAACAAGCGAACAAGTTCAAGGAAGACACTGAATTTTGTTTCATTAAAGGCAGCTAGTTTCCTTAGCTATGCCACTTAATAAACCAGTCTCTTCTAGTGTAAGGTGGAATTCAACTCACTGCTGTGATTCATATGAAAATAGGCCTACTACATGACACTGAAAATATATTTAATAATTCCAACTATTATCTACTGCTAAGGGGACTTCCACACAAAAAAAATTGAAGTGGCTTAAAACCACCATTTCATGGGCCAGAAATCTGGGACAGGATCGCTCAAGTCTTTTGTCTCCAATCCATGTTGCATCAGTTGGGATGACAGGAGCCTAACGGTATTCCCAGGATGGCGCTCTCATTCATGTGGTCTGGTACCTTACTACTCCCGCATCACTCATTGGTCAAGTCACATCCTATAGGGCACTTCATGTGGCTTGACCTTTTTCCGAACACAGGAGTCTGAACGTTGTTATACTTATATATCACTGGTGGCTTCTGTGGGTGTTCAGTAGTAACGGCCAGGGCATTTAAATGCTAGGGCTGGAATTGGCATAGCATCACTTACACTGTCCACCATTGACCAAAACAGCCAAACCAGCCTAGCCCCAAGGAGTAAGGAAACAGACCAACTCTCAATGGGAGTAGTATCAGAAAAATGTATAATTATTTTTAATTGACCATAATTATTAGTTATAAATATACATTTCCTCCTTCCACAAAAATGTCACACAGAATACTCCTAAGCAGTTAACAAATGTTTTATGTGTCTTAGATAAGGATGGAGTACTATTATATTGTACATACAGTAATTTTTATATTTAATAAATGCAAAATTTAAATTTCATATTGAAAAAAGTATGCATTGTATTACTTGTTTTATACAAGTGTTTAATGGCCAACATTTTGAGTTGGAGAAAGCATATACTATGCATTTTATGACACATAGCTGGTGTTAGAAGCATTAATAGTTTATTAGTGCTCGGGGTATCATTGTAGCCTACCTAACACCAATTTCATTTACTAGTCATGAAAGTTGCAGTATATTGGCTTCTGTTATGGATTTAAATTTAGTCACATGGTGAAACAAAGCTCTACCTACATGTTATCACATGCCTGTTCCACTGGCATCTAAGAAATTTAACTCTGGAGTCACGGAAAGAAGCACAAGTATAAATAAAAACCACATGTTAACTGTTAATGTTCATTTACCAAATCCTGCTTAAGCCCTTGTACTCTCAAAGCTCATTTCATCCAATTGCCTTTTAATTATGGCTCTGGCTCAGAGTTCCAAATAGAATGTCTTTTTAATATAGCTTGCACTGTTCTATATCTAATGCAGGATGTAATCATGCAGTTTACTCAGTCACAGCCAGTGCATTAGGTAATTAAAACAGGCACACATGAATGTCTGCACATACATATATGTGGCCTAAAAGTAATATTAAGAATCTGGCAAACCGGCTTTTGGATAGAATTCTGTTTAAGTCTGGTGCCGCCCACCAATGTAGACTGTGGTGGTTATGTGCTGTGGAGTCAGTTCTGACTCATAGCGACCCTGTACACACAGGCTGTACATCTTTAAAGGAGCAGAAAGCCTCATCTTTCTCCCGCGAAACAGCTGGTAGTTACAAACTGCTGACCTTGAGATTTGTATACTGTAGTTACAATGAATTTCAGAAATCATTGCTTGGGAGACCTATACACATCTTACAAATGATGTGGTATTTTCAACAATTCTATTTCAGTCATTGGTAGTCAAGTTAATAATTCTCAACAGAGGTTAATTCTTCATTATTCAAGTCATTGGAAGATGAACAAACCTTCAGTGTCTTCCATCCCTTTTAGAAGAGGAAGACAGGGGGAAAAA
>NW_006408529.1:20783688-20789170 GCF_000296735.1 Chrysochloris asiatica | reverse complement strand
AGGTTGCTATGAGTTGGAACTGGCTCAATGGCACTTACTGCTCCATGGGAGAAGCAACAGTCTACTTAAGTAAAGATTATAGCTATGAAGACACTATGGAGGAGTTCTCGATCCTATAGGGCTGCTATCTGCTTTGAATCTGAACCAACTTAATGGCAATGGATTTGGGTTTGGATAAGATTAAGATGGAGTCCTGGTGTGGCGTTGTAGGAGACACATTGGACCATGCCTGCGGTTCATGCTAACCAGTCGCTTCTCAGAAACCCCAACTGGGTGGCTATGAGTTAGAATCAACTCAACAGCATTTAGCAACAATAGGATTAATATTGTTTGTATTGTAAATATAGCTTTGAATTCTTGAAAATGAGCTTTTGAGCTCCAAAAGGTAATCTAAAAAAAGCAAACTAATCTCCAGTCATGGCTGCCAAGTCTGATTTCAGGGATCAAGCTTGTAGTCACAAATTCTACTGTGGTTACTCTAGTTTAATGTCTTCTTTAAGCTTCAGATGCCGTCCCAATTCATCTCCAAAGGAGAAATCCACAGGGTCAATCAGATAAAGTGAGGCAAAAGCAAATCCTGGACAAATGGATTTTATTATTCTCAAATACAACAGTTCATCCTAAACTTTATATTTGAATGTTTGGTTTATAGGAAGTTCCAAACTGTAAAATGGGTTCTGTACCCACCATTCTTTTTATGTTAGACTTGAGACTTAGGACCTACATTCCTATAGAAATGATAATATAAATGCCATTAATACATTTCCAGAATAGTTTATAGCAACAGTTTACTCATGCTGAAGTGAAAAAGTGAGATTTCCCCCCCTTGATATTAATACATTCTTGCTTTTTATATTCTAGCATTTAAAAAATCAGGATTGATTTTTAAATTAATATGCATGTTTATTGTGTTGCTGCTATTCCCAAAAAGGTAGTAAATGAATTAAAGATATGTAACTGCTTTCTCTGAATTCTCTCCCACAGAATATAAATACACCATTCTACCAATGGAAAAAGAAAGCTTCCTCATATTTTATGACTTTCCCTTATCTTTGGTCTTCTCTTTTGTTCCTCTAAGTACACATTGCACATTTTCTCTTTTGCTAGTTACATAGGCAACTAAATGATATCTTCATAGTTTTCTTAGTTTTTTTTCCTACAGATTTAGCATATTTTAGAACATTAACTTCAAAAATCTAAAATGATTGAACCGGATAATATACCAAACTCACACCTAAATGATTTCAACATGGGTTTGATACAATCATAAAAAAGAATCAAAATCTTAAAATCTTATATACTTTTTTGAAATAGATAACTATTCACTCATTTATTGACAATCTAAGCAAAATTTTCAATCTCTAGTACTGTGGCATTAAAAGGCACAAGAGTTAGACAGTTGGAAACTAAAGTTATGGCCTTTATGCATATTTAATTTTAAAAATTATCTTTAAAAACAATAATCAAGAGGTGTATTTAATTTACTCTCAATCACTCTTGTCTTAACAGGTTTATCCTGTTTGAGGAATATCTTCTTTTTCATTGATTCTTTTTTTGGGTCTTCGCATGAGTTAAGATGTGAGCTTTCAGGTTAGTTGACTGAATACACTTCTTGTTGCAACCTTGAAAGGGGCACAAAAAACGTTTCTCCCCAGTGTGGATTTGGACATGCGTACGCAAATTGAAGTCCAGGGAAAAGCGCTTTCCGCACCCTTCAAATGTGCACTGGTACGGCTTCTCTCCAGAGTGAACCAGAAAATGACGTTTTAATTTTGACTTCTCAAAGAAAGCTTTCCCACATTCTGCACATACATGGTCTCGTGGACCATGAACTAGGAAATGCTTTCTCAAGGCAGATTTATCCCTAAACTTTCTTGTGCATCCACTCTGAGGACAGGCAATTATTTCTGGGTTACATGCTTTATTCATTTTAGACTTCTTCCTAGTAAACTCTGACAGCTGTTTAGGATCTGTTAAATCAATACCAGGTATTCCTCCAGGAGGAAGCTTCTTGCCGATCATGTACTCAGAATAATACTTCAGGGGATCCTCTATAGTAACGTTTTGAGGAAATTTTTGTTTTGCCCCCTTTTCCATGTATCCTAAAGAACATTCAAGCAGTGGTTTATCTGCAAGAACCTTTTGAGCAAGCTCTTGCTCTGACTCTTCTCTTAGATATTCCCAAGATTTAAAAAGTAAGTCCCTTTCTAGGACAGGTTCAGAAAATTCACCTCTTATTACGCATTCTAAGTAACAGTTAGGGAAGGACTCCTCCTCTCTAACATTCTGAAGGTTAGTCTTATAGTGCACATTATTATTGTGTAAGGCCCGTGGTGTATTAGCAGATTTCTTTGCCTTCTGCACTTGGCATTGCTTAACTTGGCTTGGCTTAGTCCCGGTATGGGCCTTTTCACCCATTCCTTTATGGGAACTCTTCCTTGGTCTTTTCTTTAGTTGCTGATCCATGTCGTTCTACCTGCTTGCTCCTTGGAGATTTATACCAGGATCTATCAATCACTTCCTAGGTAGTAGTGTTCTGGCTAAGTGGTCTTCAACAAGCACCTGCTTTGTGATAAAAATCTTTAGTTACAATGTATGTCAGTATTAGAGAGATTGTCAGAAAATGACTTCAAAAAATGCCTAAAATTCATTTTCAAATAATTGTAACATCTCTGCTACTATTCCTAAGAGGTTAAAAGAATGAGATCTGGCTTTAAAACATGAATCATAGCTAGACCTTATGTGGGTATCTTTGCTAATTATAAAATCTATGTAATGAACAAGCAAAACAAGCAGTAAGGTCTGCTACTGTTATAAAGTGAATACGTGCTCTAGAGTAGGCAAAAGAGGATGATAGAAAGCAGCTTATAATTTTACTCATCTCTTAATAAAGTATCAATACACAAAGGGGATTCAGAAAGTTCCTAAAAAACTTTCATTCCATTTTTCTCATGGATTTTTGAAGTCTTCTCAGCTTAGAGGTAGCAAATTTTGTCTTTAAAAGATCAGATAGTAGCTATTTTAGGCTTCATGGGCCCTATCATCTGTCACAACTATTCACTCTGCCAATAAAGTGTAAAAGAAACCATAAACAATACATAAAGGAATGAGCATAAATTCATAAATCCAAATGTTGCTGGATTTGGCCCTTGGCCATATACACCACCCTGTTCTACAACATGAAGATCTCCAGTAACACATATGAGGTCTGGGGCATTTCTATCTGTATGGCTATAAGTTAAAATAAAGACAAAGGGTAGTTTGACTCTGAATAATTTCCTTCCATTTCCATTAAAAGTTATCAACTGCCTCATATTTATGTGTAACTCAGACAATGAATAAGGAAGACAGTAGAAGAATCAATCACTCCATTGAATTATGGTATTGGCAAACAGCTAGAAGAACAAATTTGTCTTGGAAGAAGCACGGTCCTAATGCTTCTTAGAAGTGATAGACAGATTTTTGCCTCACATCCTTTGGACATGTTGTCAGAAGGGACCAGACCCTGAAGAAAGGACATCATGCTTGGAAAAGTAGAAAGTCAGTATAAAGAGGAAGACCCCCAATAAGACAGACAGAAACAATGGACTCAAATTAACAATAAATGTGAGGACTGGGCAGAGTTTTGTTCTTTTGAGCATAGGATCACTATAAATTGGAACCAACTCGTTGGCAGCTAATAACAACACAAGTCACTCTTTAAAAAAAAAAAAACAAACAACAACATTTGTGCAGCACTCTGAGATAAAAGCACTGGACCACAAAGTTAGTGGTTCAAAATCACCAACTTCTCCTTGGAAACCCTATACAGGGTCGCTATGAGTCAGAACCAACTTTGATGGCACCCAAAAACAATAAAATACTTAAAAAAAAAAAAAAAAGACCCAATGTGAAATGAACAGCTTGAAGAAATTTTAAAAAGTAACATTTAAAAATATCTCAAAACAATCATGCAAAAAATAAATAAACATGCTTTTTAACTGCCAAGGGAATAGTTTTAAAGCATGTGATACATATTAATTAGAATGAATAATGTTTAATTGCTTTGGAATTTACAAAGGTGAATTAAAACAAGGAAGCTGTGTCCAAAAAGGTTCATCCAACAAAATTTTGCTCTTGTAACTAAAAGTCCTTTTAAAAAAAAAACCTGAAGACTTCACCTTTGTAGCAAGCTCACTAGCAATCAATATGAGAGAGTAGAACTGAAATAAACCATCCTGAAACCTCCCCCTAAATTAGCTCATTAACAGTAACTGCAATTTAATTTGGTTCCTGGTTTTCCCTACATTTTTATCTCTTGCTATCTCCAGCTCTGCCATTTCATGATTCAACCATAATAAATTCTCACTCTTATTAAACTGCTAAAATTTCTTTTGGTCTCCAGTCCATTCTGTGTATGCTTCTCTCTCATGAAATCACTGTACTCTTACTCGTCAACCATCTTGTCACACATGAACTGGTGCTGCCTAATTCCCACCCATACTTGTTTAGCCAGTTTTTACTTGATTATCTTAGGCTGTTTGGTAGAGGTAAATGTTTCCCCAGCTCCCTATTTTACAATAACTACAGATGGTTTCCAAGAAGTGGCTGGTGTGTTTGAACCACCAATCATTCAGTTAGCAGTTCAGTGCTTATGCTATTGTGCCATACCAAGTCTCCAATTAGAAGTATTGCTTATTTAGGGTACATCTTACCTGCTGTAGTCTAAGATCCAAAGGAGAGGGCCTCTTCTGAAGTCTTCACCATATACTTCCAGCACTTGTTACATTTGACTAATGAAATAAAATGAGTATGTTATTAGCTATGCACATTACTTAACTACTCTAAAGTAATTCATTAGGAATTTATTTGGGATTTTTGCTGCTGTTGTTGCTAAGTGCAGTTGAGTCGGTTCCAATTCATTAGCAACCCTGTATAGGGTTTCTGAAGAGTGGTTGGTGAGTTTGAACCTTTGATCTTGCAGTTCACACCGACCTTGAAATCACGTGCTTATCCTACAGAACCACACCAAGATACACTTAATTACACATTTCAAATCATCTAGCTATAATGTTAGGTGAAATAAATTAGTCGCAAAAGGACAAGTATCATATGATCTCATTTATTCAGGTTGGAGGTTCCCGTTCTCCCAAAAGCATCTTGAAAGAAAGGCTAGGTTGATCTATTTCTGAAAAATTAGCCCTTGAAAACTCTACAGAGCACAGTTCTACTTTTACATACACTGGGTCACTACTGAGTCATGTACAGTTTATTAGTGGTCACCAGGGTTGGGAAAGGAAGTAGAAAGAGAAAAATATATATGGGAATAGAAATATTTATAAAAGCCAATATTTACACTATATAAGCCTATGTGGTGGTGGTGGTGGTGGTGGTTATTTGCCATGGAGTCGGTTCCGACTCACAGCAACCCTCAGCTTTCTCCTGTGGAACAGCTGGTAGTTTTGAACTGCTGAAGTTGAGATTGTTGTTGTTGTTAAGTGCC
>NW_006408529.1:20778349-20783397 GCF_000296735.1 Chrysochloris asiatica | reverse complement strand
ATAAGAATGAATATGTTGGGTTATGGTTTAAGTGCTATTGAGTTGCTTCTAACTCATAACAACTGTGCATAGGCTTTTCGAGATTCGGCTGGTGTGTTTGAACCACCTACCTTGCTGTTAGCAGCCCAGTGCCTATCCTTCAGTGCTATACCAGGATTCTTTTGTTACCATCAAATACATTCTGACCCATGGCAATCCCATTTGTCGCAGAGTTGAACTGCTCTTTCGGATTGGATTTTCAAGGTTATGACCTTTTTATAGCAGATACCTGATATCCAGGCCTGTTCGCCCTCAACCATTGTTCTACCCTGGGGTAACCTAACAATAAAATAATAGAAAAGATACAAAGCCACTGGTCTTCATAGAGTTATAACGTTGCAGTACAAGGTCACAATATAAGTAAATAAAACAGGCTACAGATTGAGGAAAATACTATGAAAAACAATCAGAATAACTAATTATCAGTTTATGAGTGGGAAAGAAATTGGGAACAGCCATCTTTAGAAAGAATGTCAGGAAAAGCCTGCCATTTCTAGATCAGAAAAGAAATTTGCAGCCCATGGGAAAAGGTGGGGAAATTTACTAAGGGATTAACATAATCAGAGACGTTGTTACACGTGGTCGAGTGGGTTCCAACTCATAGAGACCCTATATAGGGTTTCCAAGGAGTGGCTGGTGAGTGTGGCCTAGCGATCACACGGACCTTATGGTCAAGTACTTAGCCTACAGTGCTAGACCAGGACTCCTGAGGAGAAAAGAAGCCAATTTACTGAATAATACAGCACAGTGGTTACGAATCGGGCTGTGAACTTTAAGGTCAGCAGTTCGAAACTACCAGCTGTTCCATGGGAGAAAGATAAGGCCTTCTGCTCCCGTCAAGATTTACAGCCGCGGAAACCCTGTACAGGGTCGCTATGAGTCGGAACCGACTCCAAGGCACATAACAACAACTTGGTAATTGCCATTGAGTGAAATCCAGCTTGACCCCAGTCTTGCAGAGCAGAATTGCTCCAAAGGGTTTTCAAGGCTGGAATCTTTCACAAGCTGATCTCCAAGCTAGTCTTCTGAGGCATCACTGGATGGGGTTGAACCTCTAATCTTTAATACTAGTAGTCTAGCTCTCAACGGTTAGCACCATGCGGCAAAGGCCATAAAATGTCCTACAAGGAAGTTGTGGGTGACTGAATTTTATGGGCCCGGGAGCCATCTTAATTCCATTCCAAGACCAAGGGAAACCATTACAGTGTTTTAAACAAGCAATAGCAACCGCTAGCTTATATTAAATGGAGTTCCTGGGTAGTAGATTAATGCACTTGAGCTGTTAAGCGAAAGACTACAGGTTCTAGTCCACCCTAGTAAGAAAATACTTGCGGTCTACTAGAAACCCTATGGTGCAGTTTTGTGGACACACACGAGGTCGCTTTTCATTGGAGCCCAGTCCACAACCACAGGTTTTACAGTTTGTTGTTGTTGTGAAGTGCCGTCGAGTTGGTTCCGACACATAGCGACCCTGTATAGGGCTTCCGAGAAGTTGGTGAGCTTGAATCGCCGACCTTGCGGTTCAAACGGCTTTTCGCCACACCAGTGTTTTACTGTTTGGCTTATAGTATTAAAAGAGTTCTCAGGCTGCTGTGATGGAAATGGATTAAAAAGTTGAGTGAAAGTCACAAATATGAAGGCCATTTAGTAATTCAGGTAAGGCACGTTATAGTGTCGTTGAAATGGCGGTTGCTAATGGTAAAAAGTAGGAGTCCTAGTGTGGCGCTGGGGGTTAATGCGCCAGACTGCAAAGTCGTTTGAACTGTAAGGGCGGCGGTTTGAACTGTTAAGAACGGCGGTTCAAACTCAACCACTGCTCCTCGGAAACCCTATACAGGGTCGCTATGGGTCGGAATCGACTCGACGGCACTTCACAACAACAATGGGAAAAAGTAGAATTAAAGATGAATTGTGGCGCTGTAGTTAAGCACTAAACTGCTAGCCACAGGATGGCGGTTCAAACTCATGAGGTGCTCTTAAGGAAACCCTATACAGGGTCTCTAAGAGTCGAAACTAACTCGACAGCACCTAACAATTGGGGAAAAGTGCCTTTAGCCGAAATGATTGGGGATGGGAGTGGCGGGAATGAGGAAAAAGATGAGCTTTCTTGATAATAAAAGGATTTTTCACTGTTAGTATAAAAATAAGCTTTGTCACATTTAAGTGAAATGTAATATTGTTTTTTCAAACAAAATAAAAGAAGTAACTTCAAGGAAATTTCAACACGATATCTGCATTTCCTGGAGAACATAAGTTTCCGCTTTTGCAGTTTTTAGAAATTTGAAGCAAGTGACCCCAAACACAACCGAAACGTCAGTCAACACAGTCTACCCAGATCAAGGCCCGCTCGCTCCATACCAAGTTCTAGAATGAAAAACTGCCTACCATCCGTGGTTTTTAAATCCGTTTGACCAGGATCCACAGTTACAAATAACATTCTCAAGTACACTAGAATATTTGCGACTAAAACAAAATTTTCATGAAACAAGACTTACCCACGATAGCACGAGTGCTCTGATACTTCCTTGCTTCTTTCCGCCAAACTGCAAACGCGAAGAAGCTTGCAGTCGCAAAGGACCGCGCAAGGTTTTACATATTAGGCCCACCTTCCTTTTGATGGACACAAGCCAATCAAGCTACACCTACTTTTTAACTTGGTGCTGATTTGACTCCAGTCACTGGGAGGGAACCCGGGATTAGAAGGAGGTGGATTTGGAGAAGGGCGTGGCTCCGCTGAGGCTGGGGAAGGCTAGCTGAAGCCACCCCGGCGGGCGCGGGTCACCTTCAACAAAGCGCAGTCACCTGGCTTCTGCCGGGTGAGCACACTGCCTGGAATCCCTGCCGCCATGCTTCAGCATATAATACATACTCAGTAAAAGTGTGTTGGACGAAAGAACGTAGTGTAATCGAATGTAAGCATTGCTAATGAAAACCAAAACAGTCTTGCAGTCTTTGCTCTCTGGATAAAAGTGTATCCCTTTAAAAGATTTAAAACATACATCCACACATTCTGAGCACTCTCACCACATCTACCTCTCCTCCCCCCACTAATCCTGTGCTGTAGTTAAGTGCCTTAGAGTCGATTCCGACCCATAGGGACCCTGAACAGGGTTTTCGACGAACAGTTGGCGAGCTTGAACCGCCGGCTTTGCAGTCTGGCGCATTAACCCACAGCACCACATCAAGACTCCGATGTTACCCTCTCCCAACTTCCATTCACTATTCACACTCAACAGAAGTGCAGCCAAAGTGCTCGTTGGAGTACAAGATGGCGAAACTTCGTCTCTCATACTTCAGACATATTGTCAGGAGGGACCAGTCGCTGGAGAAGGATATCATATTTGGAAAGGCGGAGGGTGAGAGAAAAAGAGGTAGACCCCCAGCGAGATAGATTGACAAAGTGGCATCATCGATGGGCTCAAGCGTGGCAACAATTGTAAAGTTGGCCCAGGATCGGGCAGTGTTTGGATCTGTTGCGCATAAGGGCGCTATGACTCGGTACCGACTTGATGCACCTAACAACAACAACATTCACACGCCACACAAAAAAATGAAAACAAAACGTAAAATCAGCCCACTAAACCCACTGATTCTAACTAATAGTAGCCCTATAGGACGGAGTATAACTGTCCCATAGAGTTTCCAAGGTTGTAATCTTTATGAGCAGTCTGCCATCTTGTTCCTGTGGAGCCGCTGAGCACACAACCGCACCACCAGGGAGGGCCCCTTACCTCCCTCTCAGTGCCTATAAATTCTTATTACAGCGTTTTCATTTGCAGTCCCCAATATGATTGTTCATACCCCTAAAGGTAACTAAAACAAATGTTTGAAAGCAGCGATAAATCAACGCTCACCACTAGCTACGCTCTAGTGAAGTTTAATAGTTCGTGTAAGTATACACATACTATTAAAACAAAAACCAAATCAATGTTTAAAAACCTTTTAAATTTTTATTTGAAACTTGTCTGCAATTCATATATATCTGGGAGCAATTCTCCATTCTTCTTTTTTTTATCATGTTTACAGTATATTTCAATTCTGAGAATGTGAAATAAATATAATTTCTGATTGGGAAAACATTAAAACTATTACTTATATTTACCATTCCTTGATCTCCCTCAGTAGACATACCAGAGCTCCATCTACTTGAAACGGAATATAGATAAAGTTTCCTGATGTCGCTCGCTGTAGCATAAGTACTGGACTGCTAACCACAAGGAAGATCAAACTCACTAGGTGCTCCTTGAAAAGCCAATATAGGGTAGATATGAATCAGAACCAACTCGCTGGCACTTAGCAAAAACAAAGTTTCCTACCTTAGAAAATATTATTTGCAGATAAATTTCTGAAGGCAGAAATTGTTAGAAATTCTCTACCTCCTTGTCTCTGTGGTGTCTAGCTATTGTATAGTCAAGGTCCCACGGCCTTTTCCTTTTTTTTGGGGGGGGGTGGGGGGAGGTGAGGATAGGGGTGGAAAGGAGACAGGGACTGAGAAGTTTGGTGATGAAAATATTAATGTTTTAGGTTTCAATAAGAAATATGACTACAAAGACTTCTGTGCATGAGAATCCCAAGCAGAACATTCTTTTCAAGCCCTTGACAATGCCTTTGAGTGTTTTTTTTTCTCCTTAAATTCAGAAAGAGAAAGAGTTTAAGAGCTAAAAATCCTTTCTTAACATCAGATCTCTTTTGCCACAGAGAGTCCCAGTCTTGCCATTGTTTTCAATCTGATTACCTGGTTTGTGGTAGGGCGTGGCTTTGTTTGGAAACTGCAGATAGAGCATTTGTAAAACCGAAATTTACATTTCACAGACCAACTCTTAGATTGCTTTTTGCAGTGCATTTTGATTCAGCTTTCCTTTCTTTGGCATTAAAGAAGTAAGCCAAATCAAAACAAAGCAGCTGATTTGTTGTTACAGGAGTCCTGGTGTCATAATGTTTAAGTGCTCTGAAAGGTGGGTGTTTCAAAACCCAACAGCTGTTCTGTGGGAGAAATATATGGCAGTCAG
>NW_006408529.1:20772427-20778134 GCF_000296735.1 Chrysochloris asiatica | reverse complement strand
ACCCTCCACCTTACCCAGCATGACATCCTTCTCCAGCTACTGTTTCCTCCAGACAATATAAAACCCTATGGGGCAGGTCTGTTCTGTCCTATAGGGTCTCTATGACAATAGATTTAGTATGCATCTGTTGTCATATGAAATTAGCTCAGGGAAGTGCAATTTCTCCAAAATAAACTAAGAAAATAGAATTAAATCTTGAAACAAAACCGGGCTGCCTTTTGAAACTCATTACAAAGAGAGTGATATTGCTGGAATTTTAGTCATAGAAATTCATCTATTATGGCTATTTTTTGTACATATATTGTTTGAAAATTTATTAGATCTGGTATGGCACCGTAGGATAAGCACTTGACCACAAGTTCAATTTGAACTGTAAGGTTGGTGGTTCAAATCCACCAACTGTTCTTTGTAAATCCTATACAGTATCACTATGAGTGGGAACCTACTCAAGGGCACTAATCAGCAACAGAAACATTTCTGTGTAAAAAAGAAAAGAAAAGAAAACTGTGAATATGCTTTATCCATTCAATATATGGAGTCCTAGTGTGGCATTGTGGGTTAATGTGCCAGACTGCAAAGCCGGTTGAACTGCAAGGTTGGCGGTTCAAGCTCACCAGCAGCTCATTGGAAACACTATATAAGGTCTGTATGGGTTAGAACCGACTTGATGGCACTTAACAACAACACAACAATTCAGGTACTGGGCTAGGTCCTGAGGATACGGTAATAAATAATAGATAGGCCATTCCTGACCTCTGGCAGTTTACAGGCCAAACCTGCTGGGCTGGGATTAGGGTATGGCAAGTAAGACACAATAGTTTCGAAATTGTAGGTATTCCAAAAATTTGGTAATCAGGATGAGTAATAATTTAATGATTAAAAAAAACCCAAATAATGCAAAGGGTTAATGAAGAACCAATTATCAATAAAGACAGGATCAGAGGCTACAATTTCATTAATGTTAGAAAGCAGCTGTTATAAGCACAGTGAAGGGTAGGTGTTTGCTGTTTTGTTGTTAAGTGCCAGCGAGTCTGTAATGACTCATAGTTACCCTGTTTGTTGTTGTTGTTAAGTACTGTGGAGTTGGTTCTGACTCCTAGTGACCCTGCACAGGAGGGTAAATCTTTACAGGAACAGAAAGCCTCATCTTTCTCCCGCGGAACAGCTGGTAGTTTTGAACTGCTGACCTTGCGGTTCGCAGCCCGATTCGTAACCACTACGCTACCAGAGCTCCTTTACAGCCTTGGAAACCCTGTGGTAACTATGAGTCGGAACCGATTCCATGGCACACCACCAACACCATGGGTTTTCAAGGAGCGGTTGGTGAGTTTGAACCTCCAACTTTGTGACTCAAATCAATCTTGCAGTCCAGTGCTTTATCTCCCACAACGCCATACCAGTACTCCCCTTTGCTGTTATGAGAGCATAACATAAGACCAAACCTGGAAGGCTTCCCTGAAGCAATCTGGAGGAAGACTCAGTTTTGAATACGTGAAAGGGGAGAAACATTACTGAAAATAGGGGGAATAGTTCTGAAAGTAGGGCAATAAATAAACGAGTGAGGAGTAAAGAAAGAGAAGTCCTGGGCTTCAAGTTCAGCACCAAATGCTAGGAGCCTTGTAAGTTATAGTATGAACTTAGATCTTCATACCAAGATCAATTGTTGTTAAGTGCTGTTGAGTCAGCTTCCACTCAGCAACCCTGTATAGGGTTTTTTTTAGGAACATTTAGTGGGTTTGAAACAAGGACCTTGCAGTTAGCAGCCCAGTGGTTATCCTACAGCACCACACCAAACTCTATGCTGTTGTTCTATTTTTAATGACCATGGAGTTGGTTCTGACTCATAATGTTTCCAATGAACAGCTGGTGAGCTTGAACCAGCAACCTTGTGTTTCAAACTGATCTTACAGTCCAGTGCACCAAGATCAGTGTGAATGGAATATTACAAGAAAACAAACTTCATTTGCCAACCTTAACCTTCATCTTTTACCTTCATGTTTACCTTAATTTGTTGTTGTTGTTAAATGCCATCGAGTCACTTCTGACCCACAGCGACCCAGCGACCCTGAACAGGGTTTCCAAGGCAGTAAATCTTTACAGGAGCAGAAAGCTTCATCCTTCTCCCAAGGAGCGGCTGGTAGTTTCGAACTGCTGACTTTGTGGTTCGCAGCCCTATTTGTAACCACTACGCTACCAGAGCTCCTTGATTTACATCCTAGTAAAGTGCTGTTCTCAAACTAGAACCCAAGAATGTAAAAATGTTTAAGATGAGTAATTAAATGTTAATTTGACATTTTGCATTATATTGTGTTCTTTTGAAATGTCCATTTTGAATGGTTTACTATGCCTAGAATGACAAATTGAAGAGGAATGGCATCACATTCTTAGTCAGAAAGAGCTTTTCAAGATCGATCTTAAAGTACAGTGCTATCTGTGATTACACAATATCCATATGTCTACAAGGAAAACCAGTTAATACTACTGTTATTCAAATTTACCCACCAACCCCAAAAGCAAGTGATGATGAAATAAAAGAATTCTATCAACTTCTTCAGTCTGAAATTTATGAAACATGCAATTAATAATTACTGTAGATTGGAATGGGAAGATTAGAAACAATCTGTTGGAAAATTTGGTCTTGGTGATAGAAATGATGCTGGAGATCATGATTGAATTATGCAAGATCAATGGTTTCTTCATTGCAAATATTTTCCAGCAGCATAAACAGCAATAATGCTTGCAGACCTCGCCAGATGAAATACAGAGAAATCAAACTGACTACATCAGTGAGAAGAGAAGATTGAGAAGATCAATATCATCAGTGAAACAATGTCAGGGATCTATTGTGGCTGATGCTGAACTTGCTCATATGCAGGTTCCAGCTGATACTGAAATAAATCAGAGCCAGTCCATGAGGGCCTAAATATGACCTTGAACATATCCCACCAAAAATTTAAAGGCCATATCAAGAACAGATGTGATGCATTAGACACTAGTAATGGAAGACCAGAAGAATTGTGGGATGACATCAAGAATATCATATAGAAAGAAAGCAAAAGGTCATTAAAAAGACAGGAAGGTAAGAAAGACCAAAATGGATATCAGAAGACACTCAGAAACCTGTTCTTGAGCAGAGAGAAGCTAAAGTAACCAGAAGAAATAAGGAAGTAAAAGAGCTGAATAGAAAATTTCAAAGCACAGCTCAAGACAGCAAAATAAAGTATTGTAATGAAATAAAATGTGCAAAGACCTGGAACTAGAAAATAAAAAGGAAAGAACACACTCAACATCTCTTAAACGTAAAGAACTGATGAAAATATTCAACCCTCAACTTGCACTAATGAAAGATTTCATGAGCAAAATATTCAATGATGCATAAAGCATCAGAAGAAGATGGAAGGAATACTGAGTCACTGTACCAAAAAGAATAGGTTGATGCTGAACTATTTCAAAGAGGTAACATTATAATCAATAATGTATGATACTGAAGGAAGAAATCCAAGGTATGCTGAAATATTGGTGAAAAATAAGGCTCAAGGAATAGATGGAATATGAATTGAAATCTTTCAACAAACGGATGCAGAACTGGAGGCACTCACTTGACTGTAACAAGAAAGTTGGAAGACAGCTATTTGGCCAACCTTTTGGAAGAGATCCATATTTGTGTTCATTCCAAAAAGACCCAAAAGAATGTGGAAATCGTTGAACAGTAATATTATTATCACTTGCAAGTAAAATTTTTCTGAAGATAAAACAGTTGCAATACTACACTACATCAACATGGAACTACCAGAAATTCAATTCAGACTGAGAAGAGGAAGTGAAACTTGGGATATCATTGCTGAGGTCAGATGGACGGACCTTAGTTGAAAGCAGAGAAAACAAGAAAAATGTTTACTTGTGCCTTATTGACTATGAAAAGATTTTCAAATGTGTGGGTCATGAAAAACAATTGACAACTTTGCAAAGAATGGGAACTTCAGAACACTAAATTGATCTCATGAGGAAACTGGACATAGACTAAGTTGTTAGAAGAGAACAAGGGGATACTGAATGGTTTGAAATCAGGAAAGGTATGTGCTAGGGTTGTAATTTGTCACCATATTTATTCAATTTGTACACTGAGCAAATAATTTTAGATTTATAGAAGTGTCTCAAAGAGAAGACAGAAAGTTCCTCTATATCCTTCACTACACTTCTGTTAATGCTAACATCTTACATATTCAGTGTATGTTTATCAGCATTAAGAAATCAATATTGGTACAATACACTATGGTATAGTGGAGATTCAACAAAAAAGAGGAAGACCCCCAACGAGATGGATTGGCCAGGTGACAGCATTGATGGACTCAAGTGTGACAGCAATAGTGAGGTTGGTCCAGGATCAGACATTGCTTCGTTCTGCTGTACATGGGGTCGCTATGAGTCGGTTCCGACTCGATGGCACCTGACAACAACAACATCAACAACATATGGCTACCAGCACTTGGAATCCATGTAACAGCTGTTTACAACAATACTATTATTCAGACTCCAAGCTTTTCTTGAATTTCCACAAATGTCCTTTTGTTTTTCTGTCCCAGGATCCACTCCAGAATGCCACATTGCATTTAGGCCATAGTTTTTAAGGCACAGATATGAGCTCTGTGATTTAATTCCATTTTTAGCTCAGAAACTGTAATTTATGCTTTCGAATATCCTCCCACATACATTCCTTACATAGAATTTATACCTTTCCTTTTATTCTAAGTTGAGTATTTTAAGACTCAAGAATCACCACTTCTCAAAAAGTATTTCCTGGGAAATTTAATGCCATCACTTGCTTCATTTTATAAATTTGCTTTTGGTATATATCACAAAATCATCTACTTAAATATTGGCTTTTAATGACATTTATATCTATAACTTGGTGTGTTGTTGTTGTTAGGTGCTATAAAGTCAGTTCAAACTCATAGTGATCCTGTGTACAACAGAACAAAACAATTCTCAGTCCTGCATCATCCTCACAGTTATTGTTATATTTGAGCTCATTGTTACTGCCACCGTGTCAATCCATCTCATTGGCGGTCTTCCTTTTTTTGTTGAATCTCCACTTTACCAAACATAGTGTCCTTCTCTGAGGACTGGTCTTTCCTGACAACATGTCCAAAATACAGGAAATAAAGTCTCACCATCATCAATTCTATTGAGCAATCCTCTAGAACTTCTTCCAAAACAGATGTGTTCTTTCTTCTGACAGTCCATGTACCTGCAACATTCTTTGTCAACACCATCATTTAAATGCATCAATTTTTATGGTCTTCCTTAGTCATTGTTCAACTTTTGCATACTTATGAGGTGATTGGAAAACCTTGGCTTGGATCAGGCACACCTAAGTCCTCAAAGTGTCATCTTTGGTCTTTAACATTTTAAAAAGCTCTTTTGCAGTAGATTTTCCTAATGCAATTATGTCCTTTGATGTGGATCCAATAAAGTGAAATCATTGACAGTTTTTTAATCTTATCTTCATTGATCACAATGTTATTTATGGCTCCAGCTTTTTTTCTTTACATTAGGATGTAATCCTTAGTGAAGGCTTTAGTCAATAATCTTCAGTATTTCAAGTCCCTTTGGCTATCAGAAAGCAAGGTTGTTAATTAGTCTTCCTCCAATCCTGATGCCACATTCTTCTTCACATAATCCAGCTTCCCATATTATTTGCTCAGCA
>NW_006408529.1:20763683-20768627 GCF_000296735.1 Chrysochloris asiatica | reverse complement strand
AATATCATGTTTGGTAAGGTGGAAGGTCAGAGAAAAAGAGGAAGATCCCCAATGAGATGCATTGGCCAAGTAGCAGCATTGATGGACTCAAGCATGGCAACAGTAGTGAGGTTGGCCCAGGATCATGTATTGTTTCATTCTGCTGTGCATAAGGTCGCTATGGGTTGCTAACAATTTGATGGCACCTAACAACAACAACAATGATGTTAATCAGGCCAGATGCAATCTGTAGGATTGGATTTTATCTTGAATTACTCTCTTTTGAGATATAAAAGACATTAAATGGGCAAGAATAACTCAGAGGGACTTAAGACTACCAAGACTGGAGAGTCTAACTGGAGTTCATCTTTTGGACCTGGGATCCCTGTACTATGAATCTCCATGATCCAGAGGAAGATTAATGCCAAAACACATGGAAATATCCATGGAATGTTGGGCCTACAGATGCTTAAAGGAAACTAGGAAGGATCTCTCTCTAGAGCCAACAAAGAGAGAAATCCTCTCTTAACAATTGTGAGGAGGATGCAGGACTAGACTAGGCAGTGTTTTGTTCTGCAGTGCATAGGGTTGCTATGAGTTGGAACTGACTCAAGGTACCTAATAACAAAAGCAGAGCAGACACTCTGCTTTTGAACTTCTAGTCTCCTAAATTGTGAAAGAATAAATTTCTGTTTGTTGAAGGCATCAGATTGTGCTCTTTCTGTTATAGCAGCACTAATGAACTAAAGTATAAACCTACAGTCCACGTCTTATCCTCCATAAGTCAATTCACACACAGATAGTTGACATCAATCTTTTCTGGATTAAAGCCCAAAACACGAGCCCTAGAAGAGAAAATAGACACCAACTAGATTTGAAAAGTGGCTTTTTCCAGGCATACCTAGTGAAACCCATGGAACTTGCACACACACCTACAACGTAGAAGGAAAAATTCTACAAGATAAATCATGAGAATGAGATCACTAGGGTGTTTTTCTTTACATAAGAATGTACATATGGTTTACTTCTTGTCATCTATATAACTCCATTCTAATATAATAACTACAGAGAAGCTTCACCTAATCACCATCTCTGAAGTAGCACATTTTGGACATACTCACGCTATTGTTTTAGTTTCATTATCTATTTATAACTATCTGAAATTATTTATTCCTTTTTTTTTTTTTAATGGTTTCAGCATCCATCTTTTGCCCCTATAAAGTGTGAGCTGAATAATACAGAAACTTTGTTTGTGTCATGTCTTGTGGTTATCAGTAAAGAATTAACAGAAGAGTGCTTGTCAGATAGTAAGTGCCCAGTAAATATTGACTGTGTACACTAATACAGCCTGATGGCACTGGGACGCATCATTGGTCCTGCACCTCATCTGCAGAGAATTGTATTATAAATTTTATATTAAAACTTGGAGATGAGGAGGTGAGAAGAATGGAGAGGGATGTTAATTATTTTGATGGGCTACTGACATTCTGCAGAAGGCTTAACAGAAGATCTTCCAGATTTAAAATAGCAAATGCTTTAGAAAATATCTACTAAGCCAAGATGAAAATACTTTACTTGGAACTTTGTTGTACCATAAATTTTCTTATCCTGCAATAAGTATTCGAGTATTTAAAAAAAAATTATTTAGTCATTTATTTAACCGTAGGAACCCTGGCATACAATGGTTAAATGTTAGATTGCTAACCAAAAGGTCAGTGGGAGAAAGGTGTAGCAGTATGTTTTCATAAAGATTGTAGCCTTGAAAATGATGTGTAGTAGTATTACTCTGTCCTGTAGGATTGCAAGGAGTCATGGTGTGGTGCTGTAGGATATGAAGTAGACTGCTAACCTCTTGGCTGCTGGTTCAATCCCCTCAATCACTCCTTGGAAACTCTATACAGGGTTGTTATGAATCAGAACTGACTCATTGGCACTTAGTAATAACATAGGGTTGTAATGATTGTAAGCAGGTTTGACTTTGGTTTTATTTGGCAGAAATACCATCCTGCATGCACCCTATCTTGTCTGGTCTCGGAAGTTAAGCAGGGTTGGGCCTCATTAGTACTTGGATGGGAGACTGACTGGGAATACTGGGTGCTGTAGGTTTTTGCATCTGTGCACAGCCACTGGATTCCTCTTTAAGGAGCTCTGGTAGTGTAGTGGTTACAAGTTGGACTGCTAACATTTTAAGGTCAGTTGAAACTATCAGCTGTTCCATGGGAGAAAGATGAGGTTTTCTGTTCCCAAAAAGATTTATAGCATCGGAAATCCTATACAGGGTCACTATGAGTTGGAACCTACTCCACAACACAGAACCACCACCACCACCATGTATAAATAGCTAGGATAATTTTGCCCCAGAGTCTGTTTCTGGAGCCACAAATTCTCTATTGGTTACAAACAGAATGTTGCAACTCAATTTGTTATTCCAGATCAGCATCATAGGTATCACCCTGAATCTTGTAAGTAATGCAGAACCTTAGGCCTCACTCCAGACCAATTGAAAGAGAATCTGTATTTCTACAAGATGTCTAAGTAATTCTTCTTCTTCTTACATTCACCTCAATGCAACAACAGTTATCCTGCATACTCTCTGGGATTCCTATTTGCATTCTACCCACCTTCCTATTCCTTCTCAAAATTTTCCTTATGAAAATGTTCTCTTTTTTATTTTGAATGATTGACAATTCCATTGTTATCATACATCATTTGTTCTGTTGTCTTCCCCTCTAAACCTACCTACTACTTGGCTAAAGAGTGGGCCAGGAGAGTGAGCTCCTCCCAAATCATTCTTATGTACATTAAGGAACTAGTGCACCATAATCCATGTCAAAGAGTAAAGAAGCTAGTTCCAACAAAGAAGCAATGAAAAGCTATTTCTAGATATAGATATGGAGAGGTGTAACAAAGACTGAATCTGGAAGTGGATGATGTTTGAAAGAGAGCTAAGGGGAAAAGTTACCCAGACAAAACTTAAATGATATTAATTTTTACCTCATGGTCAAAATAAACAACTTGGATTAAAACATACACGTCACTGTCTAGTGACTAGGCTAAGATAGCTCAGGTGTCTAGTATTATATTAAGACTAGGAGACAAATCTATTTTCTGACTTGATTAAATTAAACACATTTTTTTAAAAATGAGAGTTTTAATTCAGTGTTTAATGAGGCTGCATGAGTTTCCTTAAGGCTTTTCAGGACATTTAGGGGAGAGATGAGTCAGAAGGTGATAGATCTGGTTCTATGTAGTAGGTCAACTCAACTTAGCCTCCAAGGAAACAGAAGACTTGGAGAAATGGAAATAAAACTTTGCCTGAATGGAGGTTGAATCAAATGAGGGTTGCTGAGACAGTATCATATTCGTACCTTCATTCAGAAGAAGGGATTTACTTTTCCCTTGGTGAAGAAGATCATCAATCGTTTTACAGATGTTATTCAGAAAGGGAAAACGAACTGAAATTGTGATCAAGTAGACTTTTGGAGTGGGCAGGGGACTCATATCCTGAAATAAAAATTCAAGAATAAATAGATCTATGCTTACTCACTTAGATATAGGAAATGATGGTGATTTACTATTGTACTATATTGCTATGACATCTTTATGAGGCCACTTTCAGCTTTCCTATACTTTTAATGAGAAGTCATTTAGTCAAGCCCTCTGCTCCTTGGCAGCAATGGACCTAAATATCTGTGGCTTGAAAAACGAGTGCTGTTCTCCTCACCAAATATTCTAGATTGTTCGAGGACAGATAATCACTTTTTGGGTATCAAGGATAAATTTTACTGAAGTCTGGGGAAATTGAGTTTCACATCTCATCTCTCAATATTCTTTCTGCTTTAACAGTTTGTCCAACACACTTCCCAGTGTAGTGCTTTGTACTTAGTAGCTTTCCAGTAAATATTAGTTGAAATGCATTTGTTTACTGTTCAATTCACTCAGTGACTGTAATCAATGAATACTGATGACTTTGAATGTAAAGATGAGGAATCACAAATCAAGAGTGCCCATTTCAGGAGGTTATTTGAGTTGGAGACTTTTCACTCAAACCCACTGCTACTTTATTCTGTGTGCACTTTGGGTGAGGGGGAATACTGAGTGAGTACAGCAGACGTTTAGTGAGGATAATCTTGGTGTGTGATTTCCTTGTAACTTCACAAATATTTAAGTCTGACTTTCTTTATAAATTATCAATCTAGTGGACAAAAACTTTACCAGTGTTAAAGCACAGACATTAAAGAGCACACTTTCTGAGAAACTATTGCAGAAATTGAGTTTCACAGTCCATCTCTGTCATATCCTCTGTGCTGATGAACTCCCAGCACTAAGCTTTTCTTGCCACCGCACAAATTAGAAAAGGGAATAAAAAGACATTTCCTACAATCTTTCTTGAAATTTACTGCCTGTTTTCTACTAGATCTTCTTTGTGGGTATATTTAGTCTGACAGGGAAGAGTTTTAGGTGGATAGCCCTAAACTAAAATCAAAACAAAAGCCAAACTCATTGCTGTGGAGCAAATTCTGACTCATAGAGGCCTCATGTGGTACAGATTAGCACAGCTCCCTAGGATTTTTTTGACTGTAATTTTGGAGAAGCAGATTGCCAGGTCTTTCTTTTGCTGCTAGGTGGGTTTCAATAGGCAAACTTTAGACTAGTTGTTATTATTGTTAAGGTTCTGACTCATAGCAACCCTGAATAGGGTTTCTGAAGAGTAGCTGATAGCTTTGAACAAACAACCTTGAGGTTAATAGTCCAGTGTTTATGCTACAGTACCACACCAGGACTCCATCTTAGTAATTAAGTGCAAACTCTATGCTCCACTCAGTGACCTTTGGGTGTCCCTGTTATTGTGTGCCATTAAGTTGGTTCTGACCCTTAGCAATCCTGCCATAGAGTCGGTTATGACCAATAGTGACCCTCTAGAGGGTTTCCAAAGGAGCTCTGGTAGCGTAGTGGTTACGAATC
>NW_006408529.1:20759958-20763380 GCF_000296735.1 Chrysochloris asiatica | reverse complement strand
TCCTGGTGTGGCTCTGGGGGTTAATGCACCAAACTGCAAAGTAGGTTTGAACTGCAAGGTTGGTGGTTCAAGCTCACCAGCTGCTCCTTAGAAACCCTACATAGGGTCACTATAGTCGGAATTGACTCTACAGCACTTAACAATAACAATAACAATAACAAAATCTCTAAGAAAGCCTTATCTTTCTCCCATAGAGCAACCTTGTAGTTAACAGCCCAATGCATAATCCAATATGCTACAAGACCTTGCAGCTGGCAGTCCAATACTTATCCTACAGCATCACCTGAGGATGCCCTTGTTGTTGTTGTTGCTAGGTGCCATCAAATCAATACAGACTCATAGTGACCTTATGCACACACAGCAGAATGAAACTGCCTGGTCCTGGGCCAACCTCACTACTGTTGCCACGCTTGAATCCGTTGATGTTGCCACTTGACCAATCCATCTCGTTGGGGGTCTTCCTCTTCTTCTCTAACCCTCCACCTTACCAAACATGATATTCTTCTCCAGTGACTGGTCCCTCTTGACAATATGTCTAAAGTATGAGACATGAAGTTTGGCTATCTTGGCCTCCAAGGAGCATCTTCCAAAATAGATGTATTGGTTCTTTTGGCAGCTCATGGCACTTTCAATATTCTCCTCTAACACCATAACTCAAAGGCATCAATTCTTCTACGGTCTTCCTTATTTACTTTCCAGCTTTCACGTGCCTATGAGGTTATTGAAAATACTATGGCTTGGGTCAGGCACACCTTAGTCTTCAATGTTTATTCCATTTTCTTTTCTTGTGTATGTATGTGTGTGTCCATGTGTAGGTGGTGGGTTTCTCCAATTCTTATCTAACAACAACTGTGCCTATACAACCCAGCTACAACCATACCATCTGCAGCTCCACCAATTGGGCAAGAACCAATCCCAGTTCTCATATGACCTCATCAGCAATAGACATCAGCCAATACAGTCAAATTAACACTTAACTGAGATGAATGAATGGGGAATGGGGAACAGAGCACATGCATCCATTCTCTAACTACACCCACAGGAGACAGTTGGTGAGAGCCTAAGAACACATCAACAAATAAACATTAATTAAATAACAAATTTGACAATATCAAAATATCCCAGAGAAAACAAACAAATTTAGCTCATATGAAGAAACAAGAGAAAATGGCTCCAATAAATGACCAAGATGCAGAGCCAGAAAATTTTTCTCAGGAAAGAAAGATAATGGAAGTAATGGAAAAATAATTCAAAAGAATGATATTTAGGTACCTTCAAAGGACTGACAGAAAAATTGAGGAAAGCAAAGAGAACACTGAAAAAAACTTTAGAAGAATTCAGGAAAACACTACAAGTAAAGCATAAAGACAAACATACAGACAAAATAAATGCAAATTTTGAAACAACACAAAACTGGCAATTAAAAACACAGAAGATTAATACTAAAATTTTAGAAATCAACAATATATCATTGAAAGGGTACAGGAGTAGATTCAAAGCAATGGAAACCCAAATTAGTGAACTTGAAGAAAATCTCCCAATGCTAGTATGCTAGAAGAACTTTCAAAAATAAGAATGAAAATAGTTGAAGAAGACCTAAAAATTATGTGGGACACTGAAGAGGAATAACGTGTGGGTGATTGGAATTCCAAACAGGAAGAGACGATTGTCAAAGAATTGTTGCAAGAAAACTTGCCTAACTTCATGAAAGATGAGAAGATAAGCATACAGAGAGCTGAACGAACTCCAAGCAGGATAGATCCCAAAAGAAAATTTCAAAGACATGTCATAATCAAACTTTCTAAAATCAGACACGGAGAGAATCCTCAGAGCAGCTAAGGAAAAATGAATAGATATCTACAAAGGAGAATCAGTAAAACTAAGTTCTTATTTATCAGCATAACCATGTAAGCCAAAAGGAATGAAATGACATGTACAAAACCATGAAAGCAAGGGAAAAAAAAAAAGCCAACTAAGAATCTGATACCAAACAAAACTTTTCCTCAAATACTATGATGGAATTATGACATTTCCAGATAAACAGAAATGAAAGGAATTTGTAATAACTAGACCAACTTTACAAAAAAAACTGAAAGGTATTCTTTGGACTGAAAACCAACAACAGCAAGCAACAACCTGAGATCAACATACATGAGAACTCCACCCAGAATCCAATCCAGATATTGAAGTATTTAAATAAAACAAATCAACAAGACTGAAAACAGGCAACCATAGATATCAATTTTGCAATGACGTCAACTACAAAGCAAAAAGAGGGAATAGTGTAGATACAAAACTTCCAAAAAGCAAGGAAGTAAAGTAGATTTTTGAATAAAACAGACAGTTTTGAATAGAAAAAAGTTACTAATTTACAGAGTAGCCTCGATGAAAATTAATGCAATTTCACATCAAAATTTGAAAAAGAGGAAAGTCAGAAAGATGTAGTAAATATTATCACAACAGAAACGAAAATGAAAAGAAAACCCACAAGCAGAATCAACTCAGTGCAGACAAAGAACAGCAGCATCACAAAATCACACACAGCCAAATGACGGCAATCAGTTCACACATATCAGTAATTACACCTAATATAAATGGATTAAATGCACCAGTTAAGAGAGAGAGTAACAGAAAAGATACAAAAAACAGTATCCTTTAATTTTCTGTCTAAAAGATACACATCAAAAAGGTGGAGATAGAGTGCCCATCAACAGAATGTTTGAAGAGATTTAGGTGCAGACACATTTTGTAAAGATGGCTGCTGGGGCATACAATATACAACAAGAGGGAAGTGGCAGAGGAGAGTGGTTGTGGGAGATACAGGGATGGAGGTGTTATGAATAGAGGTAGACTCTGTTGGTTGATGGTGCACAGTGGGAATTGCAATCATTGTTGTATATAATTTGTTGAATAAAAATCATGTGATCTGCTCTGTAAAACTTCACGTAATTCACAATGAGTAGTTACACACAAACAAACAAACAAAAATCATGAGCAGCCATCTAAAGTGCAAAGATTGGTCTCTACTTGTCCAGAGGAAAGAAGAGTTTAGAAAATTGAATTTGGAAATAGTCCAATGGACTAATGGACCAAGTAAACATCAGTCTCCATCATCAGAACAGAAGACCTAGATGCAACCCAGCTACTACTACCAATGTCTCATAAAGAGACCACATTAGAAGATCTTGAACAAAATGTGGAACAAAACACAAAATCATAAAAAAGACCAGGCATATTGGTCAGATCAAAATTGGTGGAATCCTGAGACTATGGCCCTACAGGTCTGAAACTAAACTTACCCCATAGCTCAATTTTCAGCCAAGACATAGATAGGTATATAGGGAGGACAACAATAATGTTGTTGTTGTTGTTAGGTCCATCATGTCGGCACTGACCCATAGCGACCTTATGCACAGCAGAAT
>NW_006408529.1:20757284-20757820 GCF_000296735.1 Chrysochloris asiatica | reverse complement strand
GATGGGAGGACAGTTAGGCAGGTTCACATGGGTTAAGTGGGATAGAGGTAAATGATGTATTTATCCACAATCTTGGAATAACAGGGTTTTGGGATACAGGGATTGAGGAATTGTTTCAAAGGGTAAAAGAGGGGAATAATGTCAAGATGCTTGGCTGTCTTTTGAATCTTGGTTTCCCTTGCCTGCCATTGTGAAATTGACACATTGGGGTGTGGGGAGAGTCAGAAACATCACAATAGAAAGCTTGTAAGCCTGTCTTCAGCCTATAACTGATTGGAATATCTTAAAGGGAACTAGAAATTGCCCAGTGAAAGAAACCTCCTGTGGTGCTTGTATACTGTATAAGACCATAGGTGAAAAGCAGAAGTCCATCCAGAATTGTCTGAGGTGGGAAATTTCCATTGGAAAGGATGAGTAGACCAGCCTGGAGCGGTTAGAAGAAGAGAAGATATTTCGTGAAGAAAGGCCAGCAGGAAAAATCAGAAACAATAATGGCAATATTCTTGATTTCTACAAGAACAAGTAAGCTGTTCACC
>NW_006408529.1:20752954-20757184 GCF_000296735.1 Chrysochloris asiatica | reverse complement strand
AGTCAATAAAGCACAGGTAAACATCTTTCTGATATTCTCTGCTTTTAGCCAAGATCCATTGGACATCAGCAGTGATATATCTTGTTCCACGGCCTCTTCTGAATCCAGCTTGAACTTCTGAAAGTTCTCTGCCAATGTATGATTGTAGCCATTTCTGTATTACCTTTAGTAAAACTATATAAGACATGGCTTTTACATGGTTTAATAGTGAGGAGTATATACCATCGAATGCTCAGTCTTTTGAGGTCAAAGGACAGAATTTATCTAAAGACAAATTCTGAGGGGTTGAGAAAGGAGGAAGCAAGAAACACAGGGAGCAAGTGGGATAAATTATGTTACATTGAGAGGTTTGCAATAATTGAGATTAAACAAAGTGCATGATTTGTTGAACGTAAAACTGATGATCTGCTCTGTAAAGTTTCAATGTGCAATAAAATGTTTTTTTGTTTTTTTTTTTTAAAAAAAAGAGAAAAAGCACAGGCCACACAAATACAAAGGTAAAATGATCATATGAGTGAGCTTCAAAAAGTCTATGGAACAATGGAATTAAAAGATAATGGAATTTTTCCATGAACTTTGGGAAGTTCCCTTATATTAGGCTATATTGCTAAAAGCTAAAGGATTTCTGAATTTATCAGTAAAAAACTCAAGTCAGATTCAGAAGAAGTGCATGTGTAAGGAAGGATATAATTAGATAGATCTTGTCTGAAAACCATAGAAACAGATGTTCTTTCCACCTCTTGCCATCCATGTCTCCCGCTACCCTCATCTCTCCTCTGCCACCTCCCTCTTGTTGTATATTGTCTGCCCATCACCTATCTAAACATGCGTTTATCCAGCAGCCTGTGAATAATTTTCCCTTCTTCTCCCTTCTTCCACCCTCTACTACCCCCATTAGCAATCACAGAACGTTTCTTTTATCAGGAAAACAGAAGAATGTTTACCTGTGCTATATTGATGATTGTGATGGATTGAATTGTGTCCCTCCAAAATATTTTTCCATTTGGTTTATTCTCAGTGGTAATAATGCAATGTTGCAGTTGTGACATCATCTGATGTCATGCTTGAATAATGGACCCTTTGGTCATTCACAGATTGGCTAAAAGAGCTTTGTAACATGTGCTCTAGCAGGGTAGAGGCCAAGAGATCACATGACTGAAAGGCCAAAGAAAAAAGTGAGGCATGATTGTAATATAACAGGCAAGAGGCATTCTTGACTGGAAAATTGCTACATCCTGAGCTTTTTTGATCCTGAATTATACCCTTTTCATTTCCCTGATAAGCCCCATAATTGTGAGTATTGTTATGAGTTCTGTATGGTCATTGTAAAGGATTATTGAATCCAGATGTAAAGCACAGAGTGTTGTGGGAGGAATGGTTGGTACAGAACAGGATAAAGAAGGTTGTAGGGTAGAAGCATATCTGACCTCTGCTTCATAGGAATCGCCCTTGGAGTGATTTTGAGTTTGATTCTCTTTCCCCACTGTGAAGTTAGGAGAAGTCAGACATGGCTCCTACATGGTTTATTCAATGACTATTATTCAAATCTATGCATCAACCACTAATGCCAAAGATCAAAAAACAATATTTTACCAAATTTTGCAGTCAGAAATTGGTCAAACATGCTATCAGGATGCATTGATAGTTGCTGATGATTGGAATGTGAAAGTCAGAAATAATGAATCCTTGGAAGCAAGAGTCAAGGAATCAAATGAAAATTTGCACTAGAGAAATCTGCTGTAAAAAAGTTTCCATGAATTATTAAGAATCGAAGATGTCACTTTGAAGACTAAGGTGTGCCTGGCCCAAGCCATACTATTTTCAATTGCTCTATATGCATGCAAAAGCTGGACAATGAATGTGGAAGACAAGAGAAGAATTTATGCATTTGAATTATACTATTGAGGAAGAATTTTGAATGTACCATGGACTGCCAGAACAACAAACAAATCTGATTTGGAAGAAGTACAATCAGAGTGTTCCTTGGAAGGGAGGATTTTGATAAATTGTCTTAATGTACAGTGCTGCTCCTCCCACCCCCACCCCCCATATCATGTACTTTAAGGAGCTCTGGTCGCGTAGTGGTTACGAATCGGGCTATGAACCGCAAGGTCAGCAGTTGGAAACTATCAGCTGTTCCATGGGAGAAAGATGAGGCTTTTTGCTTCCATAAAGATTTACGGCTTTGGAAACCCTGTATAGGGTCATTATGTGTTGGAACTGACTCCATGGCACATAACAACAGCAATTATGTACTTTGGACATACTATCAGGAAGGACCAGTTTCTGGAAAAGGACATCTTGCTTGGTAAAGTAGCGAGTAAATGAAAAGGAGGAAACTCAATGAGATGAATTGACACAGTAGCTGCAACAATGGGCTTGGATATAGCAATGATTGTGAAGATGGTGCAGGACTAAGCAGTGCTTCATTTTGTTGTGCTGACTCAACGCACTTTAAAACAAAAATATCAGAAATTCAAAGAGACAAAGGACTCTTCAAAGATAGCACGATCTTGAATTTGTTCTTCTAACCTCCCAAACTATGAGAAATATGTTTCTGTGTTCTTTCTTTCTTAAAAATATTTTATTGTAGTTTTGGTGAAAGTTTACATAGCAAAACAGGTTCCCATTTTTACACATAATATTCCATTTCTGTTGTTTTAAGTCACACAGTTTGTGGTACTTTGTAAGGAAACTAATACAACCACCTTTTCTTTGCATAAAGTGTCACCTGCCTTGGGATTTCATTCTTCCAAATGGGCCATTTTTTTCTAATATGACCACCCAAAGTGGGACTATTTTAATCATCTCACAAAATCATGAAATAAGATGTGGCCAGAGGTTCACTTTCCTTCTTTCACCTCTGACAGCAATGAATCAAAAATAACAGAAGTTATTATTTTGCTATAGAAATCCTATGAAACTATTATAAATGAAGTTCCACTATGAGGCATAGAAGAGAAACTTTTCACAAAGCATGATGAAGGTTTCTCTATGCCAAGGTTCCTAAAGAGGGCAAAATTGCTGTTTATTTTATCCATGGTTTCCACTTAGCTGCTTGACTCTTGCAAAATACTGGGACTTCAACAAAATATTATTTTGCTTATTTTATAAATTTTGTTGATTTTTTCCCACTGAGAAATGTAGTTACATCTATTCAAATTCTAAAAATCTCATGTGCAAAATTAAAAAAAGTATGGAAAAGATTATGCTCTCATAAATCTCTAGACATTGTGAAGACCTACTACTTCAGTGTGGTCCAGAGATCAGCTGCATCAGCATCATTTTGTTAGGAAGGCAGAATATCAGACTCCACTCCATACCTACTTATTCAGAAACTGCCTTTTAGGATGATCTATGTGCAAATAAAAATTGAGAATTGTCATAGATACATAAGTATAAAAATTGTGAGTCTAAATCCCAGCTGTGACACCTTCTCAACATCAACATAGGAAGATAACCTAAATCTTACTGTATCTTATCAGTATATGGAGTACTGGTATGGCACTGTAGGATAAGCATTCGGCCACAAGATTGGTTTGAACAGTAAGGTTGTCAGTTCAAATTCACCAGTTGCTCCTTGGACATCCTATACAGGGTCTTGAAGGGTTGGGACCAACTCAACAGCACTTAATTACAATCAGTATGTAAGTCTTAGTTGCTGTGAGTTGTCATTGAGTCCATTCCAACTCCTGATAAGATTATATGCAACATAACAAAATGTAGCCTAGTTCAGCAGTAGCTTCATAATTGCTGGCATGTTTGAGTCCACTGTTATGGTCATTGTGGAATGCTTTCTAATCTAGGAGGTCATCTTCTAGCACTATATATTAGACAAAATTCTGTTGAGATCCATAAGATTTTCATTGTCTAATATTCACTCGTCTGTCAGTTTGTTGTACTGTAGTGGCTTGTGAGTTGCTGTGATTCTGAAAGTTATGCCATGGATATTTTAAATATCATCAGAGGTACCAATGGTGCACATGTTTCGGATGAGCTTCCAGATGAAGACAGACTAGGAAGAATTGGAGTAACAAACTACTTCCAAATATTTAGTCACTGAAAACCTTATGAATACCAGAGAAACACTGTCAGATATAGTGCCGGAAAATGAGCCCCTCAGGTTGGAAGGCACTCAAAAGGTGACTGGGGAAGAGTTGCCCCCTCAAAGTAGAGTTGACCGTGATGACGTGAATGGAGTAAAGCCTGTGAGAGAAAAGGCAATGGGAC
>NW_006408529.1:20744718-20745824 GCF_000296735.1 Chrysochloris asiatica | reverse complement strand
GTCTGAGGTGGGAAATTTCCATTGGAAAGGATGAGTAGACCAGCCTGGAGCGGTTAGAAGAAGAGAAGATATTTCGTGAAGAAAGGCCAGCAGGAAAAATCAGAAACAATAATGGCAATATTCTTGATTTCTACAAGAACAAGTAAGCTGTTCACCCAGGAGCCATCAAGGCAAGTGGTCAGGTCCTCTCAGATTAAACTCCCATCCAAGACTAAGACTCAAGGGGAATACACAAGCAGACATGTGGTCTGGCTGGTGATCACATTGGTCACCAATAATGGGAAGAGGGGGAAAAAACAGCAATGAAGTTCATATTTAAGTCCAACAACATTCAATAGACTCCTGTGAACCCAGGGGGAAACCTGGATGGCCAGCAGCTATAGCAAGACCCGGGGAATCCTGGGACCAGAGGCAGTGACGTGGCCACAGTGGAATAGAACAGAGAGTGCAGTGTCCAGCGGATAGGAAGTGAGGGGAGATGCACAAGAACACTCATACTTGCAGATAGTAAGTACCCACTTGACCTGGCTTCGATGGCTGGATGATCAGAACTCGCCTAGAAGAAAGAAGAGGGAAGGAAAAGAAAAAAGAAAAAAAGAGTAACCCACTACAATTTGATGAACTTTACCTATACGTATGGATGTAGTAGCTCAAAAAAGGGAATAAATCTTTACAGCAAGGATCACTCCCACCCCCTTGGTACACAGGGTTAACAGGGAAGGGTTACTTAGACATTGGTTACCCAAAATGGTTGGGGGGCTATAAAGGCAAGAAGTGACTGGTTTACAAGCTTTCAAGAGGTGCTCTAGTTCCAGACAGGGCAGGGGTAGGTAGAACCTCCACTGAATGATTTCCAATCTGTTGGAACCGGGCTGGCTGAATAATCTCATATGCATGTGAAAGCTGGGTAGTCAATAAGGAAGACTATAGATGAATTGATACTTTTGAGTTATGGGGTTGGAGGAGAATATTGAAAGTGCCATGGACTGCCATAGAACCAACAGATCTGTATTGGAAGAAGTGAAGCCAGAATGCTCCTTGGAGGCCAGAATGACCAAACTTTGTCTCTCATACTTTGGACATATTGTCAGGAGGGACCAGTCACT
>NW_006408529.1:20740680-20744173 GCF_000296735.1 Chrysochloris asiatica | reverse complement strand
TATAAACTATTCTCCATATGGTTTTCAAGATTGTGACCTTTCATAAGCAGATTGCCAAACCTTTCTTTCACAGTGTCTCTGGGTGGGTTTGAACCACCTGCCTTTCAGTTAGTAGTCAATAACTAAATTATTCATAACATTGATGGACTCATATCTAATATATATTATTCATATCTAGATAGATTAACACAATAGATTCAATACCAATGAAATTGCATACTAATAATATGAGCAGGGGTATAAACAGTAACACCCCAAGGCAAACTGGCATAAAGTGTCCAGTACAGGAGTTCTAGTGTGGCGCTGTAGGGTAAACACTGGACTGCTAACCATAAAGCCGGTTCTTGAAACCCAGTTGCTCCTCAGAATCTTTATACAGGGTCACTATGACTCAGAACTGACTCGATGGCACTTAGCAACAACATAGGGGATAAAAACTACTGTAGCATGATATTCTTGCACCCTAAGTGGAGTATGTGTATACATGAGGACATTATCCAACATTTCTCCTAACATATAAAAGTCAGCAATACTTCAAATCTCTCGAGGCTTTAGTGATCACTCTGATGAGATTTCTTACACAACCGTAAGTACTACTTTTTCTACAAGAGGGAAAAAGGGTCATCACAGGCTTCTACCTAGAAATTAGGGCACCATGGCCTTTATTCCTACCTCAAACAAATATGTGTACTCTGATAGTATTAACAGAAAGGTTTAATTTAGATTATTCATTTAATATTGTGTGTTCTTTTCAGAATAAATATAAGTAAATTAGAATAATGCATTTCCACCCATTAGATTCAATTTAGTGTTTCCCTGTAGGGGTTAGACATTAACAAGTTTAAAGGCTTGCTTATGCACATGTAAGTAAACACATATATGTTTTTCTTCTTCTTTTTTCATAAATAGGTTGTCAACCAACATCTGCACAAGTGAAACACCTGGTGATCTACTCTCATAAAGATTATAGCCTAGAAATCCTATGGGGTAGTTCTATTCTACCATATGGGGTCCCTATTCATTGAAATTAATTAAAAGATACACAACAACAACAATCATATACTTAACATCTTGATTTTACTTAACAAAGTATCTTTTTTTGGTAAATTTTTATTGTGAATTATGTGATAGTTTACATGGGAGAACATTAGCTTTACATTCATCCTATTGTATTTCATTTCATTGCAATGATTACAATCCCCTTCATGCATCATCAAACAACCAAAGGGTACACCCTGCAATCCTGTCCCCCCGGCCATCAACACACAGTCCCTTTCCCTCCCTGCATCTAGAGTCCCCAGCCTCTGCATCTCTCCAAATAATTATATCTGCCTCCATCTCTGGTGTCACTGCTTCTCTGGGTAGGGTCCCTCATTATGCTCCTCTCCCTTGATGGTCCCAGGAACCTCCGCTCCTGGACTGCAAAATCAACCACTCCCCTCCTTTTGTTACAAAATGTCTACCTTTACCTTTCCAACCCTCACAGTCAGTCCTGATAGCAATTATTCACTATTGTACCACTAGAGTCTTATCCCTCTCTCCTTTCATCAGCCCCAGCCAGGCAGATTGGAACACATTCAGTGGAGATTTTATCTTCCCCTGCACCCTCTGGAACTGGCTCCCTCTTGAAAGCTTGTAAGCCAGTCACTTCTTGCCTTGTAGCCAACCTCCCCTTTTTGGGTAGCCAATGTCTAAGTTGCCCATCCATGTCAACTCTGCGTACTGAGGGGTGGGAATGATCCTTGCTGTAATGATTTCTTCTCTCTTTTGAGCTACTACATCCATAAGTATAGGTCAAGTTCATCAAATTGTAGGAGATTACTCTTTTTTTCCTCTTCTTTCTTCTTTAAGTCAATTTCTGGTCATCCAGCCATTGAAGCCAGACCAAGTGGGTACTGTCTGCAGGTTTGGGTATTCTTGTGCATCTCCCCTCACTTCATATCAGCTGGACGCTTCACTCTCTGCGCTAGTCCTCTGTGTCTATGTCACTATCTCTTGGCCCAGGAGTCCCCGTGACTTGCCATACTGCTGGCTAATTAGGTCTCAATCCAGGTTCACAGGAGTCTATTGAATGTGGATAGACTTAGTTCACAGCTTCATTGTTGTTTTTTCCCCTACTTCCCCTTATTGGTGACCAATGTGGTCATCAGCCACACCACATGTCTGCTTATGTATTCCCCAAGTCTTAGTTTTGGAAGGGGGTTTCCCCTGAGGGGACCTGACCACTTGCCTTGATGGCTACCTGGTGAACATCTTGCTTGTTCTTGTAGTAGTCAATCAAACTGCTGTTATTGTTTTTAATTTTTCCTGCTGGTCTCTCTTTCAAGTAATGTCTTCAGTTCTTTTAGCTGCTCCAGGCTGGTCTGCTTGTCCTTTCCAGTGGAAATTTCCCACCTCAGAAGATTCTGGATGGGTTCAGGATTCCACCTATGGAAGCCTCCTTCACTGGGCAAGTTCTAGCCCCATTTTAGGTACTCCAAAAGAGCTCTGGTAGCGTAGTGGTTACAAATCTGGCTGCGAGCCGCAAGGTCAGCAGTTCGAAACTACCAGCTGTTCCACTGGAGAAAGATAAGGCTTTCTGCTCCCGTATATATTTACAGCCTTGGAAACCCTGTACAGGGTCGCTATGAGTTGGAACCGACTCCACGGCACATAACAACAACAATAGGCTTAAGACGGACTTACAAGCTTTCTATGGTGATGTTTTTGGCTATTCCTTTCTCTCCCCCTCAGGTGTCTATTTTACAATGGTAGGCATGGGAAACCAATATTGAAAAGACAGCCAAGAATCTTAACAATATTTCCCTCTTTTACCCATTTAAACCATGTCTCAATCCCTATATCCCAGAACCCTGTTGTTCCAAGGCTGTACATACATTATTATTTGCCTCTGTCCCACTTAGCCCATGCAAATGTGCCTAACTGTCCTCCCACTTGCCTTGTTCTTCCATTCCCCTCCCCCTTCTTGTGTATTGCCCCCCAGCACCCAAGCTACCCTGTGTATTTGCTACCCTGCGCTCCACCTTCCCCTCACTTCCTTCAACCCACTCCATACATCTTGGTAACTAGCAAAAATTTTTTTATTTTTTTCCCTTTTAGTGTGGGTTCTTTTTCTTAATCTTTTACAATAATGGTCTAATGCAGTATTTCTCCTTTTGTGACTGACTAATTTCCCTCATATAATGTTCTCAAGATTCATCCATGTTGTGCGGCAAAGTATCTTAAAAAGACCATGCTAAATAAGTTTTGTTAACTCTTCAGTTTTTTAAAACATGTTTGTATGATGCAATATCCTGGCTACCTTCAGCCTATAGTTCACATTTGTTCACCTTCCTTCTTGTTCCAGCTGCAAGTATAGCCACTTATGGAGCAGTGTTAGTCATAAAGACTTTGAGCACCTTGAGAGCTATCTGGATGAGACAGTTAAATATAAAACAAATTAAACAAAAAAATCACTTGTTCTTGCTTATTTGAAGTACTAAAATGCATGTAA
>NW_006408529.1:20739017-20740580 GCF_000296735.1 Chrysochloris asiatica | reverse complement strand
GGAATACATAAAGTCACTGTACCAAAAGGAAATTGTTGATGTTCAACCATTTTAAGAGGTAGCATATGATCAAGAGCCAATGAGAGGACTTCTGGTTTGGCTGTGGCAGAGCAGAGTCAGGTAGGACAGGCTCCGTGAAGGATGGTCTGAAAATCCAGAGACGTGGCTCTCATGAAACTGCGCCAGAGCTCTTGATCTAGCATAGGGATCAGGGCATCAGTTTCCCACAACCACTAGTGGAAAAATCATGGTACAAAGGAAAACATTGTGATTTAGAAATCGGTAAAGGCACGGGACTCCCTCTGTGCCCAACCTGCCAGGGCAGAAGTCAGAGGCTGGGGCTACAGCCAGACCAGCACAGGGACCCGGCACTAAAAGCAGCATAGTGACATTTGCAAAATGAGGTGTGGGGAGTTCTACACATTTTTTTCCCTCCTCTTCCCTGTCATGCCTTCTTTGCCCAGCCCAGACATCATCATGCAGGTGGGTGTGCATCCCCCAAAAAGTCAAGCAGTGAGACCACAGCTTTCCCATGGCACAGAGAGAAAGAGCCCCATCAGTCCAAGGTCAAATTCTTTGTCTGCTGCTTTTGACTTCTGCCTGTGGGTCCCAGTGCTGAAGTTAACTTGTGTAGGACCATTAACCCCTGCCTACACAGCAAGAAAAAAAAGCAGTTTGGGCCTGACAGAAAAATCATATGAACAATCTGTAAAACCCCAACATAAAAAGATGCAACTCCTTCAAGAATTATGATGTGCACATGCAGATACTTAACTGACCTTCAGAGACAAAATAGTAAACAATCTTTCTCTCATTAACTTCTCAATATCTATCTGAGCATCTCTATTGTAGTGACTAAAGGAGGGGCCTGAGCAAATGGACACTCACACCCACTACTGGAGGCTTCTACAGTGCACACACACTGTCTGTGTAGCAAGGCTACTGGACAGTTGGTCCCAGTTTTATTTTTATGTCAAAATGGAGGTTATTGTCTCTGCTTTTATATTGCTTCAACTTTTAGGCCTTTTGATCACACATTTTTCCTGGAGGTGGGAGCTTTTTCTCCCTACACTTCCCAAGAAGAGTGAGCAATCATGGCCATAAAGACAAATTGCAAGCATACCTCATAATATTCCACCATTAAGACAAGAGTCAATAACAGCTGCTAAACATTACATGTGAAAAGGGAAGCCTATCTCCTAATCATATCCACCAGGAGACACCCAGTAAACTTAATAACACAACAACAAACATCCATTTAAGCATTAAAAACCCCACATAACTACTGGAAATGACAAACAAAATATCTCACACACAACAAACAATCTCAAAACATGTCCCCAAACAGAAAGAAGTAACTGAGACACATGTGCTGGAGACAGACTAAGGCTCCCCAGAAGAGGAAGAGCAGGTTTTGGATTTGCCTGAGAAAGAATTCAGAAGAATGATATAAAATATTAAAATGCTCCAAAAAGGGGTGGAGGAAAACAAGGAAGAAGTCAGGAAAGTACTACAAAAGCAATCAAATAAGATTGATACAGCACTGGAAACAATTCAAAACTT
>NW_006408529.1:20732429-20734397 GCF_000296735.1 Chrysochloris asiatica | reverse complement strand
AACAACAACAACAACAACAACAAAATGCATGTATTCAAATTATTATGAAATCATTTGGTACAAACTATTAAAATAAGCAAAGATAACCATAATAGAAAGTGTCTCTCTTACTCCTGACTTCTGTTGTTGTTAAGTACTCTCAAACTGATTCTGACTCATAGCAACTCCATGAGAGATTAGAACTACCTCATAAGGTTTCCAAGGCTGCCATATCTACGGAAGTAGACTATCATGTGTTTCTCCTGTAAAATAGCTGGTTGTTCTAATTGCTAGCCTTTCAATTAGCAGCTGAGCACGTAACCACTGAGACACCAGAGCTCCTTTTTGACTTTTAGTAATTGAGCTTTCTTCCCAAGGACAACTATTTTGACACAACTTTCTGTGAAGATTGTGTTTTTTCATTGTCCAGGCATTCTCTACTTTATCTTTCAGGAAGACAACTTGCTATAGGAACATCAAGTTTCCTTGGATAGCTCCTTTTTCTCAGTTGACCCAGAGAGTGTTCATGGCTTTAAAGCTGAGAGAAGATTCTTGCAGTTTGGTATTTTAGGATGAAAGGAAACTCAGAGATTTTTTTGAGTTCACTAGTTGCTTCCAGATAGAATTGTCTGTGTTGACGCAACAAACACTCACTTATGCTTTTTATTGAGATAGGCATTCTGAAACAGAATTAGGAAAGATGGAGTATATGAACTTGGTAACCTCTATTTTTTTCTTCCTTTATATGACCTCTTAATGCTCTTAGTAAAAAAAATTGCTGCTTTATCAAAAGTTTCTTACCTTTCACAATTCCTCCTAAATTTTGTTTCTAACTGTATCTTAAATTGAAATCCAAGTTTCTAATATCAAGTGAAGTTGACTACACATAGAGTAATGAGTAAAAGATACTGGAACCACATGATAACCAAAGTATGTGGTAAAGGTTTTAAACAATAACTTTTGTATCAAAATTGACATGAATATATTGTGTATTTAATCACAACATTCCTGTAGATTTTAAAGATTAAACAGAAGCCTTCAAAACACAAATACATTTGTGATAGCATATTTTTCTTTACTATGAGAGGAAATCTTTGAGAAAATTCAACAAGAATTAAAAGTAGATAGATCTCTGTGGAAACTGACTGATAAGTTAAACTATGCATTTACAAACTGAGTGTTAAAACTGGCTTGAACGTGGGAGGTGAACAGTTCTCCAGTGGCTCAATCAAATGAATACAAGTTAATGTTGTAACTATCTGTAATTTAAGTAGGAAACCATTGGTAGAACCCAATACAGCTAAAAATATGTCCTATGTTAATAGGTATTTTTTATGCATGATGCACTGAGTATATTTTTCTCCACTCCTAAAATTACAATAAGCATTGCTTTTCAAACAAGCATTGCTACCTTAAAAAAAAAATCATTATTACCTTTCTCAAACACTGAACACAACATTTTAATATTTGTATATTAAAAAAGGAGTCTTGTTGTGATGTTGTAGGATAAGCACTGGACCTCAAGGTCACTTTGAACCACACGGTTGGTTGCTTGGAAACTCTACAAGGTTGCTATGAGTCAGAACCAACTCAACGGCAGTTAATAACAACAACATAAAAGAAAATAAACCCTTTTACCCATCTATAGACTGACAGTTTGCTCTTTATTCTCAGAAAAACTAGAATGCCAATATTTATTATTGCTAGGTACAGTCCAGCCAGCTCAGACTCATAGTGACCCTATGTACAACAGAACTAAACACTGCCTGGTCCCACACCATCCACATAATCATAGCCATGTTTGAACCCATTGCTGCTGTCTGTGTGCCAATCCACCTCAATGAGGGCATTAATTAAAAAATGGCTATAAAGAGGGTTGTTGTTCTCTTGAGGAGCCTTTGCAGTGTATAGGATCTTAGGTGTAATCCTAAGCCCCATCCAGAACCTCCAGAGGTGGATCATTCCCTCTAGAAAGGACAAGAAGACCGG
>NW_006408529.1:20725457-20729711 GCF_000296735.1 Chrysochloris asiatica | reverse complement strand
AAGATTTACACCCTCGGAAACCCTATACAGGGTCGCTATGGGTCGGAACCGACTCGATGGCACATAACAACAACAACAAATGAGTAGAGGGAAATTAGAGATTATAATTGTTGTAATGAAACAAGGTATATAGTTGAATGTAAAACTGATGATCTGCCCTGTAAACTTTCACTGAATTCACAATAAAAACTTTTTAAAAAGAGGGTTATTATTGTTGTTAGGTGCTGTCAGATCAGTTCCGACTCAGAGACCTTGTATAGGGTGTCTGAGGAGTGGCTGGTGAAGTTGAACAGCCAACCTTGAAGTTCAAACTAACCTTGCCATCCAGCACATTAGCCCACAGCATCACACCAGGATTCCTGAGAGGGTAGAGAGGAAAAAAAAAATGACATTAAGAAGTTGTCCTTCCCCTGTCCTCCCTGTATCTTGTTGGTGGTGTTGAGTGTTGCTGAACCAGTCCCGACTCAGAGTGACCCTATATAGAGTTTCCGAGGAGCATCTGATGAACTTGAACCACTGACCTTGAGGTTCAAACTGACCTTTTAGTCTAAGGCATTAATGTATAGTGCCATACCAGGACTCCTGAATCTTGGTTCACCTAAAATCCCATGATTTTGACATCATAAATTTGTTTTACTCTTCTGAATCCTCTTCTCTTTCTCTAATTCTGAAGTTTTGTTTTGCAGTTTTATTGAAAATACTTTAGTATAATGCATGTGACATAGGCAAGTATAAATTAACTATAAATAAATTAGAAGTGGTTGATGAGCACTCACTCATACTGCCTCCATTAGCAATCTAATTGTAGACAGTTGTAGATTAGGTGGACATAACAAGTCCAAATCTGTGAAAAAGAGGAAGACTCCCAAAGAGATGAATTGACACAGTGGCTCAAATATAACAATTGTGTGGATGGTGGTATGCATAGAGTCAAGGGCACCAATAAACAATAACAACAAGTTCAAATCAGGGGTACTATTAAATAGTACAAGGGATATGGAGACAAAAATATTTCATTGGTGATGTGAGCAGTGTTCAAGGTAAGTGCTCTGGTAGTTGGAACAGACTCCATGACACACAACCACAAAGAAAAAATTAGCAGATTTTACTATCCCTTGAATCAACTCGACAGCAGTGGCTTTGGTTTTGGTACTGTATCTTGAAGGTGTCCTGGTAGCAAGGTGGTTAAGCTCTGGGTTGCTTACTACCTACCAGTTGTTCCATGGGAGAAAGATGTACTCTTCAGTAAAGATTACAGCCTTGGAAACTCTATGGGACAATTTTACTCTTGTCCTATAGGATCCCTATGAATAGGGACAATTTGTAGACTAGGCAGTAGGGACTTTTGTTTTGTTTTGAATCCTAAACTTGTTCGAGTCATTCCTTAGACCTAGGGGTGCAATCTTTATAGAATATTGGCTATGCAATCTGATATCCTTAGGTGGTACAAAGGGTTAAACATCTAACTGAAAGATGACAGTTTGAATACTCCCAGAGGCATTTCAGAAGAAATTCCTGGTGAATTCTGAGGAGGCTTTAAAAAGTTCATGGAAATATTTCCTTTTCTTTTGAGTTCTGCTTTCCACAAAGTTTTTGATGTTCTTTACTTCCTAAAGAACATAGTCATTGAAACTCTGCAGGTAATCAGTGACTACCTATAGATCCAGAACTGATTCAATGGCAACAGTTTTGTTTTTTGGTTTGGGTACTGCAAATTCTCAATATGCTTGTCTGCTACTGAAAGGTTAGAGGTTTGATTCTACCCAGAGATGCCTCAGAAGAAATGCTTGGAGGTCTGCCCCCTCCCAAACTAGCCATTGAAAACCTAATGAACACTGGCACATGTGGGATCACCATGAGTTGGAATTGATGTTATGACAACTTTTTTGTTTTTGTTTTGTCTGAACCAGAAAGTTTGCTGCTCCTATCTTTGAAATGCTATTATTTCTGCTTGGAGTGAACCTTTTGGGGAATGTGCTTGTCATAGCACCTAAGGACTAAGAGGTACAAAGGGTTGTGCAGTTGCTGTTCTGTTTACTTGCTGTTAGATATTTGTAGGACTGATATAATTAAGCCTGAAACTTACTTTCCTTGTAATATACCACCTGGAAGGTAGGTTCAAAAAGGCAACATGGATGTAGCCAGCTGAAACCTAATGACATCACAAGATGCTGACAATTGTCTAATAAATAAATTGTCTTTATATCAGCATAAGACACTCAGGTTTAAATGCCTAACTAACATTAAAAAGGATCTACTGGTCTACTTTGGTAAAATTTTCATGTACATTTGGAAAGAAGGTATATTTTCCTATTGGGTACAAAGGCAAAACAAAACAAAATAAAAACTCCAGTTTTGAGTTATTCTGATTCATAGCAACTCTATATAGGGTTTCCGAGATTGTACATCTTTATGGAAGCAAACAGTCTCACCTCTCTTCCGTAGTGGGGGCTGGTGTGTTTGAACTGTCAGTCTTTTGGTTACAGCCCAATGCCTAACCCATAATACCTCCAGTGCTACCGTTTGCTGGGGGTGGTGGTAGTGGTGGCTGTGTGCGGTAGAGTCGGTTCTGACTCATAGCGACCCTGTACAGGGTTACCAAGGCTGTAAATCTTGACCGGAGCAGAACGCCTCATCTTTCTCCTGCAGAACATCTGGTAGTTTTGAACTGCTGACCCTGAGGTTAGCAGCCTGATTTGTAACCACTATGCTGCCAGAGCGTCATCTTCCATAAATGCCAATTAGATAAAGTTGGTAGATAATGCTATTTACTTCTAGTAATACTGAGGATTTTTCTATTTGCTCTAATCAATTACTGAGATGTGTGTGTTGAAGTCTTCAAAGTTAACTATAGATTCTCCTTTAATTTTTCAATAAGCTTTGTCTGTAAGTATTTTAAAGTTCTTTAAGTAGTTTATGGAGTCTCGGTGTGGTGCTGTAGGAAAAACACTAGCATGAAACATCAGTTTGAATTGCAAGGTGGGCGGATCAAACTCACCAGCCACTTCTCAGAAGCCCTACACAGCTCACTATGAGTCACAACAAACGCAGCACTTAACAACAAGGAATAAATTACATGACTTAGAATTGCTAACTTTTCTTGATGAATTGGCTGTTTATCAACATGTAATGTTCCTTTTTATCCTTGACAATACAGTTATCCTAAAGTTTACTTCCCAAAACTCTTCTGGTCTTTGGTCTTTAATGTTTAATGTATCAAATCTGTTCTTCAGATGATCTCTAAATTCAGTTGGGATATATTCAATGTCATACTTTGGCTCTCCTGGACTTGTTTTCATTTTCTTCAGCTTCAGTTTGAATTTGCTATGAGCAATTGATGGTCTGTTCTGCAATCTTCTACTGGCCTTGTTTTGGCTGATGATATGGAGCTTTTCCACCTTTTCTTTTCACAGATGCAGTCAATTTGATCTCTACGTATTCCATCTGGTGAGGTCCATGTGTATAGTCATCTCTTATGCTGTCTAAAAATGGTATTTGAAATAAAAAAATAATTGATTTTGCAGAATTCTATCATGAGTTCTTCAGAATCATTTCTATCACTAAGGCCATATTTTCCAACTATTTATCCTCTTTGTTTCCAACCTTTGCATTCCAATTGCCAGTGATTATCAATGTATCTTGATTGTAATTTTGATCAATTTCATAATGAAGAAATTGGTATAATTCTTCTATTTCATCCTCACTAGCTTCAGTGGTTGGTGCATAAATTTGAATAATAGTGGTATTAATTGGGCTTCCCTGTAGGTGCATAGATATTATCCTATCACAGACAGTGTTGTACCTCATGACAGATCTGGATATGTTCTTTTTGACAATGAATGTAACACCATTCCTCTTCAATTTGTCATTCCTGGCATACTAAGATGTTTACCTGTGCTTTATTGACTATGCAATGGCCTTCACTTGTGTAGCTCATGACTAGTTATGGACAACATGGAGAAGTATGAGTATTCCAGAATACTTAATTGTGCTCATGAGGAAAACTGTACATAGACCAAGAGGCAGTTGTTTGAACAGAACATGGGAACACTGAATGGTTTAAATTAAGAGAGGTGTGCAACAGGGTTGTATTCTTTCATTCTTATGTATTCATACTTATGCAACCTGTTAGCTAAGCAAATAATCTGAGAAGCTGGGTTATATGAAGAAAAACGTGGCATCAGGATTGGAGGAAGACTAATTAACAACCTGCGATATGCAGATGATACAACCTTGCTTGCTGAAAGTGAAGAG
>NW_006408529.1:20721036-20723162 GCF_000296735.1 Chrysochloris asiatica | reverse complement strand
ATCAGGATTGGAGGAAGACTCATTAACAACCTGTGATATGCAGATGATACAACCTTGCTTGCTGAAAGTGAAGAGGACTTAAAATATTTACTAATGAAGATCAAGGAGCACAGCCTTCAGTATGGATTGCATCTCTGTGTCAAGAAAACAAAAATCCTCACCACTGAACCAATAAACAACATTCTTATCAACAGAGAAAAGATTGAAGTTGTCAAGGGCTTCATTATTCTTGGATCAACTCTCAACACTCGTGGAAACAGCAGTCAAGAAATCAAATGACGTATTGCAAATCTGCTGCATAAGACCTTTTTAAAATGATGAAGACCACATATGTCATCTTGAGTGCTAAAATGCACCTGACCCAAGCCATGGTATTTTCAATAACCTCATATGCATGTGAAAGCTAGACAGTAAATAAGCATAACCACAGAAGAACTGATGCTTTTGAGTTATGGTGTTCATGGAGAATATCGAAAGTGCCATGGGCTGCCAAAAGAACCAACAGATCTGTGTTGAAAGAAATACACCCAAGAGTGTTACTTGGAGGCCAAGATGGCTGAACTTCATTTCTCATACTTTGGACATATTATCAGGAGGGACCAGTCGCTGGAGAAATATATCATGTTTGGCAAGGTGGAGGGTCAGAGAAAAAGAGGAATACCCCCCAGTGAGATGGATTGGCAAAATGGTAGCATCAATGGGCTCAAGCGTGGCAACAATTGTGAGTTTGGACCACAATCGGGCAGATTTTTGTTCTGTTGTACATAAGGTCTCTGTGTGTCGGTTCCCATTCAATGGCACCTAACAACAACAACAAGGCTAATGATCATGAAAATTTCTTCTTCTGTTTATTGGCTACCTGAATGTCATCTTTGGTGGTGTTGTGTTCATGATCTTTGCCTTTTTTTTTAAGTTTTTATTGTGAGTTGAGTGATAGTTTACATGTTTTATACCATATTTTATACCATCAGTTTTATACTCATCATTCAATTGCAATAATTACAATCTCCTCCTAGCATTATCATTCAACAGTACTGCTTCCATTCCCTCTTTTTTTGGGGTGGGGGGTGGGGTCTGTACATAAAAACACTCAGGAATATCTAATAATTTAAACAACCAAAGGTTGCCCTTTTAAAAATTCAATTATTTGTCTTTTTCTGGTAGAGGTATTATACTTTTCTATGAATTTTAGAGATTACTCCCTTGTCTGATATGACATTGCAAAAATTTTTTTCCAATCTGTGGGCTCCTGTTTCCTCTTTTGATGAAATATTTTGATATATATGTTGTTGTTATGTGCTGTGGAGTCGGTTCCGACTCATACCAACCCCTATACAGGGTTTCTGAGGCTGTAAATCTTTATGGGAGCAGAAAGTGTTCAGATTTTAGGAGGTCCCAGTAATCTCTTTTTTCTTCTGCTGTTTGTGTGGGTTTAGCTATGTTTGATGGTATATTTATGCTATATATTAGAGCCCCTAAGTTTGTCTTTATTTTTCCATTGATGATTTTTATATTTCTAGGATTTACAGTAAGTTCTTTAATCTATGTTGCATATGATTTTTGTATATGATGAGAAATGTGGGTCTTGGTTTTGAAATTTTTATTGTGAACTGAGTGAAAATTTACAGACAAGATCAGCAGTTTTACATTCAACAAATCATACACTTTGTTTCTGCTCAGTGACTGAAATCTCCTCCATGCAACAACAGTTATCTTGCCTCCTTCCTGTAGTTCTTATTTCAATTCCACCCATCTTCCCATCTCATTTCAACTTTGTACTTAGGCAAATGTTACTATTTAGATTTTCAGTGATTGACATTTCATTGTGAGCCTACTTTACTAGTGTTGTTGCTCCCTACAAACCTGTCTGTTTGGCTGGAAATTAGGCAAGACAGTGAGTTATTCTCTAGACCTGACGGCTATAGTTCCCGTCTTTTTTTTTTTTTTTTTTTGAAATATTTTAGTATTTTTTTTCATGTTTTATTGTGAATTATATGATAGTTTACATGTGAGAACTTTAGTTTTACATTCATTCTACCATATATCGTTTCATTGCCATGGTTCCAATCCCCTCCATTCATCATCAATTGACCAAAGGGTGTACCTATAAACCCGCCCCCTACACT
>NW_006408529.1:20714362-20720936 GCF_000296735.1 Chrysochloris asiatica | reverse complement strand
AATGGAGAAAAGTTGAAGTTTTCAAAGACTTCATTTTTCTTGGATCAACCATCAACACTCACGGAAGCAGCACTCTAGACATCAAATGACGTATTGCATTAGGCAAATCTACTGCACAAGACCTTTTTAAAGTGTTGATGAGCAAAGATGTCCGCTTGAGGACTAAGGTACGCCTGGGCCAAGCCATGGTATTTTCAATATGCTCATATGCATGTGAAAATTGGGCAGTGAATAAGGAAGATTGTAGAACAACTGACACATTTGATTTATGGTGTTGGAGGAGAATATTGAAAGTCCCGTGGGCTGCCAAAGGAACCAACAGATGTGTAGGGAAAAGTACAGCCAGAGTGCTCCTTGGAGTCTAGGATGGCCAAACTTCATCTCTCATACTTTGGACATATTTTCAGGAGGGACCAGTCACTGGAAAGGGATATTATTTTGGTAAGGTGGAGGGTCAGAGTAAAAGAGGAAGACCCCCCAGCAAGATGGAATGGCAAAGTGGCAGCATCAATGGGCTGAAGCATGGCAACAATTGTGAGGTTGGCCCAGGACTGGACATTGTTTCGTTCTGTTGTGCATAGGGTCTCTATGAGTCAGTTCCGACTTGATGGCATCTAGCAAGAACAACACCAAAAGTCTACTTGTGGAGTGGGTGGCTCCATGTGATAAATACAGGGCTACAAGGCTGGCTATTCAAGCCCATCAGCTTCTCTGTGGGAGAAAGATGAGATTTTCTACTCCCACAAAGATCTTAAAAGCCTCAGAGATCCTATACCACTATTAGTCAGAATCAACTCCATAACACTTAACAACAATAACAATTTCTACTCTGTCTGGTATTAATACAACTACTCCACTTTGCTTTGATCAATATGTAAATAGACTAGCCAGTTGCAGTGTAATGAATTACTTCATTTGGTAACATAGTGGTTAGAAATCGAGCTGCTAACCTCAAGGTCAGCAGTTTGAAACTACCAGCCATTCCGAGTTAGAAAGGTATTCTGTTCCTGTAAAGATTTACAACCTCAGAAACCCTACTCAGTGTCATTATGAGTCGGAACCAACTCCATGGCACACAATCACCACCCATATAGTCTTTGTAATGCCCACCAAACAACTTGTTTTTTCTGATGAGTCTGGGAAGCGAAGGTGGTCATAGATGCCTATAGGATTATATGATTGTGAGTGTTAATTATGATTGTGGTATTGGTGGTGTGCCGTGGAGTTGATTCAACTCATAACAACCCTGAATAGGGGTTGTGAGGTTGTAACTCTATGGAAGCAGAAAACCTCATCTTTCTCCTGCAGAACTCATAGTTTCGAACTGCTATCCTTGAGGTTAGCAGCCCAACATGTAACCACAATGCTACCAGTGCTCCAAGCTTGTAACTCAAACTCAGTAAAATGAGCCATTTTGGTGATGTGAGTGGGTGGTATGCACCTTTGGTTAACCAACCAAGTTTGCCTCCACACTGAATTGGTGTCCTTACCTGATTCTCCATTTCTGAATTTGTGAATTCTTCTATAATTTGTGAATCAACAGCCAAAATTGACATGAGTGAGGAAAATCATCCAGACTGACATTTAAACTTCACATTTGGAACTTGCCAGTCCTGGTGTAGCATTGTGAATAAAGAAAGCACTATACCGTAAGGTTGGTTTAAACCAAGAGGCTGGAGATTCAAATCCATCAGCTGCTCTTTGGAAACCTTACACAGGGTTGCTGTGAGTTGGAACTGACTTGATAGAACTAACAACAACAAACAATAACAACCTCTGCAACTATGTGTCATTTCCTTGATGGTCAATGAGTTCTGTGAGATGTTGCAGTGAATTTCAGAATCCTGAAATGTGTTGGAGAATGCTGAGGGGAGGAATAGTGGTTGATATCAGGGATTATGGAGTGATATAGTACAATAAACATTCTTATCAATCAATGTAGAAAAGATAAAGTTGTCAAGGACTTCATTCTTCTTGGATCAACTATCAACACTCATGGAAACAGCAGTCAAACAATCAAACAATGTATTGCATTAGGCAAATCTGCTGCACAAGACCATTTTAAAGTGTTGAAGAGCAAAGATATCAGATTTAGTACTAAGGTGCACCTGACCCAAGCCATTTTCAGTAACCTCATATGCATGTGAAACTTGGGCAGTGAATAAGGAAGACCATGGAAGAATTTGTTTTTGAGTTGTGGTGTTAGAGGAGAATATTGAAAATGCAATGGGCTTCCAAAAGAACAAAGAGATAGGTCTTAGAAGAAGTGCAGCCACAGTGCTTTTTGGAGGCCAGGATGGCCAAACTTCGTTTCTCATACTTCAGACATATTGTCAGGAGTGACCAGTCGCTAGAGGAGGATATCATGTTTGGCAAGGTGGAGAGTCAGAGAAAAAGAGGAAGACCTCCCAGTGAGATGGATTGACAAAGTGGCAGCATCAATGGGCTCAAGCCCATTGTGCGGTTGGTCCAGGTTTGGGCAGTGTTTCATTCTGTGGTGTATAGGGTCACTATGAGTCAGTACCGACTCGATGGCACTTAGCAACAACAAGTAGCACTGATATCAAGGTGACTGTTTCTGGGACTCCTGTGTGTGCTTTAGGATCCTGATGTGGTGCTTTAGGGTCAGCACTGGATTGCAAACCACAATGTGGCAGTTCCAACCCATTAGCTGCTCCTCAGAAATCCTATACAGGGTCACTATGAGTTAGAATTGACTTGATGGAACTTAACAACAAAGCAACATATTACTTTGGATAAATTGGACATTTGGGAATCTTAAACCTCCACCTTATAAGGACCAGTCTCATGGTGATCCTTCTAAAAGAAATGATTCTTAAACCAATTTGTCCTTTAGCAAAAGTCCTATAGTCCTTTAGCGGTTTCTTGACAGATAACAAAGTATGGAGTGTTTAGTAGGAATTTAAATCTTAGTTAATTTACTATCATCATGTCATTTGTCATCTAATAAGTTAAAGATTGTTGTCAGTATTGTCTCAGAATTTAATTTTGAGAAATACATCGTAAGTCTGAATATAAACCTTCTCTCCTCTACATATGATGACTCTTAATATTAAAGTCCTTATGAAAAACATTAGGTTTAAAATACATCTTTCTAAAGTAAATAACCCACACAATTTTTATATTTTAGAAATGAATGTGATTATAAAATATATAGCTATAATATGAAAGGTATTTTTTACACAAAATGATAAAAACCTAATATTGATCATCTTTGCTGAATCTATTGAATGACCTATGATGTCCTTTTACATGTTCAATAATGTATCTATCCAGCCTAATGAAATATTGTTTCTCAACTTGTTAAGGTATAATGGTACAACAAAATGTAGGCTTAAGAATAAAAATCTTGTCAATACAATTTACTATGCTTTTTTCATAGGTTTACAGTGCTGCAAAAAATCATGACATTATAAAGCTGTACCCATAAAGCCTCCAGCACATAATTCTCTGCTTTTCTATGCTAAGCAAGTTATTAAGGAAAAAAATATTAGTATTAATTATGAGAAAATAATGTTTTATTTTTAGAATGTATTATATCTTTTATTACTTAAAATATGGTTGCTGTCACTTTTTATAAAAGCAACATTTTTATTTTGTTTTATATGTGAAAGCAAACCAAGTGTAATTATTGACTTTTTCTTCTTGGTCCTTAAAGAAATTATTATCATTCTCAACTTGGCAAATCTAGACTTAATAAGTTAATAGCTGTTGATTTATTTCCTCCTCTCTACAGAATTTTGATCTCAGCATTTAGAGAATTTTTCAGTCTATCAGTAGAAGCTACCACAAGGACATGAAAAGCCACAAAATGCAAAAAATATGTTGTAACACATATGTTTAAAATGAGATTTTTGAAGTGACTATTGCCAGGCTTTGAACAGGGAAAGTTGCATATAACTGATCTCTTTATGTTCCACAAGGAACTTCCAAGAAACGAAACCAAAAAAATCAATGGTATTATGGGTTTATCAAGAGCTGAGCTTTGTTAAAGGAAGTTGTTGTGGAAAAGTTCAGCTACTGTGTCATAGAATGGCAATTGTAAATTAGATGCAGATAGTCGTGTGAAACTGCATGATAATGTTAATCATGAGGTTGGTAGCTTAAACCCACAAGTTGCTCTTATGCCACCGGTATTTTAAATACCAACAGGGTCACCCATGGTGGACAGGTTTCAGATGAGCTTCCAGACAAAGACAGACTAGGAAGGAGTGGAGAGCTACTTCTGAATATTTAGTCACTGAAAACCTAAAGAATAGCAGAAAAACACTGTCAGGTATAGTGCCAGAAAATGAGCCCCTCAGGTTGGAAGGCACTCAACAGGTGACTGGGGAAGAGCTGACTTCGCAAAGTAGACTTGACCATGATGACACAAATGGAGTAAAGTCCGTGGGAGAAAAGCCCATGGGACCTTCATTTGCTGATGGGACACAACTCAAAATGAAGAGAAACAGCTGTAAACACCCATTGAAAATTGAAACATGAAATGTATAAAGTATGACTCTGGGAAAATTGGAAATTGTCAAAAATGAAATGGAACACATAAACATCAATATCTTTGGCATTTGTGAGCTGAAATGGACTGCTATTGGCCATTTTTAATCTGACAACCACATGGTTTACTATGTGGGGAATAACAAATTGAAGAGGAATGCTGTTGCATTCATTGTCAAAAAGAACATATCCAGATCAGTCATGAGGTCCAATGCTGTAAGTGATAGGATAATATCCATACGCCTACAGGGAAGCCCAGATAATACCACTATTATTCAAATTTATGTTCCAACCACTGAAGCCAGTGAAAATGAAATAGAAGAATTCTACCAACTTCTTCAATCTGAAATTGACCAAACATGCAATCAAGATGCATTGATCATTACTGGTGATTGGAATGCAAAAGTTGGGAGCAAAGAGGAAGGATCAGTAGTTGGAAAATATGGCTTTGGTGATAGAAATGATGCAAGAGATCCCATGATAGAATTCTGCAAAATCAATGGTTTGTTCATTTCAAATACCTTCTTTAGACAGAATAACAGATAACTATACACATGGATCTCACCAGATGGAATACATAGAGATCAAATTGACTACATCTATAGAAAGAGAAGATGGAAAAGCTCCACATCATCAGTGAAAACAAGGCCAGGAGCTGACTGTGGAACAGACTATCAATTGCTCATATACACATTCAAAGTGAGGCTGAAGAAAATGAAAACAAGTCCATGAGAGCCAAAATATGACTTTGAATATATCTCACCTAAATTTAGAGATCATCTGAAGAACAGATTTGATACATTAAACCCTAAAACAGAAGACCAGAAGAGTTGTGGGATGACATCAAGAACAGCATACATGAAGATAGTAAAAAGTCATTGTGAAGACAAGAAAGAAGGAAAAGGTCAAAATGGATGTCAGAAGAGACACCGAAACTTGTCCTCCAGCATAGAGATGCTAAAGCAAATGGAAGAAATGAGGAGGTCCAAGACTGATTAGGAAATTTCAAAGATCAGCTCGAGAAGAAAAAGCCAAATATTAAACAAAATGTGCAAAGATCTGGAGTTAGAAAACCAAAAAGGAAGAACACGCTCAGCATTTCTCAAGCTGGGGGAACAGAAGAAAAAATTCAAGCCTCGACTTTTGTTATTGAAAGATTATCTGGGAAAATGTTTGAATGATGTAGAAAGCATCAATAGAAGATGGAAGGAATTACACAGTCACTGTACCAAAAGGAAATGGTTAATGTTCAACCGTTTCAAGAAGTAGCATATGATCAAGAGCCATTGATACTGAAGGAGGAAGTCCAAGGTGCATTAAAGAATTGGCAAAGAACAAGGCATCAGCAATTGATGGAATAAAAATTGAAATCTTTCAAGAAAGTGCGGCAGCACAGTAGGTATTCACTCATCTCTGCCAAGACATTTGGAAGACATCTATCTGGCTGACTGATTGGAAGAGACCCATATTTGTGTCCATTCCAAAGAGAGATGACCCAATGGAATGCAGAAATAATTGGACAATCTCTTTGATATGCCATGTGAGTAAAGTTTTACAAAAGGTAATACAGAAATGGCTGCAAGAATACATTGACAGAGAACTTCCAGAGGTTTAAGCCAGATTTAGAAGCGGCCATGGAACAAGGAATATCATTGTTGACGTCTGATGGATCTTGGCTGAAAGCAGAGAATATGAGAAAGATGTTTACTTGTGCTTTATTGACTATGCAAAGGCTTTCATTTGTGTGGATAATGACAAGCTATGGACAAAATTGCGAAGTATGTGTATTCCAGAACACTTAATTGTGCTCATGAGGAGTCTGTACATGGACCAAGAGGCAGTTGTTTGAACAGAACATGAGAACACTGAATGGTTTAAGATTAAGAGAGGTGTGTGACAAGGTTGTATTCTTTCATCAAACATCTTCAACCTGTATGCTGAGCAAATAATTCTAGAAGCTGTGCTATATGAAGAAAAATGTGGCATCAGGATTGGAGGAAGACTCATTAACAACCTGTGATATGCAGATGATACAACCTTGCTTGCTGAAAGTGAAGAG
>NW_006408529.1:20706009-20712228 GCF_000296735.1 Chrysochloris asiatica | reverse complement strand
TCTACCTTTACATTTCCAACCCTCACAATCAGCCCTGATAACAATCATTCAATATTGTATCACAAGTGATCCTTCTGCATTTCATTTCATCAGCTCCGCCTAGACAGATTGGGTAGTACTCACTGGAGAGTCTGCCTTCCTCCATGCCCCCTAGCTCTAGGTTCCCTCTTGAAATCTTGTAAGCCAGTCACTTGTTGCCTTTGTAGCCCCCCCATCCTCCGCAATTTGGGTATCCAATGTCCAAGTTGCCCATCTCTGTCTATTCTGTGTGTGGAGGGGGTGGGACCCTGTCTTTTTGTTTGTTTGTTTGTTAATAATTTTGAGTTTTGTCCTCTATTTTCTCGTACTCTATCTGGGATCTTCTTTTGTGATCCATTTCACATGGTCATGGTAGCCAGACATCATCTAATGTGTCTGGTCTCTGAGTCATGAAGACTGATGTGCTTTTTGACAATGGACATGATACCATTCCTTTTCCATTTGTCATTGCCAGCACAGTAAACCATATAGTTGTCACACTCAAAATAGCCAATATCTGTTCATTTTAACTCACCAATGCCTAGGATATCAAGTTTTATGTGTTTCATTTAATTTTTGATGACTTCCAGTTTTCCTAGAGTCTTTGCATATTCCATTTTCTGATTATTAATGGATGTTTGCAGCTTCTTCTCATTTTGAATCATGCCCAATGAGCAAATGAAGTCCCTGAAAGCTTCACTCTATCCATGTCATTGAGATCAGTTCTACTTTGAGGAGGCAGCTTTTCTTCAGTTGTAATTTTGAGTGTCTTCCAACTCAAGGGGATCATATTTTGGCACTAAACAGCCAATGCTTTGCCATTCATAAGGTTTCATCGACTAATCCCTCAGAAAAGTACCTTCATCCTAGTCTCTGCCTAGTTTGCAAACTGCACTGAAACCTGTCCTCCATGGGAGACCCTGGTAATATTTGAAATATCAGTGCCATAGCTTCCATTATCACAACATCCAAGCTACCACTAAACTGATGAATGTGTGGTGTTTCTAGGAACTTCAATGCACAAAGTCCTGGTGTGGCACTGTGGGTTAATGTGCCAGACTGCAAAGCCATTTGAACTGCAAGGTTGGTGGTTCAAATTCACCAGCTGCTCCTCAGAAACCCTATACAGTGTTGCTTTGGGTTGGAACCGACTCAACAACACATAACAACAACAATAACAGTGCACAGAGATCTTGGTGTCCAAAGGACTTGCTCGTCTCCTGGCTCCTCTTTCTGTTTGATAGTGAGAAACCCCTTTTGGAGAGTCACCATTTATATTCTTCAGAAAATTTATTTGCAACGATAAATCATTGATCTTGTCATAATTTATCATATGCTCTCAAGTATTATTTCTACTGATATGGTCATATTTTCCAACTATGGATCATCTTTTCTCCAACTTTCACATCACAATCAACAGCAATTATCAATGTATTTTGATTGCATGTTTAATCAATTTCTGAATGAAGAAATTGGTAAAAAATTTCAATTTGTTTATGACTGGCATTAATGGTTGCATGACATTTGAATGATTGTTGTATTAACTGCTCTTTCTTGTAAGAATACAGCTACTATCTTATCACTGACAATGATAGAGCTTGAAATGTTCTTTTTGACAATGAATGTAATGCTTTTCCTCATCAATTTGTCATTGCTGGTAAAGTAGACCATATAATTGCCTGAAACAAAATGCCTAATAACAGTTCACTTCTGCTACCTAATGTCTAGGACATGGAAATTTATGTGTTCCATTTCATTTTTTGATTAATTCTAATTCCCTTAGATGCATATTCCACATTCCACTTATTAAACTGTATTTGCAGCTGTTTCTTCTCATTTTGGATTGTCACATCATCAAATGGTGGTCCTGAAACCTTTGTTTCATTCATGCTATTAAGTTTGACTCTACTTTGAGGAGGTAGCTGTTCCTCAGTTCTATTTTGAGTGTCTTCCTGCCCAAAAAGGAAGGATTTCTTCCTCTGGAATCATATCAGTCAATGTTCTGATGCTATTCACTGGCCAGTTTTAAAAAGTAGACAGCCAGATCTTTCTTCCTAGTTTATCTTAGTCTACTTTGAAGCTCTACTTCAATATGCCTGCCATTGGTGACTCTGGTGTACATGAAATACTGGTGGCATTGCTTCCAGAATCACAGCAATATACAAATCACCACATTGTGGCACACTGAAAGGCAATTGGTGACTTTCTCTTTTTAGTATTGATGCATTATCTTAAATTTTTACTACTTGGATTTCTAGTAATTAGCTTTCCATTTTTTAAGACACAGTAAGCTGTCCTTTCATAATATACATTCTTCTCCTTTACTGTCAGATTCACAATAACTGTATTATAGTCTACGCTAGCTATGTGTCTTGTTATTTGTTTCCTTTCCCTTGAGCCAGGCAGAGCCTTTTGTGTTATTTTATCAATATTTCAGTCAGCGAATTTAGTGCATGGGTGATAAAATTACATAATATTTCAGGTAAAGCAATCCTATGATTTTCTTGAGTTCTTTTAACCATATTTTGAAAAGAAACATGATGTCTAATAATAAATCATCCTGACACAGCAGGAGCACTTGCGGTGATTTTACTAAAATTTGTGTCTCCTGAGTTTACTAATGAACATGAATGGGGCAGCTTCTGTGTTCTCACAAACTCTCTCAAACCTTTGCTACTTCTCAATAGACAGCAGCTGTAACTGAATAGAATGCTGAGATTGATGTTAGGATTAAAGGTTATGAGCTATGAAGACAGCTGAAAACTTAGATTGGGAAACTATGAAAGGCTGGCTACTGAAATGGAACTTTGAGGGCTTTTTTGTTTGTTGCTTTTGTTTATTGTATGTCTGAGGATAATTATACTAATTAGATCAGAAAGCATGAATGGAAGTGAAAAAAAAAAGCCACTCATGGAAAAAAATTATCAAAATTTGCTGTCAGTTGATAATCAAAAGAAAGAAATTGAGGAGTAGTTTCATCCTTCATCAAGCCCTGTAAACATATTGTATGAGCAAGGGAATTCCTCTAAGCAGAGATCAGATTCTGTGCTCATGCCATTACTTTACCTTGGTTATTGAATATGTGGGTGAAATATGGAGTAAACAAATCTCATAAAGAACAAAAATGTGGTCTGTAAAGGATCAGAAAATCCATACAATGGAAACAACAATCATCTGTATGTAAAATATTTATTAAAATTTTATTTCAGTTCTCAGTAATCCTACAAAAGTAAGAAACGTATCTAGTGAAGCATCTTCAAACTCAATAAAAATAATTATAAAAAGTCTAGCTGCATAACAAATAAGTGTGTGTTTTGAAAATTATTCTATTATGAACACAGATGGACGACAGTTACACAGTGGCATTTTAACCTAGTTAAATGACACAGCAAACAGAATTGTTGAAGAGAAGTCAATTGTAAGCACAGATTGGCTGACTTAAAAAAAATTGTTTATTTATCCAGCAAATATTTATTTAGTACTCTTTATGTCTTGGGACAATCTTTGATCACTAGTTAGAATAATATTAAGATGAGCTAAGCATAAGAAATCATCAGAATACAGTGGAGGGGATTTTTTGAGTTCTTAAATCAAGGACGTCTTAGAAAGAAGCCAAATAAAACACACCAATTGTCTAATAAGATTAAGCAAAATGAAGTAAATTAGGCAAAAGGAGTAATATCTAAAAGTCTAAAGGCAAGAAAGAGAATGACAAATTTATCTATAATTTAAATTTCAAGTGAGAGTGAATTTTGTCAAAACAGGATTCTAGAGAAAAGCCAGAAATAACTTTATGAAGGGCTTTGTTAGCCAGATTAAATACTACTGATTTCATCCTGAGGCAGAAAGGAGTCAAGATAAGTTTTACATTTATACTGTGTCAAAATGGCAGTGTTTTACATACTTGAGGGATTCTAGTCTTGCTCCCTTTAAATGTTCTATGAGTTTAGGGAAGAATAAGCAAACTGGAAGGGCAAAATTGGGACTGTAGGGTGAATGAAGAGTTAACAGTGAAATTGTCATGTGACAATCCTTGCTACCCTCAAAGAATGAGAAGGCACAGGGTTCAGTTGGAAAAAAAAATCCCTCAGTGCAACTTTCTTTTTATTTTTCTCACCAATAGAGGTTAAAATTTCTTAAAACAAAAAATCTGTAATAATGCTCTGACTTGATCTCTTTGTCTTGAATTCATCTTTGAGATCATCCTTAAAATGCGTAACCCATCTGAAAAATTGTTGTCTTATGTGGGGCAGCATTCCTTAAAATTTGTTCCAAAGCTTCAATGATTTAAGAGAACGTACACTTGAGTTTTGTTAAAAATTTGATATTATCCCTGACCTCAAAATTAATTTTTTCCATGGCATAAAAAGTATTATGTTTCTGGAAAACACTTTAAGATAGCAAGTATATCACTGAAGAAGGTATCTATAGTCATCCTCTGATCACAGAGATAGGTTTAAACACATTTTGTTCAGAATAAAACCATGCATATATGAACTGAAACACTAGCAGCAATACTTATTTACTTATACTCACACGTAAAACTGCAATATGCTACCCAAAACATGGATTTGTTATTTTTAATAATTAAAAACAAATTTTTTTGTTAGGTGCCATCTAGTAAGTTCCATCTCATAACCACCGTATGCACAACAGAACAAAACACTATCTAGTCCTGTGCCATTCTCACAAATGTTGTTATGTTTGAGCCCATTCTTGCTGACACAGTGTCAATAAATCTCATTGAGGCTCTTCCTCTTTTTCACTGAACCTCCACTCTACCAAGCATGATGTCCTTCTCCAGGGACTGTCCTTTCTGAAAGCATGTATGGGAGATAAAATGCCACCACCCTTGTTTTAAGGAGCATTCTGGCTGTGCTTGTTGCAACACAGATTTATTTGTTCTTCTGGCACCATAATTCAAATGCATCAATTATTTTATGATCTTCCTCATTCATTGTCCAACTTTCACATGCATATGAATTGATTGCAAATACCTTGGCTTACATCAGGTGTACCTTAGCTCTCAAAACGATATCTTTGATCTTGAATACTTTAAAGTGGTTTTGTGTAGCAGATTTGCTTTATGTGATATTTTGACTGTTGTTTGATTTATTGATGCTGCTTCTAAGAATGTGATTATGAATCCAAGCAAAGTGAAGTCTTTGACAATTTGAATCTTTTCTCCTTTTGTCATGTTGTTACTGACTGATCCAGTGGTGAGGATTTGCATTTTCCTTACACTGAGGTGCACCCCATACTGAAGACTCTGATCTTTCATTTTCATCAGTAAATATTTTAATCCTTCTTCCTTTTAAAAAAGCAAGATTGTATCATCTGCATACTGTAGGTTGTTGATGAGGTTTCCTCTAGTTCTGATGCCATGTTCTTTTTCACATAGTCCAGTTTCTGGGATTATTTTTTCAGCATACACATTGAATAAGAATGGTCTACATTATGGGTTCCTCTTAAGTATAATTAAGTGTTCTGGAATATCCATTCTTCACAATGTTATCCATAGTTTGTCATGATCCACACAGTTGAAAGCTTTTGCATAGTTAATAAAGCACAAGTAAGCATTTTTCTTAAATTTTCTGCTTTTAACCAAGATCCATCTGGCATCAGCAATGATAATCACTTATTCCGTGTTCTCCTCTGAATTCAACATGAATTTTTGGCATCTTCCTGTCAATGTACTGCTGCAATCATTTATGAAATATCTTCAGCAACATTTTACTTGCTTGTGATGTTAATGATATTGTTTGATGATTTCTGCATACCATTGGGTCACCTCTCTTTGGAATGGTCACAAATATGTATTCCTTCCAATTGGTTAGCCAGGTAGTTGTCTTCCAAGTTTCATGGCATACATGAGTGCTGCAACAGCTTGTTTTAAGGTTTCAATTTGTATTCTGTTAATTATGGGAGCTTTGTTTTTCACCAGTGCCTTAAGTGCAGCTTGGACTTCTTTCTCCAGTATCATCAGTTCTTGATCATATGCTATCTCTTGAAATGGTTGAATATCAACCATTTTGGTACAGTGGCTCTGTGTATTCTCTCCATATTCTTTTGCTGATTCCTACATCATTCAATAGTTTACTCATTGAGTCCTTTAAAATTGTAAGTAAAGACTTGAATATTTTCTTCAGTTCTTTCAGCTTAAGAAATGCTGAGTATATTTTTCCATTTTGGTTTTCTAAT
>NW_006408529.1:20703587-20705247 GCF_000296735.1 Chrysochloris asiatica | reverse complement strand
TAGAACAGATGACACATTAACCTCAGAATTTTAAGGCTTAGTGTCAAAAACTGCTAATTCATAGAAGGCAACAGCTTGGAATAGTGAATCATATGACTCTTCTATTCTATTTTGTTCAGTAGATGAAAACATCTGTCTGTACTGGACTGCTTTACTGGGTGAGAAGGACACTCGAGTCTCTGCCCTCAGTATAGACTCTGAGAGGAGTTGCTTCACTAACTCTTTTCCACTTTTCCTTGTGTCGCTGATCATTAACTCAAAGGGCTCCCCCACTGCATTTCGGTTCATGCTCAGCACCTGGTGCTGGCCAGCCTTGGGAAATGTTTTATATACTAAGGTGTACAGCATGTCTTCAACGATATGAAAATGTAACAGTATCAGAAACAGTGATGAGTTCTGGATCAGAAGTCCTATTTTTTCCAGAATATAGAAATCATTTTTAGGCATCTTTGGAACCAATTGCTTAAGAATGACATTATGATGCATAAAGTGAAGAATCAGCAAAAAAAAAGGGAGAAAAGAGATCTCCTGTAAACAGACAGAAGACAGGTATGTCCCTTTCATCATTTTGCAACTTTCATTTTGCTGCTTGTCCAATACTATAATTTTACAATAAAGGTGAACCCAAGCAATTTTCCGAGTACCAAAAACAATAGATAAGATATTATTAGCTGCCTTACGGTTCTCTCTTCCTATATCTGGTTTGATGAGTTTACCCCAAATCTTGTTTTCCTATAATTTTCTTTTTTTCCTTCCAGTCTCTGGACAAAGAATGGAGTTACAAACTTGAATGGCAGTTTTATACTGGAACAAGGGCACATTTATTAAACTCTCCAAATTCTGAAATGACCTAAATGTGTCTCTGTGCTCTACAATATTGATGGACTTCCTTCCATGAAGCAATTTGAAAGCTTCAAGTTCTTTATTCAATTCTGTATTCAACACATGTGCAAGATGGAAGCCTGCTGTTCTGAAGAGAAGAGCTTCTCAAGTGCAATTCCAGGCTCCTTTGTATTTTCCTCACTAAAAGCAACTGAGGGAATGGTTTTCTTAGGTGCAGTAGACTTTTGTGGACAGCAACTACTATGTAGGACTTGGAATGGGGTGACCCCAATGGAGCTGGACAGCATCTTCACCTCAATCCAGCCAAGGGAAGACTAGGAAAGCTCATCTTCCAAGTTACATCAGTAGCTACTCTATCAATACATCTTTATTGCATGCTTGATCAACTTTAGACAGAGAAGTTGCTTTTGTTGTTGATAGGTGCTGTTGAGTCCATTCTGACCCAGAGGACCTTATGTACAACAGCCTGAAACATCACCAGGCCCTATACCATCCTCACAATTGCTGCTACTCTTGAGTCCATTCCACCTGTCACTGTGCCAATCCATCTCATTGGGGCTCTGCCTCTTTCTTGCTGATCCTCTACTTTATGCAGCATAATGTCTTTCTTAAGGAATTGGTCCCTTCTGATAATATGTCCAAAGTATGATAGATGAAGTCTGCCCATCTTGTCATCTAAGGAGCATTCTGGTTGTACTTCTTCCAACACAGATTTATTCGTTCTTCTGTCAGTCAATGGTACCTTTCCACCACTCAAATGCAACAATTCTTCTACACTCTTTCTTGTTCATTGTGCAAATTTCACATGCATAAGAGG
>NW_006408529.1:20701917-20703077 GCF_000296735.1 Chrysochloris asiatica | reverse complement strand
CAATCTGGATGCCACGTTCTTCTTCATATAATCCAGTTTCTTGAATTATTTGCTTATTATACAGATTGCATAAGTGTGGTGAAAGTATACAACCCTGGCACATACCTTTCCTGATTTTAAACCATTCAGTTTCCCTTGTTCAGTTTGAATGACTATCTTTTAGTCTATATATAGGCTCCTCATGAGCACAACTAAGTGTTCTGGAATACTCATTCTCTGCCTTGTTGTCTATAGTTTGTCATGATCCACACAGTTCAAAGTCTTTATATAGTACATAAAGCAAAAGTAAACATCTTTCTGGTATTCTCTACTTTCAGCCAGGATTCATCTGACATCAGGTATGATATCCTTAGTTTCACAACCCTGTGTCAGTCAGGACTGAATCTCTGGCAATTTCTGTCAATGTGTTGTTGTTGTTGTTGTTAGGTGCCATCGAGTCGGTACCAACCCATAGCGACTTTATGCACAGCAGAACGAAACACTGCCTGATCCTGGGCCAACCTCACTATTGTTGCCATGCTTTAGTCCATCGATGTTGCCACTTGACCAATCCATTTCATTGGGGGTCTTCCTCTTTTTCTCTGACCCTCCACCTTCAACTCGACTTTAAGAGGCAGCTCTTCCCCAGTTACATTTTGAGTGCCTTCCAACCTGAGGGGCTCATTTTCCGGCACTGTATCTGACAGTATTTCTTTGCTATTCATAAAGTTTTCAGTGACTAAATATTCGGAAGTAGTTCATCACTCTTTCTTCATAGTCTGTCTTTGTGTGGAAGCTCATCTGAAACCTATCCCTCATGGGTGACCCTGTTGGTATTTAAAATACCTGTGGCATAGCTTTTAGAATCATGGCCTCACAAGCCACCATAGTACAACAAGCTGACAGACGAGTGGTTGCCATTTGGTTTTAAGTGAAAAACTTGTTCTTGTAGTCATTTTAAAATTATTTTTTAATTATCTTTTGCAAAATTTTACTCACATGTGATATTAATTATATTGTCATATGATACCTGTATCTGAATTTGATTGGTGGAATTCTACAATTTTACCATTACTGGCTTTTGTGGTTGTTGTATAAATTTATATAAGTTATATTAGCTGTTCTTTTTTGTTGTTGTTGTTGTCAGGTGCCATCGAGTCGGAACCGACTCATAGCGACCC
>NW_006408529.1:20670941-20698547 GCF_000296735.1 Chrysochloris asiatica | reverse complement strand
TTTTTTTTACTGTGAACATGAAATCATTCCTTTTTATTTAATGTTCCTGGCATAGTAATCAATGTGATTGTCAGATTCAAAATGGTCTGTATCCGTCCATTTCAGCTCACTAATGCCTAGAATACTGATCTTTATGCATTTAATTTCATTTTTGTCAACTTCCAGTTTTCCTAGATTTGTACTTTGTACTTTCCATGCTCAGATTATTAATGGATGTTTGCAGATCTTTCTCCTCATTTTGAGTTTGCCCTTCAGTAAAGAAAGGTCCTGAAAATTTTACTTCACGCACATCATTACGGTTATCTCTAATTTAAGGAAGCATTGCTTCCCCAGTTGTATTTTGAGTATCTTCCAACGTGAGTGGTTTATGTTCTAACACTACATCTGACAATATTTTCCTACTATTCTTCAGGTGTTTAGTTACTCTCTATTCAAAATTATTCTGCCTTTCCATTTTCCTAGTCTGTCTTGGTTTGAAAGATCCACTGAAACATGTCCACCATGGATGACCCTGCTGGTATTTCAAATAACTAGTGGCATAGTTTCAGGCATCACAGCAACAAAGAAGTCACCACTGTACAACAAACTGACAGACGAGTGGTGGTAGAAAATTTACATAAACATATATGTAGCAAACCATTTGCTATAGGTGTACAGTCCTTGGAAAACTTACAAAGGGTTGCTTTGAGTTGGAACCAACTCGATGGCACTTAACAACAATAACAAAGACCACTAAGATTAAACATGAGCAAATAATGGAAACATTCTGAGATAGAACCAGCTTTCCGAAATAGAGGACATACAACATAATAGAGAAAGACAATTGGAACTGTCAGTGGAATTGGTAACCATGGTGATAATACTGCTAAGGATAAAATGGATATGAAAAATGCTTGAAATTCAGAAATAAAGTGAAAGGTTTCCAAGAAAACTAGGAGCAGCAAGAATCAATCTAGTCCTGAGGATGTGGTGTATGGATAGTTAGCAGATGGGTCAGCAGAACATAATAAAAGACACAACTTATGGTGCCTTAAAGAATATTTTTATTTTCTCATACAGGAGTCTTACTAAAGCAGTGTCAAAGTGCTCAGCTGATAATCAAAAGGCTAGTGGTTTGAACCCACCCACCATCCTCTTCAAAATAGAAGAATGCAATATGCTTCTGTAAAGATTATTGCCTTGGGAATCCTATGGAACAGTTCTTCTCTGTCATATAGGACCACTATGAGTTGAAATTTATTCAATGGCAACATGTATACTGTTCAGGACAGGAGTAGGCAGTGTTTCATTCTGTTGTGCACAGGGTTGTTATGAGTCAGTACTCATTGAATGGCAAATAACAAAATATATATGCTGTTGTTGTTAAGTGTTGTCGAGTTGGTTCTTATTCATGGTGACCCAGTATAGGGTTTCCTAGGAGTAACTGTTTTTGAACCTTGTGGTTCTAACCCACCTTGCAATCCTGCACTTATCCTACAGAGTAACATTTTTCTCCCTAATGTTGTTAAGTGCTATTAAGTTAGTTCCGATTCATAGCCACCCTGTGTAGGCTTTCCAAGGAGCACCTGGTGTGTTTGAACCACGGACTTTGTAGTTAGCAGTCCAGTGCTTTTCCTATAGCATCCATACCGGTACACCTAGGCTGGTCCAAATGCTTCATGATGGTTCAGGAACCCAGGTCTTTGTTCTTCCTGTTGAACTAGAATGGCTTCTCTCTTCCTGTTGAACTAGAATAGTTAGGTGTATTTTGCCTTCTTGATTTGTTAAAATCAAACTCAGAGTAGAAAGAAGGTGTGGTGCCGCAGGATAAATGCTCGACTGCAAGTTCAGTTTGAACCACAAGGTCAGTGGTTCAGACTCATCAGTTGCTCTTTATAAACCTTATATAGGGTCTCTATAAGGTGGAACAGACTCCACAGCACTTAACAACAGTTGGAGTGTATCTCTTTTAAGAGCCCTTTAGAAGGCTACTTAGTGACTTTTTTATATTTTACCAAGCAAAAGTGATTCACATGACCACAAATAGATGAAAGAGAGGCTGGAATATATAAAATTTTGTTTTTTGTAATCTTAAAAAGAACTCATCACCATTATTAAAAAGTCAAATTCTAGTTTAAAGAAAAAGGAAAGTATATAGGATAGGGAGCTAGCAGAGTATAACATATTATAAATAAATTGAGATATTTCAACAGGAGGCTTAAAATACAATTTCAGTTGTTGCTGTTTTGCTGTTAGGCGCTGTCAAGTCAGTTTCAACTCATAGTGGACTTATGCACAACAGAATGAAACACCACCTGGTCCTACACCATCATTACGATTGTTGTCTTGTTTGAGCCCATTGTTGCTGCCACTGGGTCAATCAATCTTCTTGGGGTTTTCCTATTATTTTTGCTGACTCTCCATTTTATCAAGTATAATTTCCTTCTCCAGTGACTGGTCACACCTGATAACATGTCTAATGTATGAGTCATGAAGTCTCACAATCCTGGTGTCTAAGGAACATTCTGGCTGTACTTGTTACAGTACAGATTTGTTTATTCTTCTGGCAGTCCATGGCACTTTTAACATTCTTCTTTCATACCATAATTCAAATTAATCAGTTCTTCCATGGTTTGCCTTATTCATTATCCAGCTTTCACATGCATATGAGGCGATTGAAAATAACATGGCTTACAGGAGGCACACCTTGTTCCTCAAATTGATATCTTTGCTCCAGAACACTTAAAAAATATCTTGTGCATTAGATTAGCCTAATGCAATATGTTGTTTGATTTTTTTGATTTCTGTTTCCATGAGTGTTGATTGTGGATGCAAGCTAAATGAAGTCTTTGACAACTTCAATCCTTTCTCCATTAATCATGATGTTATTTACTGGCCTAGTTGTGAGGATTTTTGCTTTCTTGATATTGAGGTGCAATTTATACTGAGGGTTACAGTTTAATCTTCATTGTTGTTGTTGTTTTTAGGTGCCATCAAGTTGGTACCAACTCATAGTGACCATATGTACAACAGAAAGAAACACTGTCCGGTCCTGGGCCAATCTCACAATCATTGCTAAGCCTGACCCCATTGCTTCCACCACTGAGACAATCCATCTTATTGGTGGACTTCCTCTTTTCTCTGACCCTCCACTTTACCAAACATGATATCTTTCTCCAGTGTCTGGTCCCTCTTGACAATATGTATGCAGTATGAGAGATGAAGTCTGGCCATCCTGGCTTCCAAGGAGCATTCTAGCTGTACTTCTTTCAACACAGATCTGTTTGTTCTTTTGGCAGTCCATGGTACTTTCTATATTGTTCTCCAACACCATAACTCAAATGAGTCAGTTCTTCTATGGTCTTCCCTACTCACTTTCCAACTTTCGCATGCATATGAGGTTTTTCAAAACACCATGTTTTGGGTCAGGCACACTATAGTACTCAAAATGACATTTTGGCTTTTCAACGTTTTAAAGATGTCTTGTGCAACAGATTTGCCTAATACAATACATTGTTTGATTTCTTGACTGCTGCTTCCATGAGTATTGATGGTTGCTCTGAGCAAAATGAAGTCTTTGACAGCTTCATTCTTGTTTTCATTTATATGGAGTTGCTTATTGGTCCATTGGTGAGGATTTCTGTTTTCTTTACATTGAGGTGCAACCCATATTGAATGTTGTGGTCTTTGATTTTAATTAGTAAGTATTCCAAGTCGTCTTTGCTTTCACCAAGCAAGGTTGTATCATCTGCATACAGCAAGCTGTTAATGAATCTTCTTCCAATCCTGATGCCACGTTTTTCTTCGTATAACCCAGATTCTTGGATTATTTGCTCAGTATACAGATTGAATAAGTATGGTAAAAGAATACAATCCTGTCACACACCTTCCCTCATTTTAAATCATTCAGTGTTACCTTGTTTCTGATTGAATAACTTCATCTTCGTCTATGTGCAGGTTCCTCATGAGCACAATTAAGTGTTCTGGAGTACTCATATTTCTCAATGTTGTCCATAGCTTGTCATGACCCACACAATCAAAAGCCTTTACGTAGTCAATAAAGCATAGGTAAACATCTTTCTGGTATTCTTTGCTTTCAGCCAAATCCATCTGATGTCAGCAATGATATTCCTCATTCTCTATCCTCTTCTGACTCTGGCTTGAGCCTCTGAAGCTCTCTGTCAATGTATGGTTGCAGCCATTTCTGTATTACCTTGAGTAAAACTTTATTCACATCTTAGTTTGTCATGCTGCTGTGGCTTGTGTGTTGCTGTGATTCTGGAAGCTAAGTCACAGGTATTTTAAATACCAGCAGAGTCGCTCACAGTGGATGTGTTTCAACTTAGCTTCCAGAAGAAGACAGACTAGGAAGAAGGTAGATATGGACTACATCTGAATATTTAGTCACTGAAAGCCTTATGAATGGCAGTGGAACACTGTCAACACCAGATTATTGAATATTGAAACATGATGAAGAGCACCAGAATAGTCAGCTACAGTGCCAGAAGATGAGTCGACTCCTCAGGTTGGAAGGCATTCAAAATGTGGCTGGGGAAGAGCTGACTCTTCAAAGTAGAGTTGACCATGATGATGTGAATGATGTAAAGTCTGTGGGACCTTCATTTGCTGATGGGGCACAACTCAAAATCAAGAGAAACAGCTGTAAACATCTATTAACAATGATAATATGGAATGTAATAAGTATGAATCTAGGAAAATTGGAAATTGCCAAAAATGAAATGGAATGCATAAACATCAATATCCTAGGACTTAATGAGCTGAAATGGATTGATAGTCACCATTTTGAATCTGACAATCACAAGGTTTACTATGCCACGTAGGACAAATTAAAGAGGAATGGTGCTGCATTCATCATAAAAAAAGAACATATCAAGATCATTCATGAAGTGCAACACTGTCCGTGATAGGATAATATCCACATGCCTACAAGGAACACCAGTTAATACCACTATTATTCAAATTTATGCACTACTAAAGCCAGTGATGATGAAATTGAAAAACTTTGCCAACTTCATCAGTCTGAAATTGATCAATCATGCAATCAGTATGTATTGATAATTACTGGAGATTGAAATGCAAAGGTTGGAAGGCTTAGTAGTTGGAAAATATGGCCTTGGTGATAGAAATGATGTTGGAGATTGCGTGATAGAATTTTTCAAAACCAATGACTTTTTAATACCTTTTTAAAACAATGTAAGAGCCAGCTATACAAATGTACTTCACCAGGTGTAATATACAGAAATCAAATTGACTACATCTGTGGAAAGAGATGGTGGAAAAGCTCCATATCATCAGCCAAAACAAGGCCAGTTACAGACTGTGAAACAAACCACTAATTGCACATCTGAAAATTCAGGCTGATACTGAAGAAAGTTAAAATAAGTCCAAAAGAACCAAAATATGACCTTGAATATATCCTACCTGGATTTAGAGATCATCTCTAGAACAGATTTGATGATATAGACACTAAAGACCGAAGATCAGAATAGTTGTGGGATGACATCAAGAACATCATGTGAGAAAAAACAAAGGGTCATTAATAAGACAAACTAATGAGGTTGTTGAAAGATTTCAATTTGTAATCTGTCAATTCTAGGGCTTTGTTTTTCACCAATATCTTCAGTGAAGCATGGACTTTTTTCTTCAGTACCATTGGTTCTTGATCCTATACTACCTCCTGAAATGGTTGAACCAATTCTAGTTGGTAAAATATTAAGTGTGTATAAAGAAGAAGACCTGTAAATTAGTAATCCTTGTAGTCGTCTATTATATAAGGGAACAAAACAAAGGAAATTGTTAGATGAGAGAAAAATGGCAAATGAGAAGATACCTTCCTTCACTTTTCAGGTAACCACAACCCAGGATTTTTATAAAAGAAGGTTTGCATTGTACTATCAATATCAGTTTTACAGTAAGTCAAAACATGTCTCTTATTTGGTAAACTGAAGAAAACATACACTAGTTTTATAATAAAGTATCTCAGAATCAATAAAAACTAAAAGTATAAAAAGTTAACTATAAAAACAGCTTTTCTATTTCAAAAAGTTAACTATAAAAACAGCTTTTCTATTTCAAAAAAATAAATGTAACACTACAATGTATATATGACTTTACAAAGTACAGTTTGAAAATATAATTTCTTTTGTGCTTTATATGATTAAATATTATAATTTAAAGCCAGGAGATTGAATGAGTGAATAATTTCTTTAAGAAAGATCAGCATAAAGGTTGTCCCTATGATTTGGAGTTTAATGGTATCCAGATTGGTTAACTTTTTGAAATTTTATACTATTTCATAATGCTTGCTATCAGGCATCACTCCTCCTTTCTCTTATGTCCCAGGGTCTGCAACACACCTCAATGTCCTATGAAACTCACAACTGTTAAAAGAAATGACTCATGAAATTGTGGAAGGTTGTAAGTTCCAAATCCATAATGCAGAGATCCATCTGGAGGAATCTTCTGACCACTGCCTCAATAGCTGAGAAACCCAACTCAACAGGGCAAACTACAGACTGTTGATTCATGATTCTAGAGGGGCTGCTGAATCCTGTCAGGTGCTTGGTTGAAAGCCCCATGAACTGACTTTCAGACGTAATGACTCATATATACAAGATCCAGTGCAAGAGAGCAAACTTGTCCAAAACAATCTTATAAGTTGAAGTCAGACCATGCCCTCAATGCAAATTAAGAGTGGTACTTGGGTCACACCCTCAGTAAGGTGGGGGCATTCTTAATTCTTAGTTCCACTGTAATCTTTATTCCTCGTTGTTGTTGTTTTTAAGGGTTGTTGAGTAGGTTCTGACACATAGTATCCCTGCATAGGGCTTCCTAGGAGCAGCTGGTGAGTTTGAACTGCTGACTTTGTGGTTCAAACCAACCTTGCGATCTTGTGCATTATTCTACAGGGCCTCACTTAGCTCCACCTTAATCTCTACTCCTTGGCAACTCATTTCAAAATGTGTCCATAATCACAGGCATTGTTGTTAAGTGCCATCAAGTCAGTTTTGACTCATAGTGGCCTGTATAGTGTTTCTGAGGAGCAGCTGATAAGTTTGAACTGCCAAACTTGTGGTTCAAACCAAGTGCAAAACAACCTTGCAGTTCAATGCTTATCCTACAGTACCACACCAGTACTCCAGTCACAGGCATAGAGGCTAGGATTCACAATGTATCACAAAATGGAGAAATTTCTCTAGAAGGACCATAATAAACAAATAGCTGTCCTGTAGAGAAGCGTATATAAATTGATTTCTTCTATTTCTCAAGAAATCATTATCTCTTTTTCATTACCATATGCTCTGATTTACTATTATTTTTTACTCCAAAAGGTGACTATATTAGTATAAAGATGATATCAATAACAAAATCCTGCTCTCATATTTTTCAGAGAAATTTGGAAGAATGAAAAATAGTTACATTGACAAATATATTTCAAAACAATGTAAAGAAATTATTAAGACTAAGAACTCTTAAGTCTAAGTAGTATAGATCGATAGATTACTATAATATTCATGAATTGAATGTATTTTTCAGATAATAAATTGATGGGATGAAACATGTATCTGCATTTATTAAAGGGGAAAAGCTGTCTATATACATGCAAATGTGTAGTGTGATCTTACATTCTATTTGAATCATTAATTCACAAATGTGACCTATGTAAAAAAGTCTTTCTTAGATTAAGTTACTCAGAATGCACTGGAATGCCTTAAAAAAATACACACTTTCCCCCCCTATCTCAGAGGCTTGAATTTAGTAATGTGTAAGTTGGTTTTAGGAGCCTGTACCTTTTAAAATTGAACTGCAAGGTCGGTTTGAACCACAAGGTTGGCAGTTCAAGCTTACCAGCTGCTCCTCAGAAACACTATAGAGGGTTGCAACCAACTTGACTGCACTTAACAACAACAACAACCCTTTAAAAGAATTTTGCATGGGCTTATGACATATAACCAGCAGAAAACTAAATAAAGCTTTGGTTGTTGAAGCTCTTACTATGGGTAAAACTGTGCTAAACATTTAGGGGCAGTGATGGAATATCTTTTCTTGTGGAATTCATAAGTTGGTACACTGGTTCTCAATTGAGAACAAATATGCCTTGTAAGGAGCATTTGGCAATGTCTGGAGATACTACTGGTTGTCACATCTGAGAGGAGTGGGGTGCTACTGACAGATCTAGTAGTTCGAGTCTAGGGATGTTGCTGAACATATAATACACAGGACATTCCTCCTCAGACAAGAACTATCTGATTTTAAAATGTGAATAGCAACAGGTTGAAAAACCTGAATTCTACAAGAGGAACAAAAACATAAAAAGTATATTACAAGAAATAATTCATGGAACAATGATTAAAACCCCATTGCAAAGATATGGGTAAATATTGTTGTTGTTGTTGTTGAGTGCCATCGAGTCGGGTCCGACCCATAGCGACCCTGTACAGGGTTTCCGAGGGTGTAAATCTTTACGGGAGTAGAAAGCCTCATCTTTCTCCCGCGGAGCGGCTGGTAGTTTCGAACCGCTGACCTTAAGGTTCGCAGTCCGATTCGTAACCACTACGAATATATAATACAGTAAACTGAAGCCAGCAGATGAAAGACCTTAGACTATGGAATGAAGCTTATATAGTTTCCTTACATTCAAACATTCTGTCATTAAACACTAGTTGAGTATTTGCACTTTCAAGCACTTGCAGATATGACAATGAACAAAACAAAGTTCCTACTATTATGAAAGTCACATTCTAGTGTAAAGAATAATACAGTAAGGAGAAAGTTTGAAAATATAAAGTGTTGGTGAGCATGCAGAATAACTAGAACACTCATAAATTTCTGATGAGAATGGAAATGGTGCAATCATTTTGGAATATTGGTTGATAGTATCTATTGCAGCTGGTATACATAACCTGTTGTTATTAAACGCTGTTGAGTTGGTTCTGACCCATAGTGCTCTTATGTACAACAGGATGAAATACTTCCTGCTCATGCACCATCCTCATAATTATTGCTACATTTGGGTCCGTTGTTGCAATCACTGTCAGTCCATCTTTTTGAGGGTCTCCCTCTTTTTTGCTGATCTTCTACTTTATCAAGCATGATTCCCTTCTCCAGGGACTGCTCCTTTCTGATAACGTGTCCAAAGTAAGAAGTCTCTCCATTATGGATTCTAAGGAGCATTCTAGTTGTACTTATTCCAAGACAGATGTGTTCATTCTTCTGTCAGTCCATGGTATAATCAACATTCTTTGCCAACACCATAATTCAAATGATTGATTCTTCTTTGATCTTCCTTATTCATTGTCCAGCTTTTACATACATGTGTGTTGATTGAAACTACCATGGCTTGGGTCAGGCATGTTTTAGTACTCAAACTGACATCTTTGCTTTTTTAACACCTCAGAGTTTTTTGTTGTTGTTGTTAGTTTTTTTTTTTTTGCAGCATATTTGTACATGGGGGAAAAATGATCGGGGATCCAAGTAATAGTAAATTCCTGACAACTTCAATCTTTTCTTCATTTATTATGACATTGCTTATGGTCCATTTGTAAGGAGTGTTGTTTTCTTTAAGTTAAGGTGCAATTTATACTGAAGGCTATGATCTTCAAGTTCTCTTTATTTTCAGCAAGCAAGGTTGTGTCATCTGCTTATCACAGGCTCTAAATGAGCTTTAAATCCTGAAGCCATGTATATACCAGGGTTTCAAATGGGTTCAAACTGGTTCATTCATGGCCACATAGTAAAACAGAATGGACCCAAATTAGTAAAATGTGAGTGAACTGGGTAGTAATCAGAACTTAATAAATTATGGGTTGAAGTATTGGAATAAGATACACAGTGAACCCCCTTCCACGAACCTGATGCAAAGAATGTGTTATTGTTCAGACTATGGAGAGCAATACATATTCAAAGAGTGGTGTCAGATGCTATCTTTGAGTGGATCAGCAATGTTTTTTGCTAACGTTCAAGAGCTCTAGTTGCTATTCAATATGCGTGCTGTTCTTGTTTTCTAAGACAGTGATTAAGTTTTTCGGAGGTCATCAGCAATATATTTTCCTGTTTTAGTTATGGTTTCAGTACACCCATATTTTACAAATTCAGATCTTTTCTCATTTTGCTTCATCAGTCATGACTGAATGAGGCAGAACTAGTTTGAAATCCTGCCTATGACTTACTAATTCTACTCCTAAGGAGCTCGGGTAGCGTAGTGGTTACGAATCGGGCTGTGAACCACAAGGTCAGCAGTTCGAAACTACCAGCGGTTCCGCGGGAGAAAGATGAGGCTTTCTGCTCCCATAAAGATTTATAGCCTTGGAAACCCTGTGCAGGGTCGCTATGAGTTGGAACCGACTCCACGGCACTTAACAACAACAACAACATGCATATATCTAAAAGTTCTGGTGTGGTGCTGTGGGCTAATGAATCAGACTGCAAAGTCATTTGAACTGCAAGGTTGGTGGATCAAGCTCACCAGCTGCTCCTTGGAAACCCCATACAGGTTCTCTATGGGCCAGAATCGACTCAATGGCACTTAACAACAACAACAACAAGGCATATATCCAAGAGAAGTATATGTGCACCAAAAGACATGAACAGCAATGTTCTTAGTGTGATAGTACAAAACTGGATACAATAAAAATGTGAATATGAAGTAGCATGGGTAAAACACTTGTCAGAACCAGAACTAGAGCTAACTATCTTGTTTTTCTGGACCTTACTAGCTTTCTTGATCTATCTAACAGTCTCATGAGTATGTTAAATTTGTGAATGACTGAGTTGTGCCTAATCTTTCAGTTTTCTGTGTTCTTTGCTTGAATACCACCACTTATCTACCTGGACTCCTGGTATAGTCCTGTAAGACAAGCACTGGATTTCAAACCGCAATGTCAGTGGTGCAAATCCACAAACGACCCTTTGGAAACCCATATTCAGAGTCGTTATGGGTCATAACAAACTAATGACACTTAACAACAACAACTTATCTATCTGGAAACTTGTTGAATCTGTTGGGAGCACAGTGACTCTGTAGAATAACTACTGGACTGTGAACCATAGTCATCTGTTCATGTCCACCAGCCACTCTGCAAGAGAAAGACGATGCTTTCTGCTTCCACAAAGATTTAGAGCCTCAGAAACCCTCTACAGGATTGTTGTGAGTCAGAATTGACTTGACAGCACATGACAACAACAACTAATCTATCATATTGTCATAGTATAGTGGCTTGTGTGTTACTGTGATGCTAGAAGCTATGCTGCTGGTATCTGAATTAATGAGTAGCATTGGGACATTGATGTAGTGCCAGAAGAGAGCCCTTCAGTTGGGAAGGCAGTCAAAATATTACTGCAGAAAAGCTTCCATCTCAAAAAGAGTCTAACTTAATGTTGTGAATGGAGCAAAGCTTTCAAGGGCTTTCATTTGATGACAGAGCTGCATGAGAAGACACAGATGCAAAGATCCACCGAAAGGTGGTATGTATGAAGTATGAACTAGGAAAAGTGAAGTAAAAGAACTTAACAGAAAATTTCAAAGGACATATGAAGAAGATAAAGCTAAGCATTTCAATGATATGTGCAAAGCTGTACTGGAGGTACTGGAGAAAAAGATGACTCCAGGAATTGATGGAATACAAGTTGAAATCTTTCAACAATCTGACACAGCACTGGAAATGCTCTCTCATCTATGCCAAGAAATCTGGAAGAGAGCTACCTGGCAATGAATACATGTTTGTATCCACTCCAAAGAGAGATGACCTGATGGAATGTGGAAATCATCAAACAATATCATTAATATCATATGCAAGTCAAATTTTGTGGAAGACAATTCAGCAATGAATACAATAGTACATCGACAGAACTTCCAGAAACTCAAGCAGCATTCAGAAGAGGATGTGAAATTTTAAGTATCATTCATTGCTGATGTCAGGTGGATCTTGGTTGAAAGCAGAGGATACCAGAAAGATATTAACTTGTGCTTTATTGACTATGCAAAGACTTCTAACTGTGAGTATCATGACAAGCAATGGATAGCATTCTGAAGAGTGGGTATTTCAGAACACTTAATTGTGTTAATTGTGCTCATGAGGAACATATGTATAGTTGTTCAAAATGGTTGGTTTAAAATCAGGAAACATGTGAGTCAGGGCTATAGTCTTCCATTATACTTATCCAATCTGTATGCTGAGCAAATAATCTAATAGCTCTTTTTTATGAAGAAGAGCATGACATCAGGATTGGAAGAAGACTCATTAATGAGTCATACGCAGATGATACAACTTTCTTTGCTGAAAGCAAAGAGGACTAAAATACTTACTGATGATCATCAAAGACTATACACTTTAGTATGGATTGCAACTCAATGTAAAGAAAACAAAAGTCTTCTCAACTGGACCAATTAACAACAATATGATAAATGGAGAAAAGATTAAAGTTGTCAAAGACTTTATTTTACCTGGACCCAAAATTGATTCTCATGGAAGCAGAAGTCAGCAAATTAAGTGACATATTGCATGAGGCAATTCTGTTCCAAAAGATCTCTTTAAAGTATTGAAGAGCAAAGATGTCAGTTTGAGGACTAAGGAGAACGTGAGCCAAGTCATGGTATTTTCAGTCACCTTAGATCCACATGAAAGTTGAATAATGAATAAGAAAGATTGTCAAATAATTGATGCATTTGAGTTATGGTGTTAGAGAAGAATATTGCAAGTAACATGGACTGCCAGAAGAACAATGAAATCTGTGTCCAAAGAAGTACAGCAGAAGTACATGTTTCTTAGATGAAGGCTGGTAAGACTTTGGTTTCTCATACTTCAGAAGGGACCAGTCCTTGGAGAAGGACATTGTTGTTGCTGTTGTTGTTTTTAAGTGCTGCCAAGTCGGTTCCAACTCATAGTGACCCTGCATAGGATTTCTGAGGAGCAGTTAGTGAGCTTGAATGACCTACCTTAAGCTTCAAACTGACCTTGCAGTCCAGCGCATTAAGCTACAGCACCACACCACGAAAAGTACACCACACATTGTAAAGCAGATGATCATGAAGACTCCCTATTAGATGTATTGCACAGTGGCAGCAGCAATCGTCTCAAGTGTAACAAAAAATATGAGGATGGTGCAGGAGAGAGCACTGTTTCATTTTCTTGTGCATAGGGTTTCTGTGAGTTGGAACTGATGCTACAGCACCTGAAAACAACAAAAAGGACCAGATAGCTCTTATTTTTGCCTTGGCCGACCATATGAGCTGTGGCATAACTACTCAATTCTGCTGTTGTAGTGCATCAGTTGTTGTTGCTTTTGTTAAGTGTCATGACATTGGTTCTGACCCAAAATGATCCCATACAGGGGTGTTGAAGAGCAGCTGATGAATTTAAACCACCAACTTTGCAGTCCAGTGCATGAATGTACAGCACGACACCAGGACTTCAATATACCAACAGCCTTAGACATTTGTGAATGAATAAGTGTACCTGTGTTCACAAACTTTATTTATGAATACTGAAATTTGAATTTCATATAATTTGCATGTGCCTCAAAGTATTATTCTTTTGTTGACTGCTTTTTTTTCAGACTATTTGAAAACAGAAAGAAAAAAGAAAAACCCTTAGTTTGTGGACTATACAAACTAAAGCATGGCTCATATTTCAAACCTCAGATGTATACTGTAGTTAGAGAAGGATGAGGTAACTTTGAACAGAGCTTTAAGAGAATTGAGATAGCAAGTCAAATGCTTATCGGATCAAAATGAGTTCTCTAGAAATAACAGCTCAGTTTGAGCTCTGAGGTAGAAGTTTGTTTGGTGTGTTCAACAAGCAGGCTAATTGTCTAGAAAGAAGGGAACAAAAAGGAGAGTGGTAAGAAAGGAAATCAGAGAAGTTGATAAAATCATATGGCATTTTATACAAATATGTTTAGACAACATATCTTTTGCAGTAATAAGGATCATGTTTCAAAGAGAAGGAATATTGGAGACAAAAAACACAAGCCAGTTACATTGTGAAAATGTCAATATTATCCAAAGCAATCTATAAGTATAATACAATCCCAATCCAGATTTAAACATCATTTTTTAAAGAGATGGAAAAATTAATCACCTACTTTATATGGATGATAAAGAGACCCAGGATAAGCAATGTATTACAAAAGAAGAAGAACGAAGTAGAAGGACTCTCATTTGCTGTTCTCAAAACCTACTACATGGCCATAGTATTCAAAACAGCCTAGTACTAGAACAACAAAAGACACAGAGATCAATAGAAAAATCTACTTCCAGAATGATTACAGCAAGGAAACCCTCTGTGACACTTAGAGTAACTAAGAGTTGGAATCAACTGGATGGCAATTTGCTTTTTTTTTAATAGAGTGGAGGAGATGAGGATGCAGAGAGGTATTTAAATACTTAAAAAATGTCTAAACCTATTGTTATAGACATATATTCAATTTATTTATCTAATAAATTAAATATATATATTTAATAATAAATATATATATATATATATTTAATTAACAGAAACTCCAGACTCAAACAAGGTTTGAGGATGATTTTCTTCCAAAATCTTATTTCTTAAGTAAAGAAGAATGGCAACCTACATAGGCAGTCATTTTTAAAGGTGACATGTCTTCAGACTTAATGGTGTACCTGTTCCTGGATGAAAGATTGCCTTAAATTTACAACATGAAATGGGTCATGACGCCTGACAATGTATGTGAAAGAAAGACTTACCTTTTGGGTTTTTCACTTGGTAACAACAGTTAGATTTTATTATCCATTTCCAGCTATCCAATGTTTGTTCTCTTACCAATTGTTGCCTCTTTCATAACAGCCATTAGATACTGACAATGTCTGATGCAGCTAAGTTTAAAGGCATGAAAATAGACATCTAACAGATCTGTGTTGGAAGAAGTGCAGCCAGAGTGCTCCTTGGAGGCCAGGATGGCCAAACTTCTCTCATAATTTGGACATATTGTCAGGAGGGCCCAGTTGCTGGAGAAGGATATCATGTTCGGTAAGGTGGAGGGTCAGAGAAAAAGAGGAAGTCCCCCAGCGAGATGGATTGACAAAGTGGCAGCATCAATGAGCTCAAGCATGGCAACGATAGTTATGTTGGCCCAGGATTGGGCAGTGTTTCGTTCTGTTGTTCATAAGGTCACTATGAGTAGGTACCAACTCGATGGCACCTAACAACAACAAGTTACAATGGGGCAAAGAGTGACGTGAAATGAAAGATGATTACTGAACCCCTCCATAAAATTTCTAGTTACTCCTTCACATCTTTTTTATAGGAGATTTTTCTTGGGTAACAAGATCTACAAACTTGAAAAATAAGAATTTTAGTAGTACAGACAATTTTGTGCCAGATATACCAAAAATAATCTCTTATGCAATTTATTATATTGTTTTGTTTCATAGGAAAACACATTGAGAACAATCACTGAGAAAAGACAGATGCAAATTAAAAATAGTTGAATTTAGACAAACAGCATTAATTACACTTCTAATTCACTTAGCACTTACAGAGTGCCTGCTGTGTGTCAGACACTGTCTAAATTCGAAATTAAATTAAAAAATAAGATGCTCTCTAATCTGCGAGCACTCACCATCTTCTAGGAGAGATGTAAAAAATAAATAATTGAGAATGTTTGAAGGTATCAAAGTGAGAGTGAGGAACTCATGAATAAGTATTAATGTGCCAATTTATTCATGAGTGCCATGGATTTAACAGTGTTCCCTAAAATTGTGTATCAATTTGAGTAGGCCATGATGCTTAGTTTGCCAGCTAGGCAATGTTGCTATTTGACAGTTATGTTACAATATAATTTGGTAGTTATGTAATAGTGTAGTATGAGCTCATAAATTAGGTTCTGTTTTTTTATGTTAATAAAGCAAGACAGGATAAAATGTTGAAGTTACTACCCATACTCAGGTTGCAGCGTTGATCCTATGTAACTTTCTAGACTCAGAGAAAGATTGATGACACATATAAGAAATCACCAAGAATATGAGGTCCACAGGTGTTGAAAGGACACCACAACATTCTCATAGAACTGACAGAGAAAATCTCATTTTAATGATGCAGGAAGCATCAAAAGAAGATGGAAATAACAGACAGAGCTACTCTTGCAAAAAGAATTATTCAATGCTCAACCATTTCAGGAAGGAGTATAAAATTAAGAACCAATGGAGTTTTGGTGTCGCACTGTAGGATAAGCACTCAACTGCTAACCCCAAGGGCATTAAGACCCATCAGTCAGACCTCAGAAACCCAATAACAACAGCAACGATATTGAAGGATGAAGTCCAAGCTACACAGAAGGCCTTGGTGAAAAACAAGGTTCCTGGAGTGACAGAATACCAACTGCAATATTTCAACAAACTGATGAGCACTGGAGATGCTCACTGATCTATGCCAAGAAATTTGAAAGATGGCTAACTAGCCAACCAACTCTAAGAGTTCCATATTCATAACCATTTTGAAGAAAGGTGATCCAACAGAATTTAGGAAATTTCAAACAGTATCATTAATATCCACACTCAGGTAAACGTTTGCTAAAGATTGTTCAAAAATAGTTTGAACAGTGTATCAATTGAAGACTTTCAGAAATTCAAACTGGATTCAGAAAAGGATGTGGAACAAGAGCTATCTATTATTGCTGATGTCAGATGGATGTTGACTGAAAACAGAGAACCTCAGAAACATAGTTACCTGTGTTTTATTGACAATGCAAAGGTATTAAACTGTGTGGATTATACCAAATTATGGATAACATTGTGAAGAATGGAAATTCCAGAACACTTCCTTGTGCTCATGTGGAAAGTGTACATAGATCCAAAGGTAGTTGTTCAAACAAGGGGACAGGGCATGGTTTAAAATCAGGGAATGTGTGCATCAAGGTTGTATATTTTCATCATGTTTATTTAATTTCTATGCTGAACAAATAATCTAAGAAACTGGATTATATGAAAAAGAATGCAGCATCAAGATGGGAGGAAGTCTCATTAACACCTTGTGATAAACAGACGATACAGTTTTGCTTACTAAAAGTGAAGAAGTCTTGAAACACCTACTAAGGAAAATCAAAGTCTACAACCTTCATTATGGATTGCACCTTAGCATATATAAAATAAAAATCCTCATAAGTGGACCAAGAAACACCATCATGATACATGCAGAAAAGATTGAAATTTTTAAGAATTTAATTTTACTTGGCTCCACGATCAGCAAACTTGCAAGCATCATCAAGAAATCAAGCAACATATTACTTTAGGCAAATCTCCTGAAAAAAAAAAAATACCAACTCTTGAAAGTGCTAAAAAGCAAATATGTTACTTTGAGGACAAAGGTGAGCCTGACTTAAGCTATACTGTATTCAATCACCTCATACACATGTGAAAACTGGACAAAGGAAGACCAAATGAAAAACTATACCTTTGAATTATGGTGTTGGTGAAGAATGTCCAATAGATCAAGGACTGCCAGAAGAACAGACTTACCTGTGTTGGATGATGTACTACCAAAATGATTCTTTCAAGAAAATGTACTTTGGACATGTTATTTGGAGGGACCGATCCTGGAGAAGGACACCATGCTTGGTAAAGTAGAAGGTCATCCAAAAAGAGGAAGACTTTTTTCCCAGCGAGATGGATTGACAGAAGGGCTGCAACAGTAGGCTGGAACATAGCAATAGTTGTGAGGAAGGCTCAGGACTGGACAGTTTTTCATTCTGTTGTATAAAGGGTCACTGTGGTTTGAGGTTGACTAGATGGTACCTAACAACAACAATGCATGGCAGCAAAGTAGGATTAGGTTATGTTAATGAGATTTAGGTTATAAATATGAGGCTTTCTGCTCCCGTAAAGACCTCAGAAGCCCTATACAGGGACACTATGAGTTGGATCGACTCAGTGGCACACAATCACCACCACCACCATCGCCATGTTATGTTAATGAAGCAGGATTATGGTGGGATGCATCATCCTTGCTTAAGTTATCAGTCCTACTCAGGTAACAGCCCTAATCAGGGTTTTCCTGAAATCTGTGTCACCTTTTATATTATAAGAGATAAAAGGAGATAGAAAGGAGCTCTGGTAGCGTAGTGGTTACGAATCGGGCTGCGAACCTTAAGGTCAGCGGTTCGAAACTACCAGCTGCTCCGCGGAGAAAGATGAGGCTTTCTACTCCCGTAAAGATTTACACCCTCGGAAACCCTATACAGGGTCGCTATGGGTCGGAACCGACTCGATGGCACATAACAACAACAACAACAACAACAAAAGGAGATAGAAGTTAGCAGAGGAGGGAGGGACTTGGCATCACCACAAAAGAGGAGCTATGAGCTGAAAGTGCCAGTAAATTGCCCAGATTCCCTATGCTGATAACCTTCTAGACCTAGGGTAAGATTGATGCCAAGACAGATGGAATTCTCCAAGGAACACTAGATATCGAAAGGAAACAAGAAATTTTACCTAGAGTTGACAGGGAAAGAAAAATCTTAGAGCTGGTATCCTGATTTTGAATTTTTAGCTTCTTAATATGTGAGAGCTACCCACTTTTGTGTTTCAGCAGCAAGAGAGAACTAAGATGATGAATAAACTAAGACTATATACCAGGGAACTCTGGTAGTGTAGCGATTACGAATCGGGCTGCTAACCTCAAAGTTGGCAGTTTGAAACTACCAGCTGTTCCGCCGGAGAAAGATGAGGCTTTCTGCTCCCGTAAAGATTTGCAGCCTCGGAAACCTTGTGCAGGGTCACTATGAGTCGGAACCGAATCCACGGTACTTAACAACAACAACATACCAGGGTAGTTTTTACTTCCAATGTCACATAGCTAAAGTAAGTGGTGGATTCAAACTCAGATTACAGACCAAGAGTTTTCTTTCTGTTAAATTACGTTCCAACTTTTTTTATTCCTGTTTATACATTTAGCAAATATTTATGTACCTAGTAAATCAGTTATAGCTTAATACTTACCATCATTGATTTTAGATTCATACTGTCTTATTATTTTTTTCCCCCATTTTTCTATAGATGACACTGAAGAAAGATAAGTTACCTCTTTGTGGTTGTCCAATGCAACATGGGCGTCCCTATTGCATGGCATGCTAGACGGAATAAGCAAAATTACATAGTTTTGTCTCAAAGTAAGTATTCAATAAATGTTAGCATTGATTATTGCTGCAAAACTGCTTTACATTTGTATACAAAATCTTGACATGTTGGTTATGATTATATTATCTACATGCATGGGATTAAGGATCATCAAAAGGGATGTCAGCTTCAGGACCATGCGTATTAATTAGGTCAGGATTATGGAATGTGACTGGCCAGAAAGTGTTTATTACTACAAAAGGTACTACACACTGTTGGCTAAGCATGCATCAACAGCAAAAGACAGTTTTAGAATTAACTTCAGCTGAGTTACAAGTTACTGTATTCCATGAATGCTTATCTAATTTATTTTTATAAAGACTTTTTTTCTGAAACAATGACAAAATAAGTTGATGCCATGGTTTTGACAAAACATTTTTTGAAGTGTAACTAAAATTGGCATAATTTCAATTTACCTGTATGCTTAATATTGAATAGAGAAGGTAAGAAAAGTCACAAAATAGCAAGAAATATAATTTGCTCATATTATATTGTTTATGGTTGTGAGTTTCCTAGATGTTTTCTATATAATTTTGTCTTCTATCCCTCTATTTTTACTTTTTAATAAGATTCTTTATTGAAACTAAAATGATTAGTCTCTAAACTGTAATTGAAAGTTAATATGCATATATATACATATATATAAATGAAAGTTACATATTTTTCTTAGAATTAAATTTTAATTAAAAATATGTTAAAGTTTCGTATTACTGCTAGGACATTAATTATGGGTACCAAGGGGAAAGCATATTGTCAGGTAAATGCCTTTAGATAAATGTTAAAAGGTTAAATGTTTCTAATGTAAATATTTGAATATATTTTGAACATAATTAGATAGATACTGATCAGACTAAAACCCCTAATTAACAGTGAATCTCTCTGATTCACTTAAATAAAAGAATAGAAGAGTCTACTACAAAGGTATAAGAAATATTTTAAATTTAGAAATCAAGACTTGATAAAATAAAGTTTCTTAGTAAAACCCTCCATTGTTTAACTTAAATATGAAGAAAGCCATTTTATGTAGCTAAATGAATTGTGGTGCAAAATGGAAAGAATATTAAGTACTAAGTATCTTCTTTCTTTCACCCTTTCTTTTAAGTAAATAAAAGACAAACTGTGGGACAGAGGTAAATAGTGTTGTGTGCTCAACCTTGGAACAACAGGGTTCGGGGATATAGGGATCGACGCATAGTCTGAATGAATAAAAGAGGGAAAACAATGTTAAGATGCTTGACTGTCTTATTAATATTGGTTTCCCTTGCCTACTAGTGTAAAATAGACACTTGAGTGGGATAGAAAGGAATATCGGGAAACATGATTATAGAAAGCTTATAAGCCTTCCTTTACCCTATAACTGAATGGAATACATAAAAGGGGTTCCAGAACCTTCCCTGTGACACTTTTGTAGTGTATACAGCCTTAAGAAGAATCCTGAGCCCCATTCAGAACCTTCTGCAGTGGAACATTCCCACTTGCAAGGACAAGCAGACCAGCCTGGAGCAGCTAGAGGAATAGAAGATTCTTCTTGTAAGAAAGATCAGCAGGAAAAATCCCAAACAAAAATGACAGTCTGATTGGCTACTATAAGAACAATCAAGTTGTTTGGCAGCAAGCCATCATGGCAAGCAATCAAGACCCTTCAGGACAAAACCCCCTCCAAGACTGAAATTCAAAGGGAACACACAAGAAAGCATGTAAGCTTGCTGACGACTATGTTGCTCTACTGGTGAATGGAAGTGGGGGAAAGGCAGCAATGAAGACATGGGCTGAATCTGAACCTGTAGATGAGAGAGAGAAGAAGAAGGGCTGGTTGGTTCGATGTATGGAGAGTCCTAGGAATTCCTGAGCCCATGGACAGGGACATAGCCATGGAGGGCTAGAACTGAGAGTGAAGCTTCCAGCTTATATGAAGTGAGGGGAGAGTTACAAGAATACTCAAACCTGCAGATAGTACCCATTTGACCTAGCTTCGATGACTTGATGACTAGAATTCAACTAGAGGAAGATAAAAACAAAATTGACAAAAGAAACAAGTAAATTGCCACAATTTGAAGAACTTGATCTATACTTATGGATGTTGTTGTTGCTATGTGCTGTGGAGTCAGTTTCGACTCATAGCAACCTTGTACAGGGTTTCCAAGGCTGTAAATTGTTCCAGGAGCAGAAAGCCTCATCTTTCTCCTAGAATAGCTGGTCGTTTTGAACTGCTGACCTTGCAGTTCACAGCCTGATTCGTAACCAATACGCTACCAGAGCTCCTTACTATCAACTGAGAGGGAAGGAGTTTTCACATCAAGTATCAATCTTATCCCCTCTGCAGACGGGGTTGATAGGGATAGACAACTTAGACATTGGCTACCTAAAATGTGGGGGGCATGAAGTGACTGACTTACAGGTTTTCAAGAGAGTGTTTAGTTTCAGACACTTTTGAAAGGTAGAGACCGCGCTGAATAGTTTTCATATTGTCTAGATGGGTCTGTTGGAAGGAGATGGGGATAAGATTCTTATGAGTCAGTAGTGAGTAATTGTTATCATGACTAATTGTGATTGTTACAACTGTAATAGTAGGTGTTTTGTAACAAAAAGGTGGGAGGGGATACTTACTCTTATAGTCCAGGAACAGAGGACCCAAGCACCAACCGACTAACCATCAAAGGAGAACAGCATGAGCAGAATATGGAACCCTGTTGGAATCCTATGTGGAATCAGCAACACCAGAGATGGAGGAAGAGTTGATGACATAGAGAGATAGAACAGCCGAGAACTACAGACTCATGGAGAGAGAAAGGCTGGCAGCCAGGAGACAGGCTTATAGAATGTGCCCTTTGGTTGGTTGTTTAAAGATTGTATAATCCTGAGTGTTTTTGTGTACATTCAAAATACAATAATAAAACCGATGTTCTCCCATGTAAACCATCACTCAATTCACAATAAAAGTTTTAAAAAACAAAAATCATACCCCCCCCCCGCAAAAAAAAGACAAACTGATGCCCCCAGATAAGAGGATTGAGGTTTCTCACTTACTAATATTTTGTTGTTGGTGGTGTTGGTTCCTACTCATACAGACCCTGTATAGAGTTTATGAGATTGTAAATCTTTATGGAGATTACAGTCTCATCTTTCTCCCATGCAGCGACTGGTAGATTTGAACTGCTGACCTTGTGGTTAACAACTCAACTTGTAACCTACTGCACTACCAGAGCTCCTTTAGTAATATTTGTTGTTGTTGTTGTTAAGTGCTGTGGAGTTGGTTCTGACACATACTGAGCCTGGATAGGGTTTCCAAGGAGCAGCTAGTGGGTTTGAAAAGCAGACCTTGTGGTTCAGTCTAGTGTTTATCCTACGGTTCCATACCCGTATTGTTAGGGGGTTTCAAAAAGTTTGTGGAAATTTTCTTTATGTTTTAATGTAAAGTTTTCAATGAGATTTTTGAAGACGCTTGTATATGATTTATTATTTTTGTCAGTTGCTGTTGGGTCAGCTTTGACTCATGGTGACAACCAAGGTATGGTTTTGTGCCATCTATTTGTATGTATGGGTCCATAATTGTGGCCATTGTGTAGGCCCATCTCATTGAGGGTTTCCTTCATTGTTACTGCTCCCTACTTTATCAAATAAACCCTGCTAGCTCACTGGTAAAAGTGCTCAGTTGGAAATGGAAAGGGTGGAGGTTCAAATCCTCAAGTTTCTCCAAGAGAGACATATGTGATAGTCTGCTCCCATAAAAATGACAATTTTGGAAACCTTACGGGACAGTAGCTCTCTGTTGCTCTGAATTGGAATCAACTTGATGGTAATGGGTTTGGTTTTGGCTTACTTTATCAAACATGATGCTCTTTTCTAGCAACTGATACTTCTTGATGCCATGTCCAAAGTAAGGAGGCAAGATTTCATCTCCACTTTTAAGGGATATTATGGCAATGTTTCTTCTTTGTAACTTTTAACATTTCTGACACATATTCTAATGTAAAATATTCATAAATTTATGAAATTTCTAATGCACTTTGATTTGATTTTCTCCATTTAATTGTTTTCTTTTGCCTGTTTGCTTAGTTTTGGTTTATTTTCCCTATGTGTGTGTGTTTTGGTAGTGAGTAGAACACAGCCAAAAGTGCAATACTATTTTTGGAGAATTCATTTTTAATTTAAATGTGGGCTTTATAGACAAGAATAAGAAGCCCTGATTGCAGCTAATTTCAGCAAATTAAAAAGTGCCTACAGGGAAAACTGACTGGTAATGATGAAATGCAACCAAGTATGCAACAATATTGATCTTCAAACACAAAGCTTAATAGATAATAAAATACAGTTTGAAAATCTCATTCATTTTTATTATAAGGATATAGCAGATGCTGGTTTAAGTACAAGAATAAAACAAAAAGCCCATTGATTATTACGATTGATACTGACAACATTGTATATACATAACTTTTCTCGGTTTGTAATTGTTCATGTCCTCAGGCTGGGTTCTTACCCAGAGTTGGCAGTGAGCCACTTTTATCTGAAGAAAACCTCTCACATTAAATATTTAGGTTTCAGCAAGTAAGGAAAAGGGAAGGAAATCAAACAGATCCTGGGGATGTGTGCATGGAGCATTTGTTAGAATGTAAACACAGCATGTTCACAAACCTCTGTACTACCCCCTGTAAAAGTTCTCTTGTCTTTGTTTGATTGACAAAACATCTCCTGAGCAAGGGTTTATAAAATAGGCCAAAACAGTGCCTTGAAATAAATAGCTGCCTTAATTCTAAACAGAAATGTTATTTTTAGGATCAGTATTTATGACATAACAGAGGCTTGTTTAACATAGAAGAGGATGTTGTCAGTTCTCTTTATAGTTTTAGAAGCAGTAGTACTTCATTTAGACAGAGAAAGCTTGATAGATTCCAGAAATAATTGGAAATAGAGTGGGACTAGTTATCTGAAGACACTGTAAGATTTATTGCCATTCTAAAATATAACATTTTCCTTCTGTATTTCTTTCATCTATTCATTCAACACAAGTGTATTGAGTCCCAGCAGAGGTGTAACCAGGTTTCCATCTGAGAGGGCCTGAGAATGGTGAAACCTAGATCGCTGTTGGTGAGGTACCAAAATAAAATTGCTACCACTTTTCACCTACCATTCATCTGTCAATTTGTCCTATTGTGGTGACTTAAGTGTTGCTGTGATGCTACAAGCTATATCACTGGTATTTTAAATGCTAGCAGGGTCAATCATGGTGGATAGGTTTCAGTGGTGCTTCCAAAACAGCAGACCAGGAAGGGGAGGGAGACCATTTCTGAAAAGTTAGCAAGTGACAACTTTATGTATAGTAGCAGAACATTGTCTGATAAAGTGTTGGAAGATGAACCCCTCAGGTTAGAAGGCATTCAATATACAGCTGGGCAAGAGCTGCCTCCTCAAAGTAGAATTGACCTTAATGATGTCAATGAAACAAAGCTTTTGGGACTTTCATTTGCTGATGGGAAACACATCAAAATGAGAAGAAAATAGCTGTAAACGTTCATTAATAATAAGAATGTGTAATGTGTGAAGTATGAATCTAGGAAAAATGAAATGGAATGCATAAAGATCAAATATCCTAGGCATTAGTGGGCTGAAATGGACTGATATTGGCCATTTTAACCAGATATTAATATGGTTTGTTATACTGAGAATAACAAATTGAAGAGAAAAGAGATCACATTCATGTCAGAAAGATCATTTCAAGGTTTATCTACAGACTTCTTTAGTTTGAAATTGATCAAACAGGCCATCAAGACACATTGATAATTACTGGTGATTGACAATCAAGAGAAAGGATTAGATGCTGGAGATCACATGCAATAGTTTTGGAAGAGCCGTGACTTATTCACTGCAAATACCTTTTTGACCAACATGAACTGTAAATATACACATGGACCTCATCAGATGTAATACACAGGAATTGATTATATCTGTGGGAAGATACTATAGAAAAGCTCAATATCACCAAGACAAATACAGGGGCAAATTATGAAACAGACCCATCAATTGCTCATATGGAATTTCAGGCTGAAGTTGAAGAAAATTAAAACAAGTATATGAGAACCAAAATGTGACTTTGAATATATCTCACCTGAATTTAGAGATAATCTTAAGAACAGATTTGATGCATTAGACACTAATGACCAAAGACCAAAGGAGCTGTAGAATGACATTAAGAACATCATACATGAAAAAAGAAAAGTTCATTAAAAAGACAAGAAAGAAAGAAAAGACCAAAATGGATATCAGAAAAGAGGCTGAAACTTGCTCTTGAATGCAGAGAACCTAAAGCAACTGGAAAAAATGATGAAGTAAAAGAGCTGAACAGAAAATTTCAAAGGGCAGCTTGAGAAGACAAAGTAAAGAGTTATAATGAAATGTATAAAGAACGAGTTAGGAAATCAAAAGGGAAGAACGTGCTCATCATTTCTCAATCTGAAAGAACTGAAGAAAAATTCCAAGTCTTGGTTTACAATATTGTGTTGATGTAAGATAAGTACTAGACTGCTAATCACAAAGGCAACAGTTCAAACCCACCGACTGCTCCTCAGAAATACTACACAGGGTCACTATGAGTCAGAACCAACACCACAGAACTTAATATCATCAACAAAATGGTACAAGAAGCATCAAAAGAGGATGGTAGAAATTCACAGAATCATTATACATAAGAAAATTGTTCAATGTTTAACCATTTCAAGAGCATATGATCAAGAACATATGTAACTGAAGGAATAAGTCAAAGCTACATAGAAGGTATTGGCAAAAAAACAAGCCTCCAGAAATGGATGGAGGGCAAATTGAAATCTTTTAACAAACTGATGAAACATGCAGGTGCTCAATCATCTATGCCTAGTAATTTGGATGACAGCTACCTAGCCAAGCAACTGAATGAGATCCATATTTGTGCCTATTTCAAAGACAGGTGACCCTATGGAATGTAGAAATCATCAAACAATATAATTTATGCAAGCAATATCTCATGCAAACAAAATTTCGCTGAATAAAAATTTTAAATGATTGTATCAGTACATTGACAATTTGCTGTCAGAAACTCAAGTCAGATTCAGAAGAAGATGTTGAGTCAGGGATATATTTACTGATCTCAGATGGATCTTTGATGAAAAGAGAAAATATCAAAACGATGTTTGCTTGTGCTTTATTGACTATGCAAAAATATCAGACTGTGCAGATCATAAAAACTATGGATAACATTTTAAAGAATGGGAATTCCAGAACATTTAATTGTGTCTATGAGGAACCTGTATATAAATGATAAGGCAGTTGATAGAGCAGAACAATGGGATACTGAATGGCTTAAAATTAGGAAAGGCATGCATCAGGGTTGTATCTTTCCTCATACTTATTCAGTTTTCAATCTATATGCTGAACAAATAAACTGAGAAGCTGAATTATATGAAGAAGAACATAACATCAAGTTTGAAGAAAGCCTCATTAACAATATGTGATATGCAGCTGATACAATCTTGCTTGCTGGAAGCTAAGAGAACTTGAAATACTTACTGATGAAAATCACAGACTACAGCCTTCAATATGGGTTGCACTTCATTGTAAAGAAAATGAAAATCCTCATAACTGGACAAATGAGTAACATCATTATAAATGGAGAAAAGACTGAAGTTGTCAAAGATTTCAGTTTACTTTGATCCACAATTAATGCTCATGGAAGCAGCAGTTAAGAAATCAAATGATGTACTACATTAGGCAAATCTGCTACAAAAGGTAACTTTAAAGTGTTAAAGGGCAAAGATGTTAATTTGAGGATTAAAGTGCACCTGACCCAAACCATGGTATTTTCAACTACCTCATGTAAATGTGAAAGTGGGTCAAAAATGGATAAGACTGACTATATAAGAATTGATGCATTTAACCCTCTACAGGTAGATGAACTTGACCTATGCTTGTGGATGCAGTATGACAAAGAAGTGGATAAACCTTTACATTGAGGATCATTCTCATCCCCTCTGTACGCAAGGTTGACAGGGATGGGGAACTTAGACATTTGTTACCCAAAATGGGGGGTACTACAAAGGCAAGGAGAGACTGGCTTACAAGCTTTAAATATGGAACCTAGATCCACAGGATACAGGGGAAGGTAGAATCTCCACTGAATTGTTTATAAGTTGTCTGGATGGGGTTGATAAAAAGTTAGGGAAAAGGACTCCTGTGGTTCAATAGGAAATGATCACTATCAGGTCTGACAGTAAGTGTTGGAAATGTAAATATAAATGTTTGGTAACAAAAGGAGAAGAGTGGCTGATTTTGCAGTCTAGGAGCAGAGATCCCTGGGACCATCAAGGGAGAAAAACAAAGTCAGAGACCCTGTCTGGGGAGGCAGTGACACTACGGATAGAGGCAGAGGCAATGACATGGACAGAATGAGCAGCTGGGGACTCTGGACTCAGGGAGGGAGAGAAGCTGTGTGTTGGTGGCTGGGGGGT
>NW_006408529.1:20670033-20670697 GCF_000296735.1 Chrysochloris asiatica | reverse complement strand
GGTATCAGAGAAGAATATTGAAAATACTATAGAGTGCCAGAAGAACAAACAAGTCTGTTTTAGAAGTACAGCCAGAATGCTCCTTAGAAGCCAAAGTGGTAAGACTTTGTTTCTCGTACTCTGGTCATATTGTCAGGAAATTCAAGTCCCTGGTAAAGGTTATTATGTCTGTTAAAGTGAAAAGTCAGCAAAAAAGAGGACAACCCTCAATGAAATAATATAACACAGCAAAAAGAACAATGGGCTCAAACACAAAAATCATCAACAAAGGACTGAACATTGTTTCTCTTTGTTGTGCATAGGGTTTCTGAGTTGGAACTGACTTGACGGCACCTAACAAGAGCCAAGTGGGGGAAGGATCAGAAGAGCCCTGAATGCATGACACAACTGCAGAGATACAGGTGTGGACATTCTTTTTTGTTATCTGTTTGTTGGGCTCTTGCTATTTGCAAACCTCCATTCTGGTGGCTAGAGGGGATTCCTGAGTGAATGGACACCCCACTCCCACCCTGGAGGGTTCTACTATGCAAGTGCACAGATCTTCTCGAAATTTAAAGTAACAGTTTCCGCTTAAAACCAAACGGCCACCACTTGTCTGTCAGTTTGTCATGCTGTGGTGGCTTGTGAGTTGCTGTGATTCTGGAAGCTATGCCACCAGTATTTT
>NW_006408529.1:20663155-20666602 GCF_000296735.1 Chrysochloris asiatica | reverse complement strand
CTACTCAAAGGCTTTCGATTGTGTCAATCATGACAAGCTATGGACAACATTGCGAAGTATGAGTATTCCGGAAAACTTAATTGTGCTCATTAAGAATCTGTACCTGGACCAAGAGCCAGTTGTTCGAACAGAACATGGGAACACTGAATGGTTTAAAATTAAGAAAGGTGTGTAACAGGATGGTATTCTTTCACCATACTTATTCAGTCTTTATGCTGAGCAAATAATCTGATAAACTGGGTTATATGAAGAAAAACGTGGCATCAAGATTGGAGGAAGACTTATTAACAACCTGCGATATGCAGATGATACAACCTTGCTTGCTGAAAGTGAAGAGGTCTTAAAACATTTACTGGTGAAGATCAAAGAGCACAGCCTTCGGTATGGATTACATCTTAATGTCAAGAAAACAAAAATCCTCACCACTGGACCAATAAACAACATTTTTTTCAGCGGAGAAAAGATTGAAGTTCTCAAGGACTTCATTCTACTTGGATCAATTGTCAATACTCACAAAAGCAGCAGTCAAGAAATCAAATGACACATTATATTAGGCAAATCTGCTACACAAGACCTTTTTAAAGTGTTGAAGAACAAAGATGTCAGCTTGAGGACTAAGGGGAACCTGACCTAAACCATGGTATTTTCAATAACCTCATATGCATGTGAAAGCTGGACAGTGAATTTGGAAGACCGTAGAAGAATTGATGCCTTTGAGTTATGGTGTTCGAGGAGAACATTGAAGTGCCATGGGCTGTCAAAGGAACCAATAGATCCATTTTGGAAGAAGTCCAGCGATACTGCTCCTTGGAGTCCAAGATGGCCAAACTTTGTCTCTCATACTTTGGACATATTGTCAGGAGGGACCAGTCACTGGAGAAGAATATCATATTTGTTAAGGTGGAGGGTCAAAGAAAAAGAGGAAGACCTCCAACGAGATGGATTGGCCAAGTGGCAGCATCGATGGACTCAAGCGTGGCAACAGTAGTGAGGTTCCACCGTGCATAAGTTCACTATGGGTCGGTACCGACTCGATGACAACTAACAGCAACAGCAACAACAAGAGCAACATGCTACTGGTATGGGTTGAACTGTGTCCTTGCAAAATATATGCTGTTGTTAAGTGCTGTCAAGTTGGTTTGAACCCATTTTGACCCTATATAGGATTTTGAAGGAGCAGATGATGACTCTGAACTGCCAACCTTGCAGTCCAGTTCTTTGTCCTGTAGTGCCACACACTATATACTGAAAATATATACTGAAATCCTAATAGCCCCACCACCAGCACCACTGCCACCACCACCACCAACTCTACTTGTGAACGTGACCTTATTTGAAAGTAGGATTTTTGCAAATCTCCCTAGTTAAATTAACTCCAGGTCATACTGATTTAAGGTAAGCTCTAATATATTATGACTGGTATCCTTATAAGAAAAGGGGAAGAGCTAAAGAACCATACATACATGTTACTATGTGATGATGGAGCCTGAGATTAGAATAATGGTTCTAAAACCCAAGGAATGCCTGCCCCATCTGAAGCTTAGAGAAAGTATGGGACAGATTCTGCCTTAGAGATTTCAGATAGACATAGCCCCACTGACAGACTGAACTTACATTGTAGCCTCTAGAGTGGTGAGAGAATACATTTCTGCAGTTTTAAGCCATCCAATTCATTGTAAATTTTTTGGCAACACTAGAAAATGAATACAACTACCTTATTTGTTGTCTTATTTTCATACTTTTTCCATCTATAGCCTTTCATTATAATCTTAAAACTGACATCATTATACCTTATATTTTTTGAGTAGTTCCACCTTTTGGAGAATGTGATCTTGCATATTGCATTTCTGGATGCCAGCTCTAATGGAGAGCTACCATTCTTGGGAGAGACAGAGTAAATAAAACAAAATTTTTAATACTGGATGATTGCAGAAAATGGAACTTCTGTGAAACCATTACAAATGCTATATGGAAAACTTGGAGTTGACATAGTGAAGTATATTCGTTGTCAAGGAAGTCCTCCCCTCAGAGAATGAAACTAAACAGTTGAGGTGAAAGTCAAATGATAAGCAGAAGGTTGTCCTGCTGAAGATTTGCACAAACAGCTTTCCAAGTAGAGAAAATGTCAAGTGTAAAGGCTTAGGTAACATCAAGGTAGACATTTTGGAGGAATAGAAAAAGAGCTGCAGGGGCTGGAGAATAGTAAATTATTTTTAGAACAAAGCTGTTATGATGAGAGCTAGGAGACAAGAACCAGAATAGGAGAATTCAGAAGCTAAAGTGAGGAGTTCAAATTTTATGCTAAATACCATAACACTATAAAAACAAGGGATACTTAAGTAATTCTTTGGAAACATTTTTTTAGAATGAACATATTTGTACTCAAAGCTTGTGAAGCAGGAAGTTTTATCTTTTATACCTATCATTTATATTTTACACAAAGAAATTCAGGTTCTGTTAACATATTTCTCTAAAATGCAAATGGTTCCAGATCTGTTTTCTTTTTAAAAAATATTAGATATTCTTTGACCTCCAATTCTCTGAAATATATATGTTCTTATAGCACACTATACTTCTTTTCTGGTTGTAGGAAAAATGCACACATGAAAAATGCCTACAGAGAAACCCACACAGAAATATCCAACTGTGATAAATTCACATAAGAAAAATGTACAAAGGGACAATTACTAACCATAATCTTAATTAGTATAAGAGTTTCTTCTGTGTGGGTTTTTTCTGTGTGGGCTTTTTTCATGTGTGCATTTTTCTGGCTACCTTCTTTTCCATATCATTTATAATGAAAATTGTAATTAGTGAATAATTTGAATGGCTTTCCTTATTGACTACAAGCAGATGGAATGCTTGAATGCTCAGGACATAGTTGAGGTGCCAGAAAATATTTTAATTGAATATGATTATATGACCTTTATTCATTTAGAATAATGCAACTATTCCTTATATCATTAAAACATCTCTGCTATACTCTTTTGAATAGCTGTAGTATCCTGTTAGTGTAGTGGGTTATGCATTGGGTTGGTAACTCCAAGGTCAGCAGTTCAAAATGATCATCAACTCTGTGGGAGAAAGATGAGGCTTTCTGCATTCATAAAGATTTAAAGCCTTGGAAATCCTATAAGGTCTCTATGAGTCTGAACCAACTCTATGGCACATCACCACCACCTCCAGTATTCTATAGTTGAGTAAGATGTTTTAGATATAGTTGAGTAAGATGTCAAGAATAGATTTTTATTCTACAGCAAAAAAGGTGACTATTTTCACAAATCTTTAAATTACATGGGCATCTTGACAGTTGCTTTACCTCAAAATAAATAATAATAACATTTAGTTGAAATGTTTCTACCAGTCTGGATTCTTTAATGATGAATTACACTTAGATTATCTGAGCAGAAATTGTACAAATCAGTCCTAATCATACCATGTTGTTGT
>NW_006408529.1:20650701-20662970 GCF_000296735.1 Chrysochloris asiatica | reverse complement strand
AAAGCTCCTTAACCACTCCATAGGGAATTACATTAATGTGCTATGCTAGATCCCAGATTATAAAGAAGATGTAAAGTAGAGTTGCCAAATAAAATACAGAGTATCAATTTGAATTTGAATTACTGAAAGACATGTAATATTGGAGATACACTAAAATAAAATGTGTTTTATCTGAAAATCAAATTTAAGTGTATAAGGGGCTTTAAAAAGTTTGTGGAAAGATTTTTATTAATTTTCATTAATAGATAATGAAAAATTTCCACAAAATTCTTGAAGCCCCCTTGCATATATTGTATATTTATTTGCAAAATCTGACAACCCTATGATGGCACTCCCAGGAAAGTAAACTTCTTATGGTTAGAGATGCTGTTACATGTCCTTGAGTTGGTTCCAACTAACACTATTTAAAACAGAAAGAAACACTCCGAGTTCTGAGCCAGCCTCACAATCATTTTTTATGGTTGACCCCTTGTACCAGCCTCTGTACTAGTCTATCTTTTTGAGGATTGTCTCCTTTTTCACTGACTCCTACTGTGGCACTGTAGGATCAGCACTGGACTTTGAACTACAAGATCCGCTATTCAAACACACCAGTTGCTCCTCAGAAACCTTCTACAGGATTGCTATGAGTCTGAACTAACTTGACAACACTTAACAACAACAACTACTACTTTACCAAGCATGATATTCTCCTTCTGGGACTGGTCCCTCCTTATGAGATGTTCAAAGTATATGACATGAAGTCTCACCATTCCTCCCAACAAGGAACATTCTTGTTGTATTTCTCCTTTATTCATTCTTCTGGCTGTCAGTGGTTTAACGTTTTCACCAACACCATAGTTCAAAGAATCATTTATTCTGTTTTCCTTATTCATTGACCATGGTTTGGATCAGGTACACTAATTTTCAAAGTGATATTTTTGCTTTTTAATACTTTAAAGAGGTATTTACATCAAATTTGCTAAATGCAATGCATAATTTTATTTTCTGACTGCTGCTTCCTTGGATGTTGATTGTACATTTAAATAAAGTGAAATTCTTGACAACTTCATATTTTCTCTATTTGTTGTGCTGCTGTTTATTGATATAGTTGTGAATTTTTTTTATGTTGAGGTTTAGTTCATATTGAAGGTTATAGTCTCTTATATTCATTAGGGTTTCAAATCCTCTTCACTTTCAGCAAGCAAGGTTGTGTCACGTACATATTTCAGATTGTTGAAGAGTCTTCCTCTCATCTTGATACCATGTTCTTCTTCATATATGCAGTTTCTCCGATTATTTGTTCAGCATACAGGTTGAGTAAGTACGATGAAAGAAAAAAATCCTGACACATATAATTTCTGACTGTAATCCATGTAAGTATCCATTTGTTCTGTTCAAATGACTTTCTCTTTGTCTATGCATAGGTTCTGCATGAGCACAATGAATTGTTCTGGATTTACCATTCTTTACAATGTTATCCATAGTTTGTTATGATCCATACAGTCGAATGCCTTTGCATAGTTAGTAAAGTACAAGTAAACACCTCTTTGGTATTTGCTTTTAGCCAAGATCTGCCTGACATCAGCAGTGATATACTTTGTTCTACATCCTCTTCTGAATCCAGATTGAATTTCTGGCAGTTCCTGGTTGATGTACTGCTGTAATTGATTTTGAATGATCTTCAGCTGAATTTTACTTATATGTGATGTTAATGATATTGTTTGATGATAATGATGTTGTTGATGATTTCCTCATTCACCTTTCTTTGGAATGAACACAAACATAGATCTTTTCCAATTGGCTGGCCAGAAAATTATTTTTCAAATTTCTTGTCATGGACAAGTGAATGCCTCCACTGCTGTATCCATTTGTTGAAACATTCTCATTAGCATTTGGTCAATTCCTGGAGCCATGTTTTTTGCTATTGCCTTCAGTACAGCATCGACTTCTTGCTAATGTATTATTGATATTTGATCATTTGTTGCCTCCTGAAATGGTTGTGTGCCAATCAATTCTTTTGGTATAATGATTCTATGTATTCCTTCAACTCTTTTAGATGCTTCCTGTGATTTTCAATATTATGCCTATTGAATCCTTCAATATTTTAAGTTGTGGTTTGAATTATTTCTTCAGTTCTTTCAGTTTGAGACATATTGTGTTCTTCCCTTTTGGCTTTCTAACTCCAAGTCTTTGAACATTTCATTGTAATATTTTACTTTGTCTTCTTGAGCCCCTCTTTGAACTGTTCTTTTCAGATCTTTCACTTCATCATTTTTTCCTTTTATTCAAGAGCAAGTTTCAAAATCTCTGTGGCATCCAATTTAATCTTTTCTTTCATTCTTTTTGTTTTCTTTATGTATGATGTCCTTGATGTCATCTCACAATTCATCTGACTGCTATTCATAAGGTTTTCACTGATTGATTTTTCAGGTTTTCTAGTCTCTTAGTTTGGAGGTACCACTAAAACTTGCCTATTATGGGTGTCGCTGATAGAATTTGAAATACCAGTGGCATAGCTTTCAGTGTCACATGCAAGCTACCACAGTATGACAAACTGATGGATGCATCATGATGGTTCAGGATAGGGATGGACAAATATAATTTTCTTCTGAGGGACTATCCTAGAGGTTAATGTTTAACAGGAATTGGCCAAGTAAAATGAAAACAACAAATGCTAACTTTTTGTCAGGTTCAGTGATGCAGTTTGGAAAAGGCAAAAAAAGTTAAGTAAGAGAATCAGGGATTGCTATAAGATTCTTGTAAAATGGGTAAGGAAATGTCCTTTTTAATAAAAATGGCAAAGCAGAGGTATCTGACTTCCTCTAATTTCACATAGTGGGGAGAGGATTGCCATCAACATCCAACCAAAGCAGATTCCTTTGAAGCAGACCGCTGCCATACCTATCTATCCAATCTTTTTAGCAATTTTGACACCTTATATTTTTCCTTGTACTTCTCTTCTGCATTTGATAGTTTGTTGCACAGAACTCACAGACATAACAATATATGGTTGTGGGGTTTATTATTCAAGTAATGGGTTACAATTCAGGATCAGAAGTGAATCAGGATGTAGTTTGTTGATCAAGAAGACCTTTTCTTAGCCATGCTTGCAGGCAGGCCTTTCTCTGAGTATCAGCCTCTTGCATCTCTTGGATTTCTTGGACTAGTCTGGTCTCTGCCCTGCTTGAGCACATGACACAAAGCTCTTAGGCTTTGCCAATAAGTGCTCAGAGGCAGCCCATTCTGCCATTAAGCCTTGTCCCAAACGATGTCAACCCCAGGTAAGCAAACTATGTGGAGTTGCATTAGGACACATTAAAGGAAGAGAGAAGAGAAAGAGAAAGAGAAAGAAAACAAACACAAAACTACCTTCTTCAGGTCTAGAAGACCATGCATTGAACGAATAAAGTAGCTTTCAACACCATGGATGAAACCTTGTTGCCTTCTAACGTGGAAAAAAAGCAAAACAAAAACCCAAGCCAGTAACACCACATGACCACATGGCTTTATTATTATCCAGGAAAAAAAAAAAAATGGTAAGGATATCCTGGATATTCCTCATAATTATGATTCTCTCTACTTTTTGCTAATGAGAGGTAGAAATGTCCTCATTAATTTGTTTTGTTTGTCTGCGTTAATGCTTTTGAAAATAAATGCATAATTTATTTAAAGTATTGAGGAATAAAAATGTCAGTGTGGTATAAAAGTGTAAATGCCTTTTGCAGGTTGTTTAAAGAGGAATGTTAACACAACATTATGTATTTTTGTGTGTGTTTGGGGGGGATTATTCTCTGCCTTGAATGACATGTGTTAGAATACTGAAAATAGATTATTTCATGTTTCAGTCATTTGCTAACCTGATATACATAGTGAGGTTCTATAATGGCTACAAAAAAATGTACCCAGCTGCCATTGAACTCCAAGACCTAAAACTCCAGTATTCAGTTAAACTGTATTCAGAAAGATAAAATAGAAACAAAATCAAACTATATGTGTATATACATGTGTTTGTGTATATACGTATACATTTGAAAGTGATTAAATGACATTTTAATTAACTATTATAAAAATCTGAGAAAAAATCCAGAGAAGAGGTTAGAAGATGTTTGCATTTGTATTAAGGATTCAGTTCCTACTACTGGGTATTCAAGTCTGTGAAAATGGAAGTAAGGGCTTTTCAACTTGAAGAAGTAGCTTGAGTGAAGAATTCCATCGCATGAACCAGAAACTAAATACTTTGGAATGGGAAAGAGTTTCAGTAACATCTTATAATATGTTGTGGTTAGCATTTATAAACTTAGTTCATCTCTTACTTTTCCACTGTAGCAACCTCAATGGTGAAGTGCAGTAAATATATATCCATGGGGTATTGTGATGCAGTGAGTTATTTAATGTCTCTTCTAGCCATAGTCTATCAAATCCCACTGAACAACTTTTTCCTGATGGGTCTGAGTAAGAGAAAAAGAATGAAGATGCTGATGGATTATATGATTTAATGGTGAGAGATTGTGAACAGGGCTAACTGTGATTGATCAGTGTTTCCATCCTGATGGATATAAAATGAACTGTCTCAGAAGCAAAGGGCAGATTTCACTGCCATTAAAGTAGAAGAGCCAGGAGTAGAGCATGTCTTTTGAACCTAGAGAACCCTGGTCATTGAACCTCTTGGACACAGGGACAGACAGCTGTGACACTAAAGGAATAGTACAGGAGTAGCAGCAGCAAGAGCAGAACCAAGAGTCCAAGCAAGACACAGAGTAGTGGACTTCCCAAACCCGTGGAACAAATAAAATTAAGTGACTTTGGCCAGGAGGCTTGTTTGCTAAGTGAGGTGCCTCTAGGCCCTTAAATTGGGGAAATTTATGTGCTGACCCACGGAGCTAGAGTCTAGTACCTTCAGGCTGAGGTCTATGGTGGAGTAGTGTGCCCTGTGGTTGTTTATCAGCAGTCTAACATTGCTGGAGCAAGACGGAGGCGAGGCTTAAGGGTCAAGGATCAGAAAGAGCCTGCCTGTGGGCAGAGCAGAGGAGAGCCTGTCCTGACTGGAAGAACTGTGCCCTGAGCACAATTGTAACCCTGAATTGTAACCTTTTAACTTCCATAATAAACATCATGAGTACATGCGTATAGTATCTGAGGTTTTTGTGGCCATTGCTGTGCATTGCTGAACTCAATTGACTACTTACTGAGTGCTAAGGGGCAGATAGTTTGGTGTTCAATTTTCTTTTCTTTGTTTTTTTTTGTAATTTTCCCAAAGTAGTCTTTCTTAAACATTAAAAATTATTCAATGTCTCATGCTTTAATCTAAAACATGTAAATTCAAAAATTTACACTTAATAATAAAATTATATCAAAGTTTGATTAAAGTTAAAATGGATTCATTACACATCAGGGAAATGTAGCTTAAAACCACAGTGAACTATCACTTCACACTCACTAAGATGGCTATAGGAATGCTAGTGTGGTGCTGTAGATAAGCACTGGACCACAAGGTTGGCAGTTCAAATTCACCAACTGCTCCTTGGAAACCTTATACAGGATCACTATGAATCATAACCAACTTGGTGACACTTAACAACAACAACAACACCAAGATTACTATAAGGAGACCTGGTGATGCAGTAGTGAACTGGCTGCTAATTGAAAGCTTCCTGGCTTGAGCCTACTCAGAGTCTCCACAAGAGAAAGACCTGGGCATCTTCTCCTATAAAGATTACAGGCTACAATACCCTATGTGGCAGTTCTACTTTGTCACATAAGTCAAAGTCAACTTGATGGCACCAACCAACAAGGATGAGTCCAATCAAAAGATAACAATATGTGTTGGTAAGGATATGGAGAATTTGGATCCCTCATACATTGCTGGAGTCTTGGGGTGGTGCTGTGGGTTAATGCGCTGGACTGCATAATTGATCAGAACAGCAAGGTTGGCAGTTTAAACTCACCAGCTGCTCCTTAGAAACCCTATGCGGGGTCTCTATGGGTCGGAACCAACTCAACGGCACTTAACAACAACAACAACAAGTCTATATTTGAAGGAGCTGTGATAGCATAGTGGTTGCGAATCGGGCTACTAACTTCAAGGTCAGCAGTCCGAAACTACCAGCTGTTCCGCGGGAGAAAGATGAGGCTTTCTGCTCCCGTTAAGATTTACAGCCTCGGAAACCCTGTGCAGGGTCAGTATGAGGCAGTATTTGTGTCAATTCTAAAGAGATGTGGCCAACCCCTTTGATACCCAATGCTAGTGAAGTTTTACTAAATAGAGAAACGGCTGCAAGCATACATTGACAGAGAACTTACAGATGTTCAAGTCCGATTCAGAAGAGGACGTGCGACGAGCGATATCATTGCTGATGTGCGATGGATCTTGGTTGAAAACAGAGAATATCAGAAAGATGCTTACCTGTGCTTTATTGACTACACAAAGGCTTTGGATTGTGTGGATCATGACAAGCTATGGACAACATTGTGAAGTATGAGTATTCCAGAACACTTAATTGTGCTCATGAAGAATATGTACATGGACCAAGAGGCAGTTGTTCGAACAGAACATGGGAACACTGAATGGTTTAAAATTAAGAAAGGTGTGCGAAAAGGTTGTAGTCTTTCACCATACTTATTCAACCTGTATGCTGAGCAAATAATCCCAGAAGCGGGATTCTATGAAGAAAAACATGGCATCAGGATTGGAGGAAGACTCATTAACAACCTGCAATATGCAGATGATACAACCTTGCTTACTGAAAGTGAAGAGGACTTAAAATATTTACTGGTGAAGATCAAAGAGCACAGCCTTCAGTATGGATTGCATCTCACTGTAAAGAAAACAAAAATCCTCACCACTGGACTAATAAACAACATTCTTATCAATGGAGAAAAGATTGAAGTTGTCAAGGATTTCATTCTTCTTGGAACAACTATCAACACTCATGGAAGTAGCAGTCAAGAAATCAAACGACAGATTGCTTTATTGCAGCAAATCTGCTGCACGAGACCATTTTAAAGTGCTGATGATCAAAGATGTCAGCTTGAGGACTAAGGTGCACCTGACCCAAGCCATGGTATTTTCAATAACCTCATATGCATGCGAAAGCTGGACAGTAAATAAGGAAGACCGTAGAAGAACTTCACTTTGAGTTATGGTGTTGGAGGAGAATATTGAAAGTGCCATGGGTTGCCAAAGGAACCAATACATCCGTTTTAGAAGAAGTAAAGCCAGAGTGCTCCTTGGAAGCCAGGATGACCAAACTTCGTCTTTCATACTTTGGACATATTGTCAGGAGGGACCAGCCACTGGAGAAGGATATCATGTTTGGTAAGGTGGAGGGTCAAAGAAAAAGAGGAAGATCTCCCATGAGATGGATTGGCCAAGTGGCAGCATCAATGGAGTAAAACATGGCAACAGTAGTGAGGTTGGCCCAGGATTGGGCAGTGTTTCGTTCTGCTGTGCATAAGGTCTCTATGGGTCGGTACCAACTCGATGGCACCTAACAACAACAGTCACACATTCTTTCTGTAACGTTGATACTTTCTGTTCCCTAAAACTCAAGTAGCATGCAAGACCAAAAGAGAAAAGCATATTATCTAGTTTAGCTTTTGTTCTCCTTAGAGAGAGACTGCTCACAGTTGCACTCTGCAGGCCTCGAGTATGGAGTGGTGGGGGAACGCAGAACTTCTGAGGGAAACTAGGAAGTTAGCATGGCAGCTATCATCCAGCTCCTCTAACTACTTCCTATGCCAGCTGGGTCCCAGAACAGCTCCACTGTCATAGTCCCAGGCCACCATTGAGTGCATTGTCATTTTTCTGTTGTACACTGGCAAAATTTGTCTGTGATGCCACCATTTCTCCACTTGGAGTTGTCATCTATCATAATGAAAACAACTTCTTTTTCCCCTAAGATTTCCTTAATTGTGATGGAAGTTTGACAGATTCATCTCCATCTCTCTGGTCTCTGGATCTCCACAACATGGAAAAAGCTCATGTTAGTTGGCCATCCTTTCAGTAATCCAAGTGCCCTCCAATTTTGATGCAACTGTTCTGAGGGTTAATAGCATATGCAAAGAGACAGGCAGTTGGGAAAATTATGATTTAAAAGAAAACATTTCACGGTCATACAGCTAATCAGTGTTAGAATCAGGATTGTGGCACAGATACTCTTCCTACACATTTAATCCGCTTTCCACTACAGTGCTGGAACTCTGCTGTGCCTTAAGCACTGTTAACAGCATCATTTTTAGAAAGGATATTTTAAATATGCTTTGTCATAATTACTTTTGTAGAGAACGAGTGAAAGGAAACATTATTGTGGCATCCTTGACCATATTTTTAATAAGGTTTTTCTCTTTAGCATATGTGTTTTGTGAGTTGTGTATAGCCAGCAAAATAAAGGGCTCCGTCTATGTACAGTGCTATTTTATATTTTTTTATTTTATATGAGTTCACTTTTCTCAAGTATGATAAACTATCTTCAGGTTTTAGAAAAGATTGCAACTGTAACTTTTAAAAACCTGAATTTTTTGTTGTGATCCAAGCCATAAAAATCCATCAGAAGAATGGAGAACCTAGCCATTTAATCATCCAGATTATCAGCACTTCTATAAAAAGCTTTTAAATAGCAAAGAGACAAAATATTAAGTGAGGATAGTAATTACTTGCCTTTATCTCTTGTACCAGGTTTTAAACCTCACCATATGGATATTTGTGCAAGATTAAATAGCTATTCAAGTGTGTAATGAGGTATAGATACCAAACAGAACCAAAAGGTATTTAGTATGGAATAGGTCAGAGAAGATCCACTCCACAGAAATAGAATATGAAACAGTTGATGAATAAATTGCCATGATTCCAATCTGAGAGCCTGTTAAAAAAATAAACTCTTCTTTTATTGTTCTTTTTCATAGGTAAGAAAATGATGTAGAGGAAAGTAGGGAAGAAATTTGGGACAACAAAACAGGTGGCTGCCTAAAAATATCTTCTAGAAAAAGAATAAATGAGACACTTGGTTTACTTAGGACAGCCTAGTTTAAGCATCAGCAATTAATGCTGCCTGCTTTAATCGAAAAAAAAAGTTTCAGTTTGGTTAATAAGTTATTTGGTTACCGTATCTAGAGTGATGTTTGACTGCTATTATCAGGGTCTGACTGCTATTACCGACTCAAAAGAACTTAAACATGAAACTTTCCTCCATAATAAGCCACTGAAAGTGACAAACAAGAAGAGATACTTCTAGGAGAAGGGAAAGCATTATTTAACTGATACTATATCTTACACAGTAATAGCTGAGACAAAAATATCAGAAATATGCATTACATCCTGGGAAATGTGACAGTGAATGTGTGTGTGTGTGCATGAGAGAGAGATAGATAGATAAAGAGAATGAGAGAGAGAGAGGAAACAGTTAGAGAGAAAACAGCTATTTACAGAAAGAAAAAATTTTATCATCTGAAACAGGCTCTCTCCCCTCTTCACTCAGAACTTCAAAACATAAGAGATAGTAAATATATTAATGTTAATATTAAATTGGGGTCCCGGTATGGCTCTGTAGGATAAGTGCTGGACTGCTAACAACAAGGTTGCTGGTTCTGACTCATCTTAGAAACCCTATACAGGGTGGCTATGAGCTGGAACCAACTCAACAGCATTGCCCAATGACCACAACAACAGCAATATGTAAGTGGAATAAAATTAACATAAAAATCGAAGCTGATAATTTTTAGGATATATTAAAAAAACACGATTTGAATATTTAATTTGTTACAATTATAAAAATACATTGCAAAGTAACAAAAACATATAACAAAATATATAATAGGATCCTATTTTTAAGGTGTAGTAGGTATTTGCACATGCTTTGGATAAAGTCTCAGGAAACATATACCAAATATTTAACAATAGTGTAGTAAATTGTACAAATGTTCCTGCTTGCTTAAAATGTGGTTATGTGCTTCCATTCTCTCTTGCTCTGTTTCTCTTACTCTCTCTCCCCTGCTCTCAGCCACAATACTGACTTCTTATTTGATCTGAATCCTGACAGGCAAAAATATCTAGAGCCCTGGAGAACCACATCCAATGAACATCTTCAAATAATATGAATCAATGGGAAGTTTGGTTACAGCAGAATGTGATTGTAACAGGTAGTCGTAGGTGAAGGATGAAGGTAATAAAAAGTTTTACTTTCTCTTGTACACCTACAGTGAAATAATTCCTTATAACAAGTTTTCTGTAATAACACATAATTAGCCAGAATGCAATGATAATAGTCTTTTTATTTATCACTGTCTCATCATCTCCTATCCCCATCCCAATCCCCAAAGCAGGTACTAACTAACAACATGAAGCCACCAAAGGCTAACTGACAAAAAATGGTTCTTTGAGGTTTATTTCATCTCTATGCTATTATTTTTATTTTGGAGATATATGTTATCAGTAATTTGTGGCTTTTAGGTTTGCATTTTAGGGAAAAATAACATTTTTACATTATTTTATATTGTTATCTGAAGTTATTTTTTAAAAAATATTTTCTATTTTTTGTGAAAGCATGCAAAGCAAAAGTTTTCCATTAAACAATTTCTATGAATGTGTCCAGTGACATTGGTAACATGGTTCAGTCCAGATACTTTTTCTGAACCCAAGACAATCAAAATGTTTCAGACCCAATGAAGTAAGCATCAAGTATAATCAAGTAAAAAATAACCAGAATTGGGTCATTGTGGAATCAAATTATTTAATATAAATCACTACGTACAATTCAGTTTCAATTCAACTGAAAAGATAAACTAGTCATGCCAACCAAGCCACCCACTTCTAAGATGTATAAACATGCTTTCCTTTTATGAGGCTTGGAATATCCTTACTTTGCAGAGTGTGCCCTTTTTCACCCCCTAAGGAGCTCTGGTAGCATAGTGGTTACGAATCGGGCTGCGAACCTTGAGGTCAGTGGTTCGAAACTACCAGCCGCTCCCCGGGAGAAAGATGAGGCTTTCTGTTCCTGTAAAGATTTACAGACTCAGAAACCCTGTTCAAGGTCGCTATGGGTTGGAACCAACTCGATGGCACGTAACAACAGCAATCTCTCTTTAGATAACATCATTCAATCCCATAGTTGCAAATACAGTTTATATACTTGTTGTTGTTGTTAAGTGACATTAAGTGAGTTCAGAATCATGGCAACCCTGCATAGGGTTTCCTAGGAGTGGCTGGTGGGTTTGAACCACCAAGCTTATGATTAACTGTCCAGAGCTTGCCCTACAGCAACACACCAGTACTCCTTTGTATGCTAATGATGATCAAAATTTTAGCTCTAACCCTGAAATATTTTCTAAGATCCAAACTTACTAAGATGCAATGGGTTTCTTGAAGTATGTCATTGACATTTTGAACCAGTTATAGCCAAGAGAAATCCTGATTTTCACCAGTATTCCTTATTTCAGTAAATATCATGACTACCCACCTATTTGTTGAATGACCTCAAGAATTGCCACCTCAATATTCAAAATTCATTCTGATATCATTTAAAATAATCCAGGAAAATTTTAAGTATATAAAAGGATAAAAGAAAGTGTCAAGTTCAAAATTTCTTAAAATTAAATGGAAATTTTACATGTGTTAAGATACCATCAAGTAGTACTAGAGACAAAACATTGAAAGTTTGAACCCACCCAGTAGCTGTAAGATAGAAAGACCTGACCATGTGCTCACATAAATACTGCAGCCTAAAGAACTTTATGGGTAGCCTTCAGAGAGACAGAAATCAAAACCACAGTGAAGAACCATTTCACTTCCATTAGGATAGCTAAGGAGTCCTGGTGTGACTCCGTGGGATAAAGCACTGGGCTGCATGGTTGGTTTGATAAAGTGTTATGGTAGTTGACACTCACCAGCCACTCCTTAGAAGCCCTTTACACAGGGTTGATAGGAGTGGGAACTGACTCAATGGCACTTAACAGGTTAGTTGAGCAGTCCTGGTGTGGCACAGTAGGATAAGCACTGCACTGCTAACCACAAGATCAGCTGTTCAAACCTACTAGCCACTCATCTGAAACCCTCTACAGCATTGCTGTGAGTTGGAACTGACTCACTAGTACTTAACAACAACAACAAGGATGGCTAAGATTTAAAAATAACAATAACAACAAAAAACAGAAAATAGCAAATGTTTTTAAGAATGTGTGCAAATTGGAACCCTTATTCATTGCTGATCATAATGGATAATAGTATAGCCATTGTGAAAGGTAGTGTAGTGGTTCTGCAAAAAAGCTAAAATAAAAGTACCATTATTGTTTTTAGG
>NW_006408529.1:20643095-20647900 GCF_000296735.1 Chrysochloris asiatica | reverse complement strand
TTTTTTTGATGCTTCTTGCATCATTCAATATTTTCTCATTGAATCCTTTAATGCTGTAACTCAAGGCTTGAATTTTTTTTTTAAAGTTCTTTCAGCTTGAGAAATGCTGAATGTGTTCTTCCCTTTTGATTTTCCAACTCCAGGATATTGCACATTTCATTATAATACTTGACTTTCTTTAGAACATTTCTGTTTAGCTTTTTTGCTTCTTCATTTCTTTTTGTTGCTTTAATTTCTCAAGGGCCAGTGTTAACACTCAAGAGCAAATTTGTTTACACTCAGAAGCAAGTTTTTGAGTCTTTTTTGATACCCAGAAATTCCACTATTATGTATACCCAAATACTTGAAAACAGAAATTAAAAAATATACTTATATACCAATGTTCATTGTAGCATTATTCACAACAGTCATCAAATGGATACAAACCTAATTTCCATCTATAAATGATAGTCTAAACAAAAATGGCACACATGCATAATGGAAGTCTACTCAGCCCATAGGAGAAATGAGTCTTTATACATGCTATACTCTAATTAGAGTTTGAAGAAATTATGTTGAGTAAAGTAAGCCAATCATAAAAAGACAAATATGGCTTGCTCTCACTTGTGTGAAAAGAAAAAGCAAATGCATAGAGACCAAAGTTTATTAGTTTCTACCAGAGGTGCAAGGGAGAGGAAAAAGAGGCGATTATTACTTATGGAGTATTGTGTATTGGTTTATGGTGATGGAAAGATCACAAAGATCACATCCACTTATTGTCAATCATTAAATTGTACACCTGTTGAAAGTTGAATTGGCAAAAGTTGTGTGATAGATCTAATTACAACAATGACAATCACAAAAAGTAGCTGTTGAGCCTGCCTGTGTACAATTAAAAGCCTCATGGAATTTGGTGGTTTAGGGTCATAACTTCTTGGAACATCCCAGTTAACTGGGCTAATAACATGCTTAGTGTTCTGTTCTACCTCTTAGCTTGTTGCATGGTTCCTTTGGTCTTAAAAGTTTGCAAGCAATCAGTAAAGGCAAAAGCAGTCACTATTTACATGCAGCAACAGAAGTAGAGTCAGTAATAGGAAGAGGAAATGGAACAGGTGGCTAGTTGCTTTCATGAACAATTGTCCACTTTTCCATGAGACCAGAAGAACTGATGGTGCCTGACTATGCCTATTGAACATTTTGATCAAAGATTCTATAATAGAATTTTAATTAAAAGAGGGGAAATGCTGAACAAAATTTCAAATGCTCATGGGCCCCTGACTTTCTGGAGCCAAGGAGAGTGAATGAATCCCTGAAACTTAATGCCCTGAGATAATCTTTAAACCACAAACCAGAAATATCCCCTGATGTCTTCTTAAAACTGAAAAGTTCAGCTTAACTAACCAAGAATGTCTGCCTTGAGCATTATATTCTTTCAGCTTATTCAATGTAGGATCAAACTGATAACAGCAACTGGAAAGATTAGATAGAAAATTTAAGGGAATGAGTTTATGATAATGGAGGAGGAACAAATCAGAAAGGGAGGGTGAGAATGGTTGTACAACTTGATGTTTGCAATTAATGTCGCTGAATTGTACATTCACAAACTGATGGAATGGTGTATGTTTTACCGTGTATATTCACAAAATGATAACAAAGTAAACAAAATTAAAGCAAATCAGCCGTCCTAGAGGAAAATTCTACTCTGCCACATAGGGTTGCTATGAATTGAAATCATCTCCAAAACACGTAACAAGATCCCATTAGGATAAAATATCTTTAGCATGCATTTTAGATGTTTTCCTTTGATTGGGATATCTTCTTCATTCTGTCATTTCTATGTAAGGTAGATTAAGAACTAGATAAAATATTTAAATACTTTATAGAATATTTAAATGTTGTTGTTACATGCCATTGAGTTGGTGCTGACTCATAGCACCCTGGTATAGGCTTTCTGAGGCTTTTAATCTACACAGGAACCGAAGCTTCATCTTTCTCTTATTATTATTGCTGTTAAGTGCCATCAAGTTGGTTCTGACTCATAGCAATCCTATATAGGGTTTCTGAGGAGTGGTTTGAACTGTTGACCTTGTGGATTGAAGTGTAGTGTTCTAACTCATAGCAATCCTATATAGGGTTTCCGATGAGTTTGAACTGCTGACCTCGTGGTTCAAAGTCCAGTGTTAATCCTATGAGGAGTCCTTTTCTCATGTACACACACACACATACATAAAAAATCATCCACACTCTGGGTGTAGAATTTACTTAATCAAATTTTAAAAATGACAAACACATAATTTTTCAACATATTCTCCTCACTTTCAATATACTTTTTCCATCTGTCTACAAGTTTTCATATTCCTATTTAAAAAGTATTTTTTAAGCTGAGCTGCACACCACTAATGTACAGCTGTCTTCACTTCTGCATCAGAGGTTAATCTTCATCCTTGAAGACTGCTTTCGGGTAAAAGTCTGATGGAACAAGATCAGGACTATAGGGAGGATGCATTAGCACCTCAAAATGAACTTTTTACAGAGTGTAAACAGTGTGGGCAGAGGTGTAGGGACATTCACTGTCACACAAGATTACAACATTCTTGCATAGAAGTCCTCTGAGTTTAATCCAGTTAGGCTTCAGTTCTTCAGTGAGCATCTCACTGTTAAAAACACTGTTGATTGTTGAACCTTTTTCCTAATAATGTTCCAATACTGGCACTTGAGACTCCCAGAAAAATGTAAGCATTGATTTTTCAGCTGATGGTTGACTTTTGAACTTTTTCTTGGTCGGCAATTAAGGATGTTTCCATTCCACACTCTGGAATGTTTACTTTCAGGATCATAGTGATGAATCCATATCTCTTCATCAATAATGACTTTTTATAAAAGAAACTTTTACCTTTCTTTGCATATCATTCCAAATTTTGTTTGCAGATTTCCATATACTTCTGTTATGCTCTTCCTTGAGTTGTTTCAGTACCCATCTTGCACAAACTTTTCGAGACTCAAGTCTGTCATGAATTATTTCATAGTCAGAGCCATGGCTGATTTGAAACTGATTTACCACTTAATCCACTGTCACTTGTCTATTCCATAAAATCATTTCATGTACATACTTGATGTCGTCATTAGTTGTGGCCATGGATGGGAATTTTAATACAGTCAGAGTACGGATCATTTTTGACTCATCTTTGTATTACCAATCCTTTTTATATACTGCTAATTATTACCTGGTAGCATAGTGATTACAAGTTGGGCTGCCAACCTCAAGGTCAGCAGTTCGAAACTACCAGTGGTTCAGCAGGAGAAAGATGAAGCATTCTGTTCCCATAAAGATTTACAGCCTAGGAAACCCTGTGCAGGGTCACTATGAGTCAGAATTGACTCCATGGTACTTAACAACAACTGTAATTAGCACTGTGCTTTGTAAATGTTGGAAGATCAAAGAAAATATATTATAAATAAATAAATGACTCTTTTACCTATCTGTCCTGAAAAAAAAGCATTAAGGGTGTACTTTGGGTGAGCTTACATTTTTCTTCTACCTGACAGAACAAAAGTATTTCTATTTTTGACTTTATGGTTAAAACAAGTGTTATGTCAAGAACAAATTTAAGCACAAATTTATAATTTTCCAAGCATTTTAAGAGGTAGCATGTGATCAAGGACTGAAGTCCAGTCTGCACTGAAGGCATTGGTAAAAAATTAGGCTTCAGGAATTGATGGAATACAAATTGAAAATTTTCAACAAGTTTATACTTTTCTATATCAAAACATTTGGAATATAGTTTCTTGTTCAACCGATTGGACGAGATTCATTTTTGTGCCCATTCCAGAGTCATGACCCAGTGGAATGCAGAAATCATTGAAAACTATAATTAATATCACATGCAATTAAAATTTGGCTGAAAATAATTCAAAAACAGTTGCAGTATTACATTGTCAAAGATCAACTAGAAATTCACGAAGGATTTTGAAGTGGATATGGAATGAGGCATATCATTGCTGATTTCAGATGCTCTTGGTTAAAAGCAGAGAATATCAGAAGGATGCTTGCTCATACTTTGTTGACTATGCAAAGCATTTGACTGTGTGGATCATAACAAACTATGGATAACATTGCAAATAATGTTTCTCCCAGAACACTTAGTTGTCCATATGAGGAACTTGTATTCAAAGACAAAGAGGCCACCATTAGAATAAGTGATATTGAATTGTTTAAAACCAGGAAAGGTGTTTATTAAGGTTTTATTCTTTCACCATACTTATTTAACCTGTATGCTGAGCAGATAATCTGAAAACTGGATTATACGAAGAATAGTGTGATATCAGGATTGGAGTAAAAATCATTAACATCCTGCAATATGCAGATGATACAACCTTGATTGCTGGAAGTGAAGAGGAGTTAAAATGCTTACTGATAAAGATAAAAAGCTCCATCGATATGAATTACACTTCAATGTAAAGAAAACAAAAATACTCACTGGACCAATAAATAGCATAATGATAAGTGGAGAAACATCATTAACAATCTGCGATATGCAGATGATATAACCTTGCTTGCTGAAAGTGAAGAGGACTTAAAACATTTACTGATGAAGATCAAAGATCACAGCCTTTGATATGGATTGCATCTCAATGTAAAGAAAACAAAAATCCTCAGTGCTGGACCAATAAACAACATTCTTATCAACAGAGAAAAGATTGAAGTTGTCAAGGACTTCATTCAATTTGGATCAACTATAAACACTCATCGAAGCAGCAGTAAGGAAATCAAACAATGTATTGCATTAGGCAAATATGTTGCTTAAGAACTTTTTAAAATGTTGAAG
>NW_006408529.1:20640601-20641975 GCF_000296735.1 Chrysochloris asiatica | reverse complement strand
GTCAAGAGACTTCTGACACACATAACTGCAGGGCTGATGAATCAAGATCAACATATCAGATTGCAGGCAGGCAGCCAGGCAGGTCTGACAGGCAAGAAGGCAGATTGCTGACAACTCCCTGGATCAACAGGTAACAGAGCAGGCCATTGGCTCAAGTCCAACAAACCATAGGTTGGAGAACAAGCCAGATCCAAGATTTGGACCCAACAGAAAGCAAGCAAGTTTATATCAGATCTCATCATAACTGCATCTCAATTGCCAAACCACTGAGAATCCTGGTTCAGTAAGTTGACATTAAACCATGACTATCACACTTGGTAAGGAGCTCTGGTAGTGTAGTGGTTATGTATTGGGTTGTGAACCTTAAGGTCAGCAGTTCGAAACTACCAGTCGCTCCATGGGAGAAAGATGAGGCTTTCTTCTCCTGTAAAGATTTCCAGCCTCAGAAACCCTGTACAGGGTTGCTATGTGTTGGAACTGACTCCACGAAACTTAACAACAACAGCATCACACTTAGTAAAGTGGAATGAAACTGAAAAAGACCAAGACCCCCAATGAGATGGATTGACACAGAGGCAGCAACACATCTCAATCATAACAGAAATTCTGAGAATGGCATATGACCTGGCAGTGTTCCATTCAGAGTTCAGAGTATATAGGGTCATTATGTGTCAGAACTGACTTAATGACACCTAACAACAACAACCACAGTGTATGAGGTTCCAGTCTCTCCACACCCTCACCAGCATTTGTTATGATCTGTTTCTTGTTTTATATGTTAACTTTTCTGTTAAGGCTTATGAGATATCTCATTGTTGTTTTGATTTGCATCTCTCTAATGGCTGATGGATAAAGGAGTTCTGGTAGCATAGTGGTTAAGAGTTGGGTTCACAACCTAAAGGTCAGCAGTTCAAAACTACCAGCGGTTCTGTGGGAGAAAGATGAGGCGTTCTGCTCCTGTAAAGATTTACAGCCTCAGAAACCCTGTGCAGAGTTACTATGAGTTGGAATCAACTCCATGGTACTTAACAACAACAACAATGGCTAATGATAGTAAGCATTTCTTCATGTTTGTTGGCAGTGTTCTTTGGTGAAGTGTCTGTTCATGTCCTGTGCCCATTTTAATATTGGATTATTTGTCTTTCTCTTATTGAGATGTTGATGATTTCTATAAATTTTAGAGATCAGTGCCTTGACTGATATTCTATTGCCCAAATATTTTTGCAAGTCTGTGAGTCCTCCTTTTATTCTTCTGGTGAAATCTTTGGATGCACATAAATTTCCAATTTTTAGAAGGGCCCTAGTCAGCTAGTTTGTCTTCTGTTCTTTATGTGTTTTCAGTTATGTTTTATAGTGACTATATGACATGTATTA
>NW_006408529.1:20629691-20636341 GCF_000296735.1 Chrysochloris asiatica | reverse complement strand
TACCTTTGTAGCCACACCCTCATTTTGGGTAGCCAATGTCCGAGTTGCCCATCTCTGTCTACCCTGTATATTGAGTGGGGTGGGAATGATCCTCACTGTAAAGATTTGTTCTCTCATTTGAGCTACTGCATCCATAGGTGTAGGTCAAGTTCATTAAATTGTGTCAGATTACTTCCCCACCCCTCCGCTTCTTTCTTCTTCTAGTTGAACTCTGACCATCCAGTCATTGAAGCCAGGTCAAGTGGGTATTATCTGCAAGTGTAGGTGTTCGTGTGCATATGCCCTCTCTTCTTATCAGCTGGATGCTTCACTTTCCACTCTAGTCCTCTGTGGCTATGTCACTGACTCTGGGCCCAGGAATCCTTGATCTTGCCAAACTGCTGACCTATCAGGTCTCCACTCGGGTTCATAGGAGTCTATTGAACGTGGTTGGACTTAGCTTTCAGCTTCATTGCTGTTTTTTGCTCATTTCCTTTTATCGGTGACCAACGTGGTCACCAGTCAGAGTACGTGTCTGCTCATGTATTCCCACTGAGTCTCAGTTTTGGAAGGGGGTTTGCTCTGAGGGGAACCGACTGCTTGCCTTGATGTTTCCTGCGTGAGCAACTTGCTTGTTCATGTAGTAAACAGTCGGACTGCTATTATTGTTTTGTATTTTTCCTGTCGGTCTTTCTTTCAAGAAGTGTCTTCTGTTCTTCTATCCTCTCCATGCTGGTCAGCTTGTCCTTCCAAGTGGAAATTTCCCACTTCTGGATGCAGTTCAGGATTCCACCTATGGTCTTATGTAATGCAGAGGCTCTGCAGGAAGCCTCCTTAATTGGGCATGTTGTAGCCCCATTTTAGGTATTCCAATCAGTTATAGGCAGAAGACGGGCTTACAAGCTTTCTATGGTGATATTTCTGGCTTTTGCTTTCTCTTCCCCTCAAGTCTCTATTTTATAATGGTATGCAAGGGAAATCAAGATTCAAAAGACAACCAAGTATCTTAACATTATTTCCTCCCTCTTCCCCATTCCAACCATGTCTCAATATCTGTATCCCAGAGTCCTGTAGTTCCAAAGTTGGGCATACATCATTATTTATCTCTGTCTCACTTAGTCCATTCAAACCTGCCTAATTGTTCTCCCATCTGCCTTGTTCTTCTATTTCCTTCCCCCTTCTTGTGTATCACTCCCTCTCCAGCACCCAAACTATCCTGTGTCTATTACCTACCCTGTGGTCCACCTTCTCCTGCCTTCCCTTATCCCACCCACCTACATCTCCATAGCCAGCAAAGAATCCACCCCCCCTTCAGTATGGGTTCTTTTTCATAGTCTTTTACAAGTATTGACATTTTCACAATGTTAAGTATTCCTATCTTCAACAAAGAGTTATTTTTATGGACTTGTGATCTTTAGTTAAAAATCACATTTGTGACAATATGATATATTTGTAGGTGAACAATATTCTGAGAATATATGGATTTTTCTTCTCTTCAACCAGATAGACTTACAATTTTTAACACGTTTTCTGTCTCACATAACAAATTTCTTGTTTAATGTGAGTATTTAAGAGTGGGACCCTAATAAAATTAAATGGAAATTCTAGACAAAAGCACTATATCAACTTGAGCTCCACTATGGTTTAAATGGGCTAGCTTATTTCTTTGAGTTCCTCTGATGTCAGTAATTTTATGTCTTTTTTTTCTTTCTGGAATTATGATGTCCTAGAAAAATCCTCTAATTTCTTTATGGAAAGTACTAGCTTGCCCACCACCATTTTAGAAGTCACTGGGAAAAGGCAATGCAGTCTCAATAATAATATTCTTATTTTTTATGTTTCTTTTGTTTTTAACACATTAGCCATCTCTTCCTCTTGTTGTTTCCTTTTGCAGAGACATTCTGAAGAGAAGAAAACACTAGTTTCCTGACAAGGGAAAGAAATACATTTGCCTAGTTGGGTGGATGGTATAGGGGTGAAGATTGACCTGGGGAAATAGTCTACTTTCTTCTGAAACAGATTTCTGTCCTATTGCTATCAATTCTTGACCCTTGACTGGTTTTCCTAGTATAATCATGTTGCTTCCTTATTTTCCAATTGTCAGCTTTGATTTTATCATCCACAGGTCTGCTTCGTCATTTGCTTTCCACCTTCCAATATTTTGTTGCTTTTGTCTAATCTCTTGATAGCTTTGCCCTTATGAATTTATTCCTTAAAAAAAGCAAAACAGACAAAACTAATTTGTGTGGAGATTGGAGAGAAAGCAGAGGTCAATATATATTTCCATTCCTCATTTTAACCAGGAAATTATTCTATCCAAGTTTATTGTTATTAATATAACATAAATCTTCACTGAAGCAAATACTGAAACTCATTGAAAAAACTGATTGTTAACATTAGTGTATTATTTGAGATGTATTTCTACATGTAATAACAAATATCATTGTCAGTTTAGATCTACTTATTGAAACTAGCATATTGTATACTTTACATGTAACATAGATATAAACTATATGAATTAACCATATTATGTATGTTGTTGTTGTGAAGTGCTGTTGAATTGGTTCCAACTCATAGAAACCCCATATAAGGTTTCTGAGGAGTGACTGGCAGGTTTGAATTGCGGGTTTGAATTCTGAGGTTAGCAATCCAGTGCTTGTCCTACAGAGCTATACCAGAATGCTCTATTATGCATATGTATGCATAATAAACATATTTAAATAAATAAATATTTCATAGTTTGCTTTTATAAGTTTTTTTATTGTATCATTAATACTGATTAATGAAATAAAATATTAATTGATACATGACCTTAATGGCTGCATGATATTCAATCTTATAAATGAACATGATTTATTTAATGTCTTTCTTTATTGTTGGATTTTGGGATTGCTTTTTGAATTTAGTTTGTTGTCAGTAGGAGATCCGCTCTCACCTCTGATTTTCTTCACAAATTGAGCACTGAATTTTGATCACACTCCCACAATAAAGAGAACCACATTGACTTCTGTTTAGTGACAGAGGATTATCACTAAATCAGCTCTGGACGATCCTTAAACAAATGCTCAAGAAAATCTTTTCTGAGAATCACAGTAGTGGTTCCTGGAATTTCTCTTACTGTGTGGGTTGTTGCTGTTGTTGCTACTGCTGTAACATGCTAGTGTATGTGCACAGTTTAGTTGGGAAGAGAGCAATAAAATTGACTTCTCTGGGTGAACTCACATAGGCCACCCAGATTGCATAGGGTTTTACACTCCCTAAAGGGTAGGGTGGTCATGCTGTTATATAATACCCATTAATCTGACATTGCCTTAGCATACACATGGAGATTTGTTATCTCAGAACATCCATTGGGTGTGAGACTGAATAGTCCATTAATGCAAACCATTTATATGCATGTGGACTTATTTGCTTTGCTTCATTCACTGGTCTTGATTGAATTCTTCTGTCAAAACACATGTCTGCTATAAAATTGTTACTATGCAATAAGACCCATACTCCATTTCCGTTTCTGCAAACATCAAAGAAATGACATCTGATAAAGGTGAACACATTAGACATTGGTTCCATGAGCTGTATTGCCATTTAAGTATTGTTTGAACTGTGGGCTAAAGGTCAAGACACTTAACCAAAATTAAATTATTTGTTTCACTTTCCTCATGTAAAAATAATTAAAATATTTGCACTCTTTACCTTCAAAGAATTGATAATGAAATCAAATGATATAATTTTAAATTATCTACTAATATTTAGGGAAGGTTACAGAAGTCTAGAAGGAGCTCTGGTAGCATAGCGGTTAATGAGTGGGCTGCTAATTAATGACCAGTAGTTTTGTGGGAGAAAGATGAAGCTTTCTGCTCTCATAAATATTTACAGCCTCAGAAACCCCATACAGGGTTGTTATGAGTCAGAACTGATTCCATGGTACATAACCACCACCACCACCACCACAGAAGTCTAGAGTCTCAATATAAATTATTTACTCATTTCTCTTGGAGCCCTGGTGTGGTGGTGTAGGAAAAGCACTGAACCATAATGTCCGTTTGAACCACAAAGTCGGTAGTCCAAACCTACTAGCCACTCCTTGGAAATGCTATACAGAGTCACTATGAATTGGAACTGACTCTACTGCACTGATCAACAACAACAACAACTCATTTCTCTAATTTAATAAGTTGTGCTTCATAACAACATCCTCCTTTGTACATCCTCAATATTTACTTCAGGTACAGACAGACAAGATTATCTGAATGTGTGTTCATCTCTTCCTCTAGAGTCTACACTGTGAACTCCTTGAGGGCAGGGATTTTGTGTTTTAAACCCCCAGTGTCTAGTGAGAGTTTCTGATCTACCACAGGCCTCCAATAATGATTGTGAATTGAATTTTAACTTGAGAGTGCTTTGAAAGGAGCTTTGCAAATACCATAAAGTACTTTGTAGTACTGCCTTCTGTGTAGAGCTCTGCAGTTTACAAAGCTCTTTCACATACATTATTCATTCTTTTTTATTTGATCTTCACAGCAATCTTGTGACGGCAGATATTGCTATCCTCATTTTACAGAGGACTAGACTTTGGGATAAGCAATGAAAAAACTGTAAGTATCTTCTACAGTTTATGTGAACTTATGGAAAGGTATTCCTTGATTATTGAGTCTAGGATAGAACCTGCCTCAGACTGTCAGTGTGACACAGCAAAGCATGCTTGTTGTTGTTGTGAAGTGCCACCGAATCAATTCTGATCCATAGTGACCCTATATAGGGTTTCCGAGGAGCAGCTGGTGAGCTTGAACCACCGACATTGCAGTTCAAACGGCTTTGCAGTCTGGCATAGGGTTCCTTTATTCAGCACCGTTGAAAGTTTAGTAATCATCTGATATCTATTCATCTTTAAACACTGGAGTGAACTAATCAGAGTTATGAATTAAATAATTGAGTGCTTTGTTTTTTAAAACATTTTTTTCCAGAAAAATGAAAGGCTTATTCTCATAATGAAATGTTTTAATGTTTGTCTCTTGTTTATAACTTGTGCTTTGTACAATGGTAGCTTCAACTTAATTTTGTATTTCTTTTTATCCATAATTTCTTTACCTTTACATGAGCTTTTATCTTACCTGGAAACAGCTGACAATACTGTTTTTCAGTTCAGGATGTTTTCATAATTGCATTTTTAGCCTTGAGGAAAAACTTGTGCACCTCATCAAATCCTCTGGCTCTGCAACTGAATAATTTTACTGGCCTTGAATACCACTTGCTGCTATTATAATTTAATTGTGAATTAGGATAAATAAAACTGGTTTATAACTTCTGACAATGTTAAATTCCATTTAAATTGATGTATTTTATAGTGTTTGGATATTATTGGCAAGTTAATACTATGGGCTTCCCAGGTGCTCATCTCCAATGAGAGGCCTTGACCCATCAGACCAATATCAACTAACTCCTATTTAATCACTTTCTAACAGCTAGTCCAAAACTATTCCTCAAAGTGACAACACATTACTGCTTTTATTTTTTAACAACAATCTTTTGTTTGTAATCCAAGTCTTTTCTGTAATGTAGTTTAGCTGGGCTATTTTCTCACACTTCACAGTGCCAGCTGTATTTTATGAAGGGATGTAATTGGGACAAGCTTAGGTAGATCTGCCAAAAAGCTGCAATGATTCTTGCTTCTGGCAAATAAGCTACCACAACTAATACATATGGAAAATCTTCTTTTAACTTTGGTATTCATCAAATTTCCTTCTCCTTTGCAATAGTTAAAATTCAGATTGGGTTGTTACATTTGTCTTGGTCATTTTTCCTTCAGAGAGGCAAAGGGAGACTATTACTGAATATATTATTACCAAAGTGAATTCTGGCTCATATATTCACTCATCTGAAAACATAAAACATGCATGGCTCTTCAGATTCTGGTACATGCTTAACTTCATGTGTTTTGTTCCAATTGCTTCCCTCTAAAACTCCTGGCAGCAACAATTTAGGTAGTAGTATAACTTTGTCTTTCCTCATAACTTTCCTTTCTTGGAATTACTCACCTTACCTTATTTTCTAATGGTCAGATCAAATATCATCTCTGTACAGGTTGTACTCAGGGATATATTACACAATAAACAGAGTTAGCATGTGTTTTGTGTGTCACCAAAACAGGGTACTAGTTATCCAAAGAAAAGACCCATATGTGCTAAGCTGACAGGACACTAGGAAATCGAATGCCACAGTGGGAGTGAATTGGCAGTGCACTAAAAGAAACTGATAACAGCCCCAGGGCATGAGAGTGTGTAGGCTGGAGAAAAAGCATATGCAGGTTCACAAAGTCATCCAAGTTCAAGGTTGTTCACCTTCATTGACATATTTCCTATGGTCTCTTCCTGTATAATTGAAACTACCTGTCTTGGCTATTGGGAGTGTGGTGACTTTATAGGATAAGCATTTGATTGCAAACCTTATATGCAGTGTGTATGTTTTATACCCATATATACTGCATAAAGTTTTGCTAAAGGTAATACAGAAACGGCTACAATCATACATTGACAGAGAACTTCCAGAGGTTCAAGCTGGATTCAGAAGAGGCCATGGAACGAGATATATCATTGCTGATGTCCGATGGATCTTGGCTGAAAGCAGAGAATATCAGAAGGATTTTTACCTGTGCTTTATTGACTACGCAAAGG
>NW_006408529.1:20625411-20626621 GCF_000296735.1 Chrysochloris asiatica | reverse complement strand
CTTCCAATCTTCTAAATATTCCTTTATATGTGGCTCAGAGTTCTGGGACCAGCCCAGACTGCTTGGTCGGATATTCTGTGTTGTTGCTGGTGGAGCTCCTTTATTGTACTTCCACCCGATATTCTATCTTGTTTGTTCTATCAGATTTTCTTTTATACAACCTCTTCAGTTGTCCAGTTATGATTACAACATTTATTAGAAAACAAGAATTAAAACTGAAGTATGGAGCATAAAAGTAAACAATTTGTGTGTGTGTGTGTGTGTATATATATATACATACATATACTTCATTTCTAATGTGGTTGCCATATTAGAAATTAAATGTACAAGTAGCACATGTCATTTTAATGCAATTAAATGAGTCTTGATTGGCACTGTGGGTTAATGCACTGGACTGCAAGGTCAGCAGTTCAAGCTCACCAGTCACTCCTCAGAAACCCCATACAGGGTCGCTATGAGTCAGTACACACTCAACGGCACTTAGCAACAACAACAGATAAAATATTGAATAATGCAGAAAACATCTAATGAAGATGGAAGGAACATACAGAGTCACGGTACCAAAACCAAGTGGTCAATGTTCAACCATTTCAAGAGGTAGCATTTGATCAAGAGCCAATGATAATGAGGGAAGAAGTCCAATGTTCACTGAAGGCACTGACAAAGAACAAGACTCTGAATTGGTGGAATACAAATTGAAATATTTCAGAAAACTGATGTAGCACTGGAGGCACACACTTACCTATGCCAAGAAATTGGTAAGATGAAGGACAATTTTTTGTTGTGGGAGATCAACAGAACATTGCATTGACAGTTGAAAGAACTAAGTTTACTAATTCATTTTTGTTGTTTTGGAATATACAATATATTCTTTTTGTAGAAAATGTTGTTATTGTTGTTGTTAAGTGCCATTGAGTAAGTTCTGACTCATAGGGACCCTGTATAGGGTTTCTAAGGAGCAGCTGGTGATTTTGAATTGCTGACCTTGTGGTTCGCATTCCAGTGCTGATCCTACAGGGCCACACCAGGAGTCCAAAAAATGTAGTATATGGAAAAATTCTTAGTACTCCACATCCACTAGATTTTTTACAATTTAGTCCATTTAATTGCATTAAAATGGCATATGCTACTTTTACATTTAATTGCTAATATTGCAGTCACATTAGAAAACAAGTGTATATATATATACAGGGTCGCTATGGGTCGGAAC
>NW_006408529.1:20623232-20625254 GCF_000296735.1 Chrysochloris asiatica | reverse complement strand
CAGACTGCAAAGCCATTTGAACTGCAAGGTTGGTGGTTCAAGATCATCAGCTGCTCCTTGGAAACCCTACAGAGGGTCACTATGGGTCAGAACTGACTCAACGGCACTTCACAATGACCTACATGAATACATTGATAATTTGTTTTTGGTACTGCAACTCTGTATATTCCTTCCTTCATCTTCAGATGTTTTCTGAATTATTCAATATTTTGCCCACTTTAAGTGTTGTTGCTAAGTGCCATTGAGTGTGTTCTGACTCATAGCGACCCTGTATAGGGTTTCTGAGGAGTGACTAGTGAGCTTGAACTGCTGACCTTCAGTCCAGTGCATTACCCCACAGTGCCACACCAGGAATCCATTTGCCCATCGAATCCTTCAATATTGAAAATCGAGGATTGAATTTTTCTTCAGATTGCTCAGCTTGAGCATGTTCTTCCCTTTTGGTTTTCTAACTCCAGATATTTGCACATTTCATTATAATAGTTGACTTTGTCTTCTGGAGCTGCCCTTTGAAATTTTTACTAAGCTCTTTTGCTCATATGAATACACATATGAATATCCCATATGCACTTGAAAAGAATGTGCAAGATGAGATTGCTGGGTGATATATTCCATAAACATCAATTAGATTGAATAGATTGCTTGTGTTTCTTACATCTTATATATCCTCTCTGCTTTAAAATTACTTGCATCAGTTACTGAGAGAAGAGTGTTAAAATTATTGTTAGTTGCAGTTGAATCAATTCCAATACATGGTGAACCCTATGTGTGTAGAGTAAAGCACAACTGCTACATAGGGTTTTTAAGGTTTTGATTTTTGTAAGTGTATCTCCAGCCCTGTCTTCTAAGGCACCTCTGGGTGGGTTTTAACCACCAACCTTTTGGCTCATAGTCAAGTACTTAACTCTTTTTGCCATCCAGGAAACTTTGTGTTAAAATTTCCAACCATAGTTACAGATTTTCTCTCTTTCTCTTTTCAATTCTCCATTTTTGCTTCTAGTGCCTGGAAGTTGTGCAGACACATTTAGAATTATAGTTTCTTCTTGGCTGACTGACTTTTTTCTTACTGTGAAATGTTCTTTTTCTCCTCTGATAATGTTCTCTTCTAGTAACGTTTTCAAGTGTAGTTTGTCTGGAGTTAACCTAGTCACTAGAGTTTTTTTTTGTTTTTTTTTAGTGTTTGCATAATTATCTTGTCTCATCCTTTTCTTTTTTTAAGTTATCTCGATCTTTGTGTTTAAAATGAATTTATTTAGATAGTATATGGTTGGTACTTGTTTTTTATCCAGTCTGACAATCTGAATTTTAATTGAACTATCAAACCATTTATATTTATTGTAATTATTGTTATGGTAGGGTGTAATTCTGCTATTTTGTTATTTGTTTTCTACATTTCTCTCTTTTTATTTGTTTTACTCCTTTCCTATTTTCTGCCTTAGACTTGATTGGCTATTTTTAGTATTCCATTTTATCACCACTATTAGCTAACAATCTATAATTCTTTATTTTTAAAATGTTTGCTCTATGATTATAATATATATTTTTAAGTCATCACAGTCCAGTCTACCTACAAATAAAGTTGTACTATATGTCATTTCATGTAAATATGAGAATCATGCAGAACATCTTTGCCTTTTTCATGGCAATGCTATTTCAGTTTAAATGATTTAAATATCCATATATTTTTCATAGTGGAAAGTGAATGTATACATAAAAGGGAAAAGAAACTAAGCTATGATCAAGTAACATATTAAAATCTAGTACTTACATGTGAAATTCAAATTTAGACTGTACTGGATTTATTATATAGCAATGTTTGTTGTTGTTGTTAGGTGCCATCAAGTAGGTACCTAACCATAGAGACTTTATGCAGAGCAGAAGGTAACAGTGCCCGATCCTGGGCAAATCTCACTACCATTGCCATGCTTGAGTCCATTGATGCTGCCACTTGGCCAATCCATCTCGTTGGGGGTCTTCCTCTTTTTCTCTGACCCTCCACCTTACCAAACATGATATCCTTCT
>NW_006408529.1:20614401-20622102 GCF_000296735.1 Chrysochloris asiatica | reverse complement strand
CTTGAAACTTCTCAGGAAGAAGAGTGAAAAGGGAAGCCCATTTCCTGATCACATCTACCTGGAGGCATTCAGAAAGCATAAAAAATACTAAAATAAAGTAATAGTTGCATTCCAAATGTTATTTTATTAGAATAATTATTTCACCTCAAAAAATGGGAGCAATCATTTAGAGTCAATGTAAATTTCCCTCAATAATTTTATTTTCAGAGTACATGGAAGAAAATGTTCAAATCAGCTCTAAACTTGTATCTCAGTCTCAAGTAACCTGATTAAACTTGACAGAATGAGAATGACATTCTTTCCATAAACAGAAGAAAATGTCCCACAAAATCCCATCTGCATTCTATTGTGTGGACATTCTTCGTGGTATTAAATGAAAACATTGTAAATTGCATTCCCCCTACCAAGTCTTAAATTTAATATGACATTGTTTTTGATTTACAATCTAGATATTTTTTCTTCAAGCGTATATTTTTTCTATATATTTGCTGAGAAATGTATCTTTATTTGTTATAAAAGGAGAGATACACCTGTAGAAATGTAATGAAGCTAAATAAATAAAGACTAGAAATATTTGTTAGTTTAGATTTTTTCTGAGAAAGAACACAAGCAGAATGTGTGCTGCAAAGTATAAAAAAAGGTCCCCCAAACATATGTAAAACCATTTTAACTATTTGTTTTCTACATTTGCTGTATTAAATATAAAATAAAATAAAATAATTTAATTATAGATTTGGGGTTGTTGAAATCTTAAATAATATTGTCAATGCAGTTATGCAAAATCTCAAATAATTTTTAAAAACCTTTTTCCTTGATTCTTATACTGGCAAAAATAATAAGCTCACCAAATGTTGCACTATTTCCTAAATCCTCAATTAAATTTTTTGTTTTATACACATATTTTGTCTTTTCTCTTTACCTATAGGTTGGATGATCTCCTCAGAGTTACTTGAATTAATGTCCATAAGATGAGACAGAACTATAATTTCCAGAGATGATCAATGTTTTAGCTTTTAAAAGGAATCATTTTTAACAGTGCATTTTGAAGAGTCTACTTTCAGTATATTCAGGAGACCACATACTTATAGATTCCAACCTTGGCAGGGCTCTCAGGTTTGTTCTGAAGTTTTCACGTGCCATTGTTCAGCTTTCAGGGTATTTATCCAAATTTCATGACATTTCCTTATACCTGAGTAGATACTCCTAGCTTCACTTTTTATTCCCACATGACTTATTTCTAATTTATAAGGAAAATTAAGCATAAACAAATGTACCCATAGCTGCATCTAGCTTACTTTTTTTTTTTTCAACCCCGTAGAAAGGGTATCCCTTGTCCTATTAAAGCACAATTGTCTCTACCTATAGACTGCACCTTTTTACATTCTCACAAAATATCCTGCTCCTATCATTCTCATTCCATTGTTACATTGTATTAAAAAGATATGTTTATAAATATTTCTTTACCATTGAATGTGAGGACAAGGACTGTGCTTTATTTGCTTTGCATCCCTCAACTCTATTGTAGTTCTTGGAACAAATTTTTCCATTTGTCCATTTTCTTAATATAATTACTCATGGTTCATTTTTTCTTTGGACTGATTGTTTCCATGTGTCTTTGATTTTCCTCACTCTTTTTTGATTTAGTTGGGAGATACCAATACTTGTACCTTAGAGGGTGTCTTTTGAGACCCCAATAGCTATTCATGAAAGTAGGATGCAGAACATCATCTTGAAAGTAGGATGTATAGCATGTTATGCCAATTGAACTTGATGTCCCCTGAGACTATGGTCCTGAGCCTACAGACTCAACAGCTTGTACTTTCAAGGTGCTTGGTATGTCTAAGAAGCTTTCATAAGTTTGGTCCCCTGCATGTTCTACTATATTCATGAGTATATTTGCAGCACACATAAATATATATGTAGGAATATCCTCAGTCAAGCCTATATATTCATGGGAGGAGTTCTATTCACCTTCCCACATGTGTTCAGGTTGTGTGTCTATTTATTCACTCATAGATTATGATTACCTTTACCTCTGTGCTTCTATCAGTGTCTTCTTTTGTTATGATCATTTTGTGGTGACCTCTTCCTTATTGTATGCTTCCTTTCCCTTCACCCATGTTAAAATGTATCTACCCTCTAGTTAGTGATTTTCTATCCTTTCCCCTCACACCTTCAAAAAACATGTCTTTCTGTGTGCAAAACTTTTCTTCATTTTTTTGTCATAGTGGTCCAATAAAATATTTGTCCTTTTGTGATTAACTAATAGAATTAAGCAAAATGTCTTCCAGGTTCGTCCATGTTATAAGGTGCTTCACAATTCACTGATATTCTTTAATGTTGCGTAGAATTCCATTGACCACCACTCATCTGTAAGTTTCTCATACTGTGGTGGCTTGTGATTCTGAAATTTATGCCAACGGTATTTTAAATACCAGCAAGGTCACCCATTGTGGACAGGTTTCACATGAGCTTCCAGAAAAAGACAGACTAGGAAGAAGGAATTATTAACTACTTCCAAATATTTAGTCACTGAAAACCTTATAAATAGCAGAGAAACACTGTCAGATATAGTGCTGGAAAATGAGCCCCTCAAATTGGAAGGCACTCAAATGCGACTAAAGAAGAGCTGCCTCCTCAAAGTAGAGTTGACAGTGATAATGCGAATGGAGTAAAGCCCGTGGAAGAAAAGCCCACGGGACCTTCATTTGCTGATGGGGCAAAACTCAAAATGAAGAGAAAGAGCTGTAAACATCAATTGAAAATCGGAATATGGAATGTACAAAGTATGAATCTGGGAAAATTGGAAGTTGTCAAAAATGAAATGGAACAGATGAACATTGATATCTTAGTCATTAGTTAGCCGAAATGGACTGGTTTGGGACATTTTGAATCTGAAGACCACATGGTTTACTATGCTGGAAATGACAAATTGAAGAGGAATGGTGTTGCATTCATTAAAAAAAAAACAACATATCATGAGGTACAACACTGTCAGTGATATGATAATATCTCTGCACCTACAAGGAAGTCCAGTTAATACCACTATTATTCAAATTTATGCACCAAAAACTAAAGCTACTTAGGATGAAATAGAAGAATTCTACTAATTTCTTCAGTCTGAAATTGATCAAACATGCAATCAGGATGTATTGATCACTTCTGGTGATTGGAATGCAAAGGTTGGGAAAAAAGAGGAAGGACCAGCAGTTGGAAAATATGGCCTTGGTGATAAAAATTATGCTGGAGAACTCATGATAGAATTCTGCAAAGTCAATGATTTGTTCATTTCAAATACCTTCTTTAGACAGCATAAGAGACCACTCTACACATGGACCTCACCAGATGGAATACATAGAAATCAAATTGACTACATCTGCAGAAAGAGAAGATGGAAAATCTCCATGTCACCAGTGAAAACAAGTCCGGGGCAGACTGTGGAACAGAGCATAATTACTCATATGCAAATTCAAATAGAAGCTGAAGAAAAAAAACAAAAAACAAATCCGTAGAGCCAAAATATGACCTTTAATATATCTCACCTGAATTTAGAGATAATCTAAAGAATAGATTGGATACACAAAACATTAAAGACCGAAGACCAGAAGAGTTGAGGGATGACATCAAGAACATCATACATGAAGAAAGCAAAAAGTCATTGAGAAGACAAAAAAGAAGGAAAAGTTCAAAATAGATGTCAGAAGAGAATCTGAAACTTGCTCTTCAGTGTAGAGATACTAAAGTAAATGGAAGAAATGAGGAGGTTCAAGAGCTGAACAGAAAATTTCAAAGAGTAGCTCGAAAGATAAAGCCAAATATTACAACAAAATGTGCAAAGATCTGGAATCAAAAAACCAAACAGGAAGAACACGCTCAGCATTTCTCAAGCTGGGGGAACTGAAGAAAAAAATTCAAGCCTCGATTTTCATTATTGAAAGATACTCTGGGAAAATTATTGAATGATGCAGAAAGCATCAAGAGAAGATGAAAGGAATACAAAGAGTCCCTGTACCAAAAGGAAATGGTTAATGTTCAACTGTTTCAAGAGGTAACATATGATCAAGAGCTAATGATACCGAAGGAGGAAGTCCAAGGTATACTGAAAAATTGGCAAGGAACAAGTCACCAGTAATCGATGGAATAAAAATTGAAATCTTTCAAGAAAGTGAGGCGGCACAGGAGGCACTCACTCATTTCTGCCAAGAAATTTAGAAGACAACTATCTGGCCGACTGATTGGAACAGATTCATATTTGTGCCCATTCCAAAGAGAGGTTACCCAATGGAATGCAGAAATCGTCAGACAATCTCCTTGGTATCCCATGCAAGTAAAGTTTTGCTAAAGGTAATACAAAAATGGCTACAACCATACATTGACAGAGAACTTCCAGAGGTTCAAGCCGGATTCAGAAGAGACCATGGAAGGAGGGATATCATTGCTGATGTCCAATGGATCTTGGCTGAAAGCAGAGAATATCAGAAAGATGTTTACCTGTGTTTTATTGACTACGCAAAGGTTTTCCATTGTGTGGATCATGACAAGCTATGGACATCAATGTGAAGTATGAGTATTCCAGAACACTTAATTGTGCTCATGAGGAATCTGTACCTAGACCAAGAGGCAGCTATTTGAATAGAAATTGGGAACATTGAACGGTTTAAAATTAAGTTGTGCGACAAGGTTGTATTCTTTCAACATACTTATTCAACCTGTATGCTGGGCATATAATCTGAGAATCTGGGTTATATGAAGAAAAACATGGCAACAGGATTGGAGGAAGACTCATTAACAACCTGCAATATTCAAATGATACAACCTTGCTGAAAGTGAAGAGGACTTAAAATGTTTACTGATGAAGATTAAAGAATACAGCCTTCAATATAGATTATATGTGAAGAAATGTAAAGAAAATATAAAGAAAACAAAAATCCTAACCACTGAACCAATAAACAACATTCTTATCAAGGGAGAAAAGGTTGAAGTTGTCAAGGACTTCATTTTTTTTGGATCAACTATCAACACTCATGGAAGCAGCAGTCAAGAAATCAAGTGACATATTGCTCTAGGCAAATCTGCTGCACAAGACCTTTTTAAAGTGTTGAAGAGCAAAGATGTCAGCTTGAGGAATAAGGTGCGCCTGACCCAAGCCATGGTATTTTCAATAACTTCATATGCATGCAAAAGCTGGACAGTGAATAAGGAAGATCGTAGATGAATTGATGCTTTTTAGTTATGGTGTTGGAGGAGATTATTGGAAGTACCATGGGCTGCCAAAAGAACCAATAGATCCGTTTTGGAAGAAGTGAAGCCAGAATGCTTCTTGGAGGCTAAGATGGCCAAACATCATCTCTCATACTTCATACATATTGTCAGGAGGGTCCAGTTGCTGGAGAAGGATATTATGTTTAGTAAGATGTTTCGTTCTGCTGTGTATAAAGTCGCTATGAGTTGGTACCGACTTGATGACACCTAGCAACAACAATAACAGTATTCCATTGAATGTATGTACCTACTGTAGTTTGTTTATCCATTCATCCATTGGTAGTTACTCAGCCTCCATGACCTTGACACAAGAAGAACAAGATGGGGCCTGTCTACCAATGCTGTTGTAGAAAAGACAGCTCAATGAGTCCTGTGCGGCACAATAAGATAACCACTTGACTGCAAAATCAAGTTTAAACTGCCAGATTGATGATTCAAACTCACCAGCCACTCTTCTGAAACCCTATACAGAGTCGCTGTGAGTTGGAGCCGACTCCACAGCACTTGGCAACAAGATGCTACTTATACTATAGCCACCACATTAGCTGCTACACATTGTATCCCCACAAATGAAGAATGCAGTCCTAAATTTTTATTCCACTTGGGTTTGCCCCTTTCATGGGAGCTACATTATCACACCTTCAGAGTAGCTGAAGCACCATGTGGACCTTCACTTCTCAGGGACTTGTTAAGAAGTCTTTGTATTGTTGTAGCGTTGGTAGCTGCAGAATGGGATAGTAAACCAGTCAACCTCTCAGCACCTGTCTTGAACTGATTACTACCTCTCTTCAGGAAACAATCAGCATTAAGCTTATTGTACTTCATATTTTTATTCACCTCAGTCACCCCAGGAAACCAGATCTCCAGGCCATCCATCATCACTCATACTCTGAAATTTGTGCTATCTCTGTATTCATTAATTTGACCTGATTTCGTATCCCTGTTTGTTGTTGTCAAATGCTGTCAAGTCACTTTGTGCCCTTGTATGTGCCCTTTTAAATACAAACTTCACAATGTCTATAGTACTTTCTCTGTCTTTCCTTCATTTTTTGGTTCCATGGCAAAAGCACTGGATTGTAAACCATAAGGTAAGTGGTTCAAGCCTGCCAATTACTACTCTGAAGGGGAAAGATGAGACTTTTACTCCCATAAACATTCACTGTTTCTCTCTGTGAAACACAAGGTCAGAAGTTGAAACCCACTAGTCACTCCTTGGAGACCCTATGCAAGGTCATTATGAGTCAGAATCGACTCAACAGCGCATAACAATAATAACAATGAACCCTATACAGGGTCACTATGAGTCAGAACCAACTTGATGGTACTTAAGGACAACAACAATGACTGAAATGTGACTATCCCTGAAAACATTACTTTCCCAGAATCTCCCCTAGTGAAGGATGCTTTTTCACACTCCCCATGGCATGGGTGAGGTAGATATCCTCCAGTCCTGTTTTCTACCTCTCTGTAGTTGCAATCATACTGTCTTACCATTAGGTAAATGTTCCATAGTCTAGTAGAAACCAATTCACCCACTTGTATAGAAAATTACATCTTCTGTCCCTGTAAGGAAAAAAAACAACCCTATGTCTTCTACTTAAACATTTTTCTGATTCTATTGGAATATTCTCATCAGCCTGCCAACATACTCTATTTCTTATTATTAAGAAAAAAAGAAATCTTATCTTTACCATCTTTTACCCAACAGTTGTCATCCCATTTCCTTGCTTTCCTTTCTAGAAACGATATTCACCCGAGTTGTTCTATTTCCTCTTCCCAATTCCTTTTCTCCTCACCTTTCTTTCAAAGAACCAGCTTCTTATCCTGTTAATTCTTTCCATAGTTTTTCTGTTTTCTATCTCATTTATTTCTGCTCTAATCTTTATTATTTCTTTTCTTCTGTTGACTTTAGGTTTATTTGGCTGGACTGGACTGTTTCTAATTGTTGGAAATGTTATATTAATGTGTTGGTTTTGGTTCTTTCTTTTTTTTTGTATGTGTGCATTTATTGCAATAAATTGTCCTCTCAGCACTGCTTTTGCTGTGTCCAAACGATTTTGGTATGTTGTGTTTTCATTCTCATTTGTTTCTAAGAAAGTTGTGAATTCATGTTTTATTTCTTCTACTACCCAGTAGTAGCTTTTTAGTAGGGTGTTACTCAGTTTCCATGTATTTGATTTTATTTCTTTGGTCTTCCAACTGTTGATTTATAATTTTATAGCATTATGGTCTGAGTTAGAAAACCAAAAGGGAAGAAAACGGTCAGTATTTCTCAAGCTGGGGGAACTGAAGAAAAAATTCAAGCCTCGACTTTCGTTATTGAAAAATTCACTGGGCAAATTACTGAATGATGCAGAATGCATCAAGAAAAGATGGAAGGAATACACAGAGTCATTGTACCAAAAGGAAATGGTTAATGTTCAACCATTTCAAGAGATA